>NW_028277169.1:7578125-7943750 GCF_051122295.1 Plectrocnemia conspersa
ATCGTTCACGTTGTTTTGCAGATCCATAAAGAATTTACCTCCAAATAAAATTTGATAATGAAAATATGAAAACTTGGCATACTAATCAGAAACCAAGAAAGTGAGTATCATATCACATCAAAAATGTATTAATCTTCTCCATAATATATTCACTTTTTGTGGTACATATAATGTCATCCGAATGACTATAGTTCACAAAAACAAGCGAATAAGCATCGGTTGATTCATTAACATGAAAAGAAAACATTAGGGATTCTAAATAATTACCCAGTAGAAAGTGCCCATCAAACAAAGATGTTTCAACAAAAAAAACCACGAGAGAAATCATTATACATTTAAAAGGTGAATGAACACGGACATTCCAAATCATTAGCGTTAATTACCGTAACCTAAACTACTTAATGTTATTTTTTTTACAGAATTTACACACGCTTAGAAAACAATACGCATTGGCTCCCGCGACGAATATTATTATAAGTCATTATATGGAAGCGACTACAATGGTTTCCCTTATAAATTGGGAGACTAGTACGGACATAGGTTTAAGTAAGCCTTAATCAGTAGTGTGAATGTTTAATTTCAAATACATTTCATGTTATATCTCTGACAAAATTAATATAAAACAATAATAATACTGGTACCTTTATGATCTTTTCTGTTATAAAGTAGATCAAGCTTTGATGTATTCTCCGTTCCTCGTTTTGTAATAAACTGGCGGTAAATGGTTATGATTATCGTTGAATCTGGTTATTATTCCACTATCGCTGTGCACACAAGCTTTACAGTTTTTAGGAAAGTGTGAGGTGCAGCGCCATCTGAATTTATCCTTTTTGTTGGTGGGAGTGCATGTGAAAGTATACCTTTTATACAACAGCATAGGTTTTCCAAATCTCGATTTGATTAAGATGCCTGCGGGAAAAGAATAAAGAATTATTTAATGTTAAAATTAAAACTATCTAAGATTGAACATACTTATCTCGTCCTTTTATTGTTATATTTATGTGCACAAATATATGTGATTCGTCATTTCAACTTATACAATAAAACAAAAAATACATATGTCTGTCGCAAAAACTTCTTTCAAGCGGTGAACAGTAGCGACGTGACATATCATTTCTATGCTATTTTCAACTATCAGCTTAAAAATTCAGATGAACAGCGACGTACTGACGACCGACTACGAGGCACTGAAGCCAACTGATACGTGAAGATAAGAGAGTAAAAATATTGAATAGGTATTGAAGAGGATGAATAAAGAATGAATTTAAATTTATACTGTGTTAAATCTAGTTCACTATAAAGTATATATTTGACCCTTAAGCTAAAGAGTCAATAATATCATAATAACTAAAAAGTATTACTTTAAGAGATCGATATCTTCATATTCATATCTTTTATGTCTCTACATAATAAACACACTCCAAGCCCCTTTTGTATTATTTACATCGGCCTTCCTACGCACGTTCATCAATCCCTAGCGTATCTTAAAGACATTCTGACATTATGAATTTAAAAAATAAGCCTTATGCATGTAATGTAATGTAAAATATTACACGGAACCGAACCGGATAACCATTTAAATAATGGGAAAATACCCGAAAAGCAAGTATTTGGATGCTCTTATCAAGCATCGTATTTCGAACATTATTATATGTTAGATATATAAGCTTTTAAGTGCTATTATAAAATTATCATTAAAAAATTCGTTAATAATTATTCGTCAAAGCCATTATGTTGGATATTAGAATTGTCAATATACTGGCTATCATAGTAAATAGGGTTTAGTTGATTTGTCTGAATCAAATAAAACTTCAAAACATACAAAATAGTATATATTAATTAAATATCTATATAACCGTAACCAACGAGGTCTGTTTAAATAGAGTAAGGTACAGGTAGTAATGTACACAATAATGAAACACATGCAGAAAATAACTAATATTAAAATAACACATTTGATTTAGGAAAAATAGTAGCATGCTCTATATTGCTAAAATAAAACGTCAAAATACATATAAGCAATGACAAAAAAATAAATAATATTTTTAATATTATAATAAATAAAATAAGGGAAGCCCACTTCTACAGCTTGTATCGTCTCTTCTTAAAGCAAATAAAATACTTCTATATCAGGCGCGTATGGTGAGATACTTTCCCTTTCGCTCGCTCGCGTGTTAAGTGACGAGAGTGAATGAGAGATAAGGGCGTGCGTTACATGCGTTCCGTGTGCCCTGATCTCAAAAGCTGCGAGCAAAAGGGAAAGTATCTCACGTTATTACATAGGCGAAAGGTAAAATACATTTTTATGACTTATTCGTAATTTTAATATAATCTCCTTCGTGTGTTTTAAAATAACACGGAGGATCATGATTGTGAATTCCGTTATCCTTTATTATTATTCCATTTTCTGTGTATAAAATGGCTTTGCAATGTGTTCTAGATTGTGTCGTACAGCGCCATCTAAACCTCTCTTCGTTAGACGTGAAACAACGGGTAAAGGTGTATTCTTTATACAGCAACAACGGTTTTCCGAATCTCGATCTGATTATGGTGCCTGAGAAAAATAAAAATATAAATATTTATAGATTTGTATTTGAATAGCTGTGTAATATAAATCAACAACTGACCTAATCTAACCAACAGTATAATTAAATATTCAAAGTCTGAGAAATACAAGCTGCACTGATGACTCAGCATTCATATCCAAGCGTGTGCGATTGATACTTACTAGGTTTTGAATAAATAAAAATAAAAATAAAAGACTAATTCTCAATACATATTTTTTTATAATATATGTATATTTATTATTATTTTGATTTGAGAAAAATGTTATAATAATATTGTCTAATAATAAATTAAATTAAAGTAACTTATTATTTACATAATAAATTACAATTTGACGTAATCCCCTTCGCTCGTTTTGTAATAGTTCGGTGGAATGTGGTTGTGTGTGTTGTTAACCTTTGTTATAACTCCATTGTTTGTGTGTACAATGGCTCTGCAAATAAAGTGCGAAGTGCAGCGCCATCTGATCTTTCCTTTCTGGTTTGTGGATGAGCCGGTAAAAGTATAGCCCTTATACAACAACAAAGACTTTCCAAATCTTGATCTGATCATGGTGCCTGCGAGAAATTAACAAAAATTAACTTACAATCAGATAAGTTTAATATGTATTCATATAAGAGTAAATATAGTAGTCAGTGCTATTGATTTACATATCCCGGCTTATTATTCAACACCGAAATACCAGTATTGACTTAATGAAGATACCAGAATTTCGGAATTAATTATTCTACTTACTTTCTGCATCGATAGTAGAAATATAAATAATGTGAGAAATTTGTTTTTCTTTCTTAAACTCTTGAACTGTAACGTCTCTTATTTTAACAAAATACTGTATTATAAGTATCGCCAAATAGCGTTTTCTGGCATGCCAAACATTAATAAGAAATATATGCTTTGTAGACAATGTGTTATGTTTTGTTTTAGTAAGTGAATAACATAATTGATTTTTTATATGTTTGGAAATATTAATCATAAGCGATTAACCCAACATTCTGTAACTACGTCATTTTCCCTCAAATGAGATCCTTACAGTGTATTTAGAAAATCTGCAAAAGACACTGGAAAATGCAATGAATGCTAAAACATGCAAAAAATGATATTATTATTAAGGTAATGATAATGTTTTTTGTGCTTTTATTTTTCTATAGAGGTTTTTAATTATTTACATCAATTAAACTTTTATAGCAAATAAATATTGAATTTTGTGTTTATTTAATGTGTTTTATTGTTATTTAAATATTTTGTTTATATAAATTAAATAAATTAAAATCTAAATAATTATTCATTATTTTTGTTGTATTTTTATTGTCATTTAAAAAATCTAACATTGGTAGTGAACTTTATAAATATATTAAAATCGTATTATCAACTGTATTTATGACATTTAAAATAAGTTGTTGAAAAATAATTGCAGTTTATTTTCACATCATCAATACTCATGCATATTTTTAGTGGCGGTAGTGGTATTACTTCCTTCTAATAAATTTTCAAAACATGCAATGTCAAATATACATTTTATTTTTATTTATTGGCAATTTATTAACTTTTTAGGACTACCCATAACCCTTTGAGTAGTGAGTTATTTTTTCGGCATATACATCGTGGGAGTGAGTTAATTTTCAGTTTTTTTTTTTTTTTTAAATTCGTTTTGTTTATTTTTTTCATCGATTATTATTTTTATTTATTGTATTATATTTTTTTTGTATTATATTTATTGATAAGGCAAATTCAGTGGCTCTCAACATTTTATTATAATATTTATATTATTTATGTATCACATTTATCAACTTATGATTATTTTATTTACATTAGAGTAAATTTTAATATATTAGTGAATTTTTATTTATTGATAAAGAAAATTCAGTGGTTCTCAACATTTTATTGCTTTTTATTTACATTTTACTTTTATCAACTTATGATTATTTATTTACGTCTCCCTTTTATCAACTTATGATTATGATCATTTTATTTCCGTATATATTGAAGTAAATGTTGTTTTATTGATAATGTTAATTCAGTGGTTCTCAACATTTTATTTTAGCATTTTTTATTTATTTCTCACTTTTATCAACTTATGATTATTTTATTTACAATAGTATTTTTTTTATATAAGAGTAAATGTTGCTTTATTGGTAAAGTAATTCAGTGGCTCTCAACATTTTATTGTAAGTTTTTTATTTACATCTCACATTTATCAACTTATGTTTATTTTATTTATTTCTCATTTTTATCAAATTATGATTATTTTATATTTACATTAGTATTTTTTTTATATAAGAGTAAATGTTGCTTTATTGGTAAAGTAATTCAGTGGTTCTCAACATTTTATTGTAAGTTTTTTATTTACATCTCACATTTATCAACTTATGATTATTTTATTTATTTCTCAATTTTATCAAATTATGATTATCTTATTTACGTTTATATTAGAGTAAATGCTGCTTCATTGGTAAATTAATTTAGTGGTTCTCACCATTTTTTGTTTTTTTATTTACATATTACTTTTATCAACTTTTGATTATTTTATTTACGGTCTCATTGTTTTCAACTTATGATCATTTTATTCCCGTATGTATTGAAATAAATGTTGCTTTATTGATACAGTAAATTCAATGGTTCTCAACATTTTATTATAAGCATTTTTTATTTATGTCTCACTTTTATCAACTTATTATTATTTTATTTACAATTGTATTGGTTCTCAACATTTATTGTAAGTGTTTTACTTATGTCTCACTTTTATCAATTTATGAATTTTTTATTCACGTTATATTAGAGTAATTGTTGTTTTATTGATAACATAAATTAGTGGTTCTGAACATTTTATTGTCAGTTTTTTCATGTGAATAATGTATAAAAATATAAAAACAAGAGAGTAAAATATAAAAATCTATTATATATAATAATAAAGGTGTACATATAGGTAAAGTTTCATTATATAAACATAAAAAATAATCAGTTAGTTCTTCTTTCTTGCTCTGGGTCCACGAATACTGTAATATTTTTTTCTTTGGTGTTTATCTTTTACAAGTCACGATATCTCATATGTGGAAAATTACATAGGTAGAATAACAAGAGCAACTAAAAATGTTATACAATTGGAATATGTTTCCAGAAAACAGAAAATAAACCAAAGAAAATATCAGAGTGGAGAAACTTTACATACCCACGACTCTGCTTTCCTGTGGGAAATTTAGCATAATCTTGACGATTCGCTCTAATTGTGCCACAGGCGTGAGTTTTATTTTAGAATAAATAGTGCAATGCTGGACTCGAGTACCAGTTATCAATATATAATCGGTGCCTTTTTCCCAAATAATATGCCAGTATTGTTTTGACTACCGATCCTGAAATCCCAGTGGCTTTATCCACGTCAATATCCGTCTGGCTTCCCGTGTAGACAATTATGTCAATCACAAAACCAGTCTGTGCATCGCACAAGACAAAAATGTTTGTACCGAAACGGTTTCTTTTTGATGGAATATAAATTCTGAATGACAAATGCCCTTTTCATAGTAATAGACTTTCATCAATACATAAGTTTTGGAAGGGGTAAAATGCGGCTTTATACGTGGCTTTTATTGGGTCTAATAGCGGACGGATTTTTTGTAAGCCATCATTGCTCCGGATTGTATTATCTGCAAAGTGTAGTGCTCGCAGAAGAAGAAAAAATCGGTCTTGGGAAAAAAATACTCGACAAAATGGAGTCGAAATAATTGGATTTGTTGACCAGTATTCCTTCATGGAACTTTTACCAACCAAACTAGTCAACATTATAGTAGCTAAAAATACATACATTTCCGAAATATTTGTATCTACCCATTTTTGCAGTTTAGAATTTGCACTCATATTTATGCTTATTTGATTAGCATATTTATTTGTCTTCGTTACAATATTATTCATAATTTCAACATTGAAAAAAAGGGTGAAATAGTAAATTTCAGTATCCCTTTGAAATGAAGACTGAATTCCAGATGATGAATTGTTGAATTCTAGTATCTGAGGGGAGAAATCACCATCTTCCCACTTTCGTTCCTCTCTTCGAGGACGTCGAGCGAGTGGCGATTCAGCCTCCTCTTCGGAGTCTGTTTCCTCATCTGAGGAATTGTTTAGATGGAGCACCAAGTCTTCTAAATCTTCCATCACATTTTCGTCTTCACTATCGATGAAAACTTTGTCTATTTCTTGATCACTCATTTTACGGGACATGCTTATAAATTTACGATTTTTACACGATACGGGAGAGAAATGAAATAATTATCGAACTAATTGTCGCGATCCGATACCAAAGCGTTCTCCGAAAAGACTAAAAAAAATCTATATGCATTGTTGAGGGTTGATAAGAGTGGGATTTGACCAAAAATGCGAATCTCTTTTGTGTGCCTAAAAACAATTTGTCACGTGCAAAACCTAAATTGAAATGAGAAACACATGTTGCTTGTTCTCAAAACAAACTCATTGAAGATGTTTGATATTACTATGTAAATAAATAAATATTATTATAAAATAATAATATTTTTACATTTATTATTTTTAATTTTTTTACTTACGAACACCAGAGTTGACAAAACTGATATGATTTTTTTGAAATTTATTTCCGTAATTATTTTTAAAATCTTGAATACGATATTTACTTTCATTTTAGGCCTGGAATCTTCAAAGAACATCTGTGATCCTGATGGTATCAATTCCAAGAATCACATACAATGAATTTAGATTGTGTACATCTATTATACTATTTTTTTTCACTATAAATAAATGATATCCAGATATCATTGATATCCAAATATCATTGATATGTACTACCGAGATTAATAAATAATTGATCGACATTACAAAAATCTAAGAAATATAAATAAAATAGCGCATACGTAATATTCGCAATTTTTACGATTTTTTCACATACTAAATACTAATAATTATTATAATTTTATAATTTTATTATCGAAATATTACTGATAATAAATAGTATGGTCATGATAAATAATAAATAAATCGAATTTACAAACATAAAATAAAAAAATCGAGTGAAATGGTCGTGGACGCGTATGCGCGGCGATACTCTATCTGGACCCATTGAGTGTCGCCGCATACGTGCGGCCATACTGCCCAGCGGGATAATCGTTGAGAAAGACTCGCTAAAAGGGTAAAAAAAAACTATTTTTTTTACAAAAAACAATTATATATATTCATTCTTGCATAAATAGTACAGCCAATTTCAGTCGAGTGTTGTTTGTAAATATAAAAATAAACGAACGCCAGGTTTCACACAAGTAAACTAAAAATAGTATATAAAAGATAGTTCATTATTTAAATTGGGAAATAAATTCCGCTAGATACATGAAATTTAGGTGGCATATGCTTGTGAGTGGCGAGTGAGTGAGTTATATTATTCCCAATAGCATAAACAACCGCAGTGCAATTGTTGGAACCAGAAGAACAAATCCATCGTGAGATGCCATTCTTGGTTTTATATGTTTTGGCATATGTGTATTGATTCCACATTAGCATGCGTGTATAACCTTTGCGTGATTTGATAAAAATATCTGGAAGTAAAAAAGTTTGTTTGTTAAAAGCCAGCCCTGTTTTCATTGATCACGTGAATTGTGCATGTATTTGATATTGTGCAATGACTTAATGGCGATTAATTTTTCATGTATTGGAATAAATTAGTGGTGAACCGTTGTGGAGGTTGTAAGAAAGGTAATAAAACATTATTCGAGTTGCGAAAGAGATTGATCAGATAAGGTATCACTAGTGGTTTTGAGGTGGTATTTATTGTTACTTTGCAATAAAGATAATTATATATTTATTATAAATCTCTCGTTACATGACAGGGGTAAGCCAACTGCGTTACAACTGGATAAACACAACCAATAACTACTAAGTAGTGAGATCAACACTGAAGTCAGTCTATAAATCCGTGACATATATTTTAATAATTATAAACTATGCACGACCTATCTCGATTTTTAAATTTTTTATTTATTTATTACAATATTCATCCACGTGATTAGAAAAATATTAGAAAACCCAATCGAACAAATGTAAAAATATAAAATACACAATCATTGATCATTGTCACTGTTGTCGTGTCATGGATGGATGATTGTTATGGAACAGCGAGGGGAGTAAAGATGCTCCGTGAATAATACGACTGTATGATCATTTCTAAAATATTCCATTGTTAAGATAATATATGTTTTCATTTTATTTTAGCTATTTTACAGAGTAGCTATTTTTCTAAAAATATTTTTATTAAATTAGCTTTTTATAAAAATCTGGTCTGCAAACAAAAAGGTCAAATATTTTTAGGATTGTCTTAGTATAATTTTTAAATATAGCTCCTTATTTTTATAATATAAAGATATGTTAGAATAGTATCATTTTCAGCAATTGGTGTGATTAGTGAATTCATACTTTAAGTCATCAATATGTATTTGTCAATAATTTTATTTTATTTTAAAACATTGTGGTCCGTTCACGCATTTTCGCGGGATAGTGAAATTGCTTTTTAAAGGGTTGAAAATAATGTTACTAATGAAACATATTACGGCGAACGTAAAAAAAGGTTTAAATATTTACCGTGAGTTGGCAATATAATATATGTTTAATTATTTTGGTAGCTTGATAAAAATGTCAAGACATTAATGTGTTAATCAATAAAATAATAATCATATAAACTTAACAATAATAACAACTCTTTGAAAACTATTGGTTATTATTAATATATCAGTACATACAAATATTATTATCTCACTTTAACCTATTTTCTGTACCGTGTACCCTGACATAGTCACCGTTCTCCATCACGACGTACTTCGGTGGCGTGTGATTGTGGTTGTTGTCATATTTGATGATGGCGTCGTCTTTGGTGCACAGGAGTGCTTTACAACCTTTGGTTAGATTGGTGGAGCATCTCCACCTCTTTTCGCCGGATTTTAATACCCGAGATTCAGAAAATGTGTATTGTTGGAACATCAGTAACATGTAGCCCTTTTTCGAACGGATATACACAGCTAGAAACAACATCAACACGCAAAAGTTAATATAGTGTAACGTCATGATGATGACTACTTTTTTTACAATAAAAATTATATGTTCAATATATATTTTTTTTAAAATACAATAAATAAACATTTTCTTAAAAAAAATATATTTTCATATAAAATATATTAGATACAATAACAATTATTTTCAAAAATATTTATTTTTTTATATGGAAATCTTTGAAACAATTCTTTCTTTTGGTGAAACAAAGTGACATATTACATTTTTCACATTTTGTTCTAATTATACTTGTACTGCAAAGCTTGCATCTTGACTTCTGTTCTATATGCTCTGGCCAGTGCCCAATTCCATCATATCTTATCTCACCATCTGGTCTCGAAACAACTGTTTTTTTAATTGGAATCGATTTGTTTTGACGTTCAACGTTTTCTTCTACATTACCCTGCATAAGAGGAACAGAACTTGTCCTAAAACAATTTATAGTATTTGAATCTGAAAAATTCAAACAAAGTTTAAAGAAAATATTCAATAAATTAAAAAAAAGAATTGGGTAAAAAAAAGTTTTTATTTTAATATTTATTAAAAAATATTTTTGACCTCGCAACTTTTTTTCTATGATTTATTTAACGAAGTTACGTTTCTTTATAGTCCCCATTTAGAAAGAGCATAGCGGATTAAGATGGCTAACGAACTTAGCCAAAACATTTACAAGTTATTTTTATTCCGGATTAGATTCTCCGAATTATAGCGAATTCGTATTGAGAACAAAAAGCGTCAGAAGATAGCAAAATACAGGAGTGAGACAATGTTATATTTTATCTCCTATGTTGTATTTTCACGAAGCATTGCATCGAAAAAGGTTTCAAACGGCAATTAAAAATTAAATTTATGAGCATATACAAATGTAGAGGATCCGCCATATGAACAAAACCGCTTTATGGTCAAAAATAAAGATACAGCGAAAAATGCTTTCAGGCAACTGTGAGAAATCTAAGAGGTGCTGTTTATATTCTGGAATGCAAGGTAGCAATTTCATCGACGAAATAGTAATTATAAAATTGTGGTGGATTTTTTTTTATCCTATCGATGGAAAAAAAAGTGGGCTTAAATTTAGACTGAAACTTGATGGATGTTACTTAATCCTATTTTTGGGTGAAAATAGTAATGTTTTTTTATTAATTTGAGCAATGCAAAGTTGATATAAAAAATAAATTTAAATTAAAACTTTATACAAATATTTTAGAATAGTATAAGGAAACATATGGGAAAAATCTTGGAATAGAATATATTTAAACCATAATTAAGAGTAAAATCAATTATACAATTCAACGAGCAAACAAAATCGTATTAAAGTGATGATGCAATGACGAATTAGACCACGTACTCGTTGAATCGTAATTAATTCCATGCGAAAAGTAATGATATTTTAAATAACTACAGTTTATTAATAATAATATATGATTTTAAATAGTTTTTAACATACAGTAGACCCCCCAATAACACGGTAAATTGGGTACGTGCTATTTGGGTGCCACACGCGCCTGATTCGTACGTAGTATTACAAAAAATGTATGAGTATTTTCTAGTCCCCCAACTAAACACACCCAAATATTATTTTATTAGAGGTTTTTATTTTATTTTTCATGTGTATATATCTTTATATATGATGATTTCTGTGGTGATTTGGGCGTAACTGTATTTATTTTCTCATGGCTGGAAATTCATGTGCTTTATGCAACTACAATGTCCTTATTCAAATGCACAGTTAATAAATTCTATGGCATTATCAGGCTCAAGATCAAGGCTTTTGTTCTCATTCACGGATCGCTAACGCGTCAATGTCATAGGTGTAAAATATGATATGCGAGAATTAATCATGTGACTTAATTGGTCGAAATAAACCTGTTCACAATTCGTCAAAGCTGCCCGAAGGAAACATACAGAAGGGCTTGCAAGAACTCAACTTCATCCAGACTCCTAAAAATCCGAAAATATTGTGAAATAATAAAAAAAATGACGCTTCTTTGAATTAATCTCCTGAACGTCTCATATAAATATACACAGAACATTTTTTAACAAAAAAATATATATTCGTTTATTCATAAAATATGCACATACAATAACATTTAAATACACATACAAAACCTATATTTATAACAATGCATTTTTAATAAGTGGACGGTATTATTTTTAGAATTACATTTCATGTTATTTGATAATAATTATGTTATTTTTGTTTCGAGTAATCATAATTAATAGTGAACCAAAAGTTATATGGACTTTTAAGTATTATTATACATTATGTAAAAATATATTAATTATTTTATTATACATAGTACCATTTATTTATAATAATTGATATATAAGGCAACTGCATACCACTAAATCTAATTTCAAAAAATGTATAAACAGGAAAACTCATATATGAGTCACCGCCCCTCAATACACGAGAAAAAAGGATTTATGTATATGTATATTATTTTTCATAACAAATCAGTAATTTAATTTTCTATTTTATATTGCTCATCAAATTATATGATCCATGTGACGATGACGACAAAAATTAGTACTTGATTATAGCTTTTGTGACTATAAAGGTTATAAAAAAACAAATAGGATTATGGATATTATCAATCTAAGATTATTGATTTAAAAAAATAAGAAGTCTTCATCCAGAAATTAAAACATAACATCTAAAAAAACAGTGAAATTTTTACAACAATATTGATTCATATATGACAGCTATGAAGCAAAAAATTTAAATCCCTTTCCAGTTGTACCATGCAATTGATACATTGAATCCTTATTATTGTCGACTCAACGTATGACTAAACAACTTGCAGCTTGAAGTTTTAAAGGCTGAAAAAGTTTCCATTCATAAATCAAGCTAAGATCATTTCAAAGAACTTTGGGTAGGTTAAAGTTTGATTCTATAAGACACAATGGACATGTGAGTTGAGTTTAACGCAAAGCCTTAAATCTACAATTTCATTATAAAAGTATTTAAAAATGCAAATGTCATTCTTTACATGTGGCACGAAGCAGAAAGTGTGACAGAAAATACATTAGTTGAAAAACTTAAATTTCTGATGGCTGCAATTACCAAAATCGTATTCCAAGTAGAACAGATATTTTTGAAGGAGATCTTATGATGACGGAAGCTGATAATGTCCATTCTTTGTTAGAACATTACTTCAAGCCAACTGAACCAGTTGCCAGATATAATATTCGCCATCAGATTTTATAAAATTGATTAGAATTGTTACAACAATGTAAAACTAGATACATTCTACAGTTACGTCAAGTTTTTAAAGACAGTCGTCCTTTTTATGATTCAATTACATACATATGTAATAAACAAATCTTATATATATGTATGTATACTGAAAATAAAATTTATTTTAAGATATTACTTCATTTATGTAACATGGATCATATTTAATTTTCAATGATATAAATCATTTTTAACAATTTAAAATAGAAAATTTTTATTCGCTGCGGTAAATATTTGTAAGATATATTATATAGCATCACATGTATGTGAGATTTTCTTTGATAAACTTATATTTTTCGCGATCAGACTCACAGCCCAGAATATTAACGTCTGTAGTGTCTTTCAAAGACGATTCGTGGTTGTGAGAACCTTGAAGTATAGCTTTAATACCCCCGTATATGAACATCTTAGCCGAGCACGACTTCTTCTTCTGCGCGTATCGACTGCATCTCCAGCTGACTTTGTTATTGTGCTTGTATTGGTAATTGAACACGTGAGAATCCAACACCAACTGAACTACACCTTTTGCGTTTTCAATATAGAAAAAACCTACAATAAAAATCATAAGCGTAAGACAACAAATAATAAATTCTATAAAAAACATAATTAAACGATAATAAGTAATAAGGGCAAATAATTTCAACAAAATATATTTTGAATCTAAACCACACAACAATAATTAATAAACATATAATAATAATAAAAAAAACAATAGGTAAATATACTCTTGTATATTTATGCAATTAAAAATCAACCACAACCACACAGAAGATCTGCGTAAAAAATAAACTACATATTAAAAATATAATTTAATAAAATGGTATCATAACGGCACTTGAACACACACCTGGTATGTAATTTACCATGTAACCTCCACTTGAGGTTGTCATATCTTAGATATATTAGCTACAACGTTGGAGAAAACAATAGGTATACAAAATTGTATTTTATACTTTGTAAAAATAAAGTTATAAAATAATAAGTCAAACGAAAACTTCCAATACTGCGATATAGATTCAAAACATCTGTAAATTGACAGCAGTGTTACATATATTGTATATGTATATGGACGACGGGTGGTAGTATGAATCAGCTATGTAACATAAAGATATAGTGGTTAACTAAAACGACCATTCAACAATAGTGAAGGTTTGAAACCCATTGAAATTCATCATCGATAAATGAAAATTTAGTATGGTGATGCATGTCGGTTGCATTAGCAAAGGTACGAGTGGATGATAATCTTTGTTTTGCGATAATTTTTTTGTACTGCTATGTTAGAATCTGTTATCATAAATATTAACTATTTAGAGCATGAATATACTTCACTACTTCAACGTAGTTGACAGATTCTTTAAACTAAAGAAAAGTCGAATAACACACATCTGATTACAATATTTCACAGTTTAATAAAAACGTTTTTAATTTTTGCTTCCAAAGCCAACCTAAAGCAACAGAAAGCGGTCACTTTTTAAATTATTTTACGGCAAAGAGAAAATGGATTTACGCAATTAAAATTCTAATCGTTACGTTGAAATCCTGGGTTTTTCAGAATTGGACTTTTTATTATATTAATTAATTTCATCAACAATTTGTTTTTTTTTTGTTTCGAAATCTTTGAACTATTACTTATTTTTTTATAATTTTTAAAATAGCTGCCCGCTTCGAGCGTAATTACAAGTTTTTCGACCCATATACAAAATGATCATTCAATCAATCGTTTTTTGAATAGTGTAAGTTTGAAAGTCATTGAATCGATGAATAAGAGTTTAGTACGGAGATGCATGTCTGTTATTCCAGCAAGTGTACGAGTGGACTAAAGAATTATATAGCAATGTCTCTCAACAAGGCCAGGGTCACAGCAGTTAAAAATTTAAAATACTGCTTGATTATACTGTAAATCAGCAGTGTTACGTATAGTTTTAAAAATGGTGGCAGAACAGATAAGGCACAACAATGGCTTAAAATGGCCGCTGCTCTTAGAGCAGCGCTGTCATTAGTTTTTTGGTTGTATGTCTATTTCTATTAAAATTCAATAACAAATGAAAGTTCAGTGTGGTGATGCATGTCTGTAACTCTATCAAGTGTACGAGTGGACTTAAAAATAATGCATGATATTTTGCAATTTCACATAGTTAAATCTCCAAGGAAATTCTGCACTTTATACTGGTTTTTGGAGCACTATGAACTAAACATAAAGAATTTCCATCACAACCATATGCGGAAAAGATTAGGCTAACTATTGAACTCTTTTGTATGACATATGCAGATTTATAAAGGTATTAAAGCACTTTCTAAGCGCTAGAATATTAACGCCACAAAGATAAATTGTTATTTTGTACTGCTTTCATTAAATAAATTACAGAGATACAATAATATTTAAGGTTTTCATTTGACTCATCCTCATTTATGAGTTTTTACATATTATATAAAAATTCTGAATTTATAGTGTTTATGATATAATATACATAGGCATAGAAAAGAGGTGTACCTCTAAACACTGTCTTAAATTAAAACCTACGCAACAATGCTATAAAACTTAATGAAAAAAAGAACAAAAGTATAATATTTTTTTACATTAAATACTCGGCAAGGAAACAATTTATATATTAATCAGTCAAAACGTTATTTTTAATATAAAAATAAATTTGGTCAATATAGTAACATCGTTGAATATAAATATAATAAAACATAACAACAGATTAATATAGTAAACTTTCCACGTTGCATGTATAAAAAACCCTGTTTTAGTTAACGACAAATCTTGTTTATAATTTTGGAATATTTGCACAGCCCAACACAT
The DNA here is from genome assembly GCF_051122295.1 of Plectrocnemia conspersa. Classification (NCBI taxonomy): domain Eukaryota; kingdom Metazoa; phylum Arthropoda; class Insecta; order Trichoptera; family Polycentropodidae; genus Plectrocnemia; species Plectrocnemia conspersa. The sequence continues at coordinate 7,593,779 of NW_028277169.1, forward strand.
ATTAATCTGTTACAATTAACAATATATTTTTTTAAATATATAATATATAAATATATTTTTAACAATATAGACTCTAAAACATCAACATTTATGTATATAATATATTTTTTCTATTACTTTTAATTTTAAAAAAGATATGTACATATTTTTTCAGTCTTCTGGAGCTATAAAAATTGCACTAAATTTTTGACTAACGTTTTAAGGCAATCAAAAAAACAACTCCTGAATGAGACATATAAAAAATAAGACTAGGGTATGATGTAGGACATTTTTTTTAAAACTGCGGACAGTGATTATGCACTACCATCGACTTGATTATGATTTCCTTATCGGTGTATATCATAGCTCTGCAACGTGTCTGGTATCGTTTGACGCATCTCCACAGCACGTGACCTTTGGTAGTAATCCTCTCTTTCTGAAACCTATATCCGTTCATTAGGATAACTTTGTTTCCTTGGCGGGACAGCCCAAAGTGAGCAACTGAAAGCAGAACGAAATGATAAAAATGAGAAGAGCAATAAATAAAAAAGGGAAAATAAAAAACAGAGATAATTAAAAATAAGATAATAAAATAAATAAGAGTAAATCAATAAAATATCATAAGATAAAATAAATATATATTTAATTTCAATCGAAAAACTTTTATTTTTATGAGTTGAAAAATAAATACAGAAATATGATTCGATTAATATAAACAGTAGATCCCCCAATAACACGGTAAATTGGGAACTACTGTAGTTCATCTTAACACATTACCGACAATGAAGCCAAATAATTGGCAAAAGTTGGACTAACACAGACGATGGAAAGCCAATATTTTGGCTTTACACCAAAATTTATCTGAAAATGTATTGCATCTAATCCATTGATGTTTTTTATCAATTATTTGATGATGTCAATAGACAAGCTCGAAAGTTGCGGATCCCGTAGGTAATGTGTTATGATTTTGAACATCATATAGATGTCCCTTTTAAATCTTATGCATCCAAAATGACTAGAGACATCTTCAAGATCGATTTTTGATATTTCATATTGAAAATTTTATGGCTTTGAATATACTGCATAAAGTTGAAAGGAATGAGCTGCAATAAAATAATACGATCAATATAAATTAAAATCAAATGACTCGGCGGCTTGTATCAGTTTATTACTTATTTTATTTAATTAAATACAAACACATTTATAGCAATTCAGCAAAAAAATAAATATAGATATTTAATATCTATTTGGTAGTACGTGAGTGTGACTGTTATGCTTGAACAGTATATTTTCTTTGTACATGTTAACAGTGGCTTTGCATTTGTTGCTTCGATTCGAAGTGCATACCCAGCGAATAAGACCATTACTGTTTACTCTTTTGACTCCGAACATGAAACCGTCGAGCATCAGCAATTTTTTACCCTTTCTTGAAGATACATATTGAACTAAAAAAAATGTATATTCATCATTATAGTAATAAGAACAAATCCTACTGAGTAGCACAAAATAATAATAAAAACAACAAATAAAATATTAATTCGAATAGTAAATTACTTGCCTGAAAACTCATTGTCGATTAAAAGTGATAAGTAAAAAAGCAACATTGATGCAGATAAAACAAACATTTTTTTAACATCAGTATTCTTTTATTAAAACTAAGATACAGAATAATGACATATTGATTATTATAATTGCCATAATGTAACACTGACTTACAACTGGTCTTTAAATCTTAATACACTATGTTAGCATTATTATTTATTAATATTTTTTTGTGTATACATAAACATACAATTTGATTAGGTATACAATTTAATGATTTTTATAATTTTTTTATGCTCATATAATAGAAAATCATAATATTATAATAATAATAATATACAAGGCAGCTTAAAAATATTTTTTTGAGTATCATTAACATTTTGATCGCCAAAATCCGATATATTGATTTTTGCTACATTAGCGAAAATTACCAGATTCGACGTCATCATTGAAGAAAGAATAGGATTCATTTTTAATGAGCTTTATGGTATTTGCTTCAGAGACAAATAAAAATTTTTCCAAATAAAAATATGTTTTATTATGAAATACATCGATATTTAGTTAGTAATCTCAAAAGACTTAAGTTATTATCATTATTTTTGCAATCTTGTATATTATCCTTTGAAACAGTAACTTCAAACCCCAACAAAAATAAAAATAAATTGGTAACAAACAAAAATTACATGCTAAGATAAAGAAAAGTGATATTAATTTAGATTTAAGAATCATCGTGTTTATGTATTCCTTTCATGAAAATAACACGATTATTCTTTGTGCGAAGGTTCGCTAAGCAACCTTTCGAGGCTTTAGTGCATGACCAACTCATCACACCATTGGATAGTAAAGTCTTTCGCAAATAATAGTGACTCTTGAATATTATTCTGGGAGTGCCTCGGAAGGACTCCATGTATACAACTAGAAAAAAAATATAAAGGAACATGTCAGTTTAAAAAAATAAAATATAACTTATAATATAGAGAATAAAAACATAAATATATAAATAGGACAAGTAAAATAGAAATAAGAAGACATTTATGAAGAAAAAGTTGTCATATTATTAAGTATATTGTTTATTTAAATAATATACACAAATGAGATCACATTTTGTACTTTTCTTATAATACTTTGTACTATTTTAAAACATTTTATACATTAACTAAACACATCGATAATCTACTTTAAGTATAAATAACGATATAGTTGTGATTAATAGTTGAAATATGTTTTGGTTTTAAATGGAATTTTCACATAATGACCGTTGGCAGTTTTATAGTACTCCGGTTGTCGGTGATTATGTATTGGTTTTAATGCGATTAGTTCATGTTCTTGAGTGCAAGCCGTAGCAAAACACTTTGGCATTATCTGGGTACATCTCCAGTAGATCTTTCCACTCTTAGAGTTGGTATTTTTGCTAAAAGTGTAGCCGTTGACTCGGAGGAGAGATTGACGCTGAGTCGGCAGATAATCAACTACAAATTGAGGGCGAGAATCAGAAAAAAACAAATGTACAGAGCTTTAACGTCAATGAAAAAATAAGAAGCAAAATACTTTACAAAGCATAAAAAAATACCTACTTTAAATAGAATAAATATAAAAAAGTAATCTGGAAACACAAACGTAACTATAAATCAATGCAACTAAATATTCATATTTCAACATGTCTTAAAAAGGAGTAGTACGTATATTCACTCTTACAGAAATATTGCTTATCTTTCTATATACTGGTCAGTAGATCAGTAGTCAGATAATTAATTTTAATGACATGGGATATAATATGGAACGACATTTTTAATGCTAGAAGGAAATATATATTCTCAAAATAATATGAATTTATTGGTATACACAAAACACATTTTATTAAAATATGACTTAATAACTAGCATTAATTCTGTATTTTTCATTAGTACTTATGTCACACATTAAGAACTTCATAGCCATAGGATCAAAGGTTTCTCCGTGATTGTGAATTCCTCTGACGTAATCGACGAAACCGTTTCTGATGCTAATGAGGGCGGAGCATCCGCTTCTATATTTTTTGCACCGCCATGTGATTCGACCGGCAGACTTAATGCCTTGATATTCTTGCGAATTATACTGCTCACAGAAGATGTTGTTTGATGCGATCAGTAGAAATTTACCTTTTTGAGACCTCACATAGAACCAATCTAAAAATTGATAATGAAAATAGTAAATGACTTTCGACTCATATTTGCATTATACATTTGTATTGATGGTACAATATTTAGTATTTTTTAAGCACACACAGATGTCATATAGTGATAAAATATAGCTTAAAACTTTTTTAGTGAAATATATACAATAATATGAGTTGCAAAAAAATATGTACAGAAGTGAAACTTAACATTTAAATATACATATTATTTATTCACAGTAAATGCATATGTTTATTACTTAAGCTCGGTATCTTTACACATAATCATAAATACAATAATTATTTTTTTGCAATTATTACTTAAATATATATTTCTCAAAAAGTATAGGGCATTTTATATCATTCTTTTTTCATCTTTTAATGTTTTAAAATACACCATGTATTGCATTTTTTGTTTAGGTCAATTTCACTCAAGTCGCATATTCGATGAGACATTGAGTCAGCTTGTAAGTCGGCAGATGATTGTGCTTGTCAATAATGTAGCTAATGTAGCCACAACGTAGACAGATTGACGCCGAACACTTCTGAGAGGAAGAGCTACAGCGCCAAGTAGTCCTTGTGTCTGTGTGCGACGCCATGGCGAAAACATAATTCATAGCTACCAACATATACCTGCCTTTTCTTTTAGACGTAATGTAAAACCAACCTAAAAATAAGTAAACGTCATGAAATCCACAAATAGTAAGCGGCAAATACAGTAGACCCCCTAATAACACGGTAAATAAGGAACGTGCTATTTGGGTGCCTTTTTCTTTATGTGTGAGCGAGCCAAAAGAAGGATATCTCACCACATGCGCCTGATTCTTATGTACGTATTGCAAAAAAATGTATGAGTATTTTCTAGTCCCCCAACTACACGCACCTAAATAGCAAGCTCCCAATTTACCGAGTTATTGAGGGGTCTACTATATATGATTTTTGTGTTTAACAATAGTGCTACAATCTAGTAATTGATTTCAATAAATTCATTGTATGAGATTTTTGATTGAATTGTCATTTCTGTCATTTTTATATAATTGTCGAAATTAACTAAATCTTATTTATTATAAATTGTATAGTTAAACAAACAAATTTTCTAGTATTGAATAATATACTTGTAGCTATTAATTTATATTTCCTTGCATTGTATATCACAAAGGACCAACTTTTATGACCAAAAATATTGTAAGATCTCAGACATTATATATTTTTATGAAAAGAGAATAATTTTTTGGGACAATAAGAACTGCTGCATCGAAATTAATCACAAGGACTTAGTAGAAGCTTATAAAACTAATTGCTTTAGACTTTATAAGAACTTTGCATTATACAAACGATATCGTATTTAAGCAAACAAGCCAAAGGATCGGTGTATATTGCATAGATTTAAATCAGTGTCATTTTTACCGATTTTCTAATCATCGTAGGCAGATGGTCTAACTGAATATTTATTGGACAGTAACAAATAGTCTGTTTCCGCCCCAAATCATCGTATTAGCCAGATGGTTGAGAACTGGAAGGGACTAAAGACTTCCCTGAATCTAAATATGGCTGTATTGAAATTCCGCTAGGAACTTTCTCAGAACCACCACTTCGCTTACGGCTTGAAATAAACAAGTTTCGCTAAACTCACACCAAGCCTAACATGCTGAAGTGACCAAGACTTAAAAGCTGAGAAAATAGCAGCAAAAACACAAAATTGTGCTGAAACAACGTTTTTTGAATATATGTACATTTAATGCAAAAAACTTTTTTTGTTTTTTTTTGGGTGGTTTCAGATTTAAAATATATTATATGTATACACATACTAAAATTCACTTGAAAATCGAATATTTTTTTAATATTGATTGAAAATATCTAGTATATTATTTAGCTGATTATAATTTACTGAAACAAAAACGAAAGAGCAGGGGGGAAAATGGCGGAGGAGGGGGGGAGCAAAATATTTCACCACCTACTCTTTAATGAAGCCATATATTGAGGAAATAAACATTTTAATCATTTTTTTTAGATATTGTATTTAATTTCACTGCACAACTGTTTTCTCAAATGCTGATAATTTAATTTAGGAAAAATAAGTATTTTATTAACTGCGTATGTTTCTACGAGTTTTTATTAATAACTGTATTTTCACATAATAAAATGATGTATGCTATAGCGATACTTAATCCATTTTGGAGCGAATTTATGTTTCAAATATTTTAAGTAGCTTAAAATTACTTTAAAATAAAAAAGTAGTTTTATTAACCCTTTCACTGTGGCTGATAGTTTTGCGCGCCATTTCAAAATTGGTTATGTGGGGGGGCACCTATTCCTGCCATATTTTTAAAAATTTAGTGGTTCAATAAATTCAAGTGATTAACAGCCTTAAATTATACTAAATAACCATATTATTAGGCTTAAATGTTTATGGCACCTTTAGGTACCCAATGAGCACTGACGATTATCTTGATGACTTCTATAGAAACCATCTGCGGTGAAAGGGTTAAGATTCACGGGATCAAAATGAAATTAAAAATACATATTTGGAGTGATACTAAATTAAATCTGCACAAAACATAAATAAAACACATATTAGATATAACATATTTAATTTTTAAAATACTGAGAATTAATAAAATTATATAATCAACCTTAGCAATTCTCAATATATAAAATACATTTGCACATTATTAATTAAAGTACAAAATAAATCTTAACAACTCTCAATAAACAAAATACATTTACATGCACCTTAGAACATTTTTAGTAAGATATTAAATTAAAACTAATGGGTAATATATAAATCAAATAAATGCATCAAGATTTTTAACATTATATAAGTATTTGTTTTTCAAACAAAGGCTTACAACCGATTACTTCTACTGACTCTCAATGGCTGAAGAAGTGAGTCGCCACAATGCGTATGGGTGTTTCTTATGTATATAACTTTATCGTACTTGGTATATATAACTACTTTACAGCCGATAAATTGAAATTTGCATCTCCATCTATCAGTTCCATCTGTCAGAATTTTGCAGTAAGCATAAGAATGTCCTTGGTAGACCAATGTTCTTTCGCCGCGCACCTTTTTAATAACCGGTGCTGAAACAATATTTCAACATTACATAGTGTTCGATATTGTAATCATGATAAAGTGCAGGATAAAATTACCTTGATGGTATTATTTTTAATTTTGCACTGTAACATGCATAAATAAAATGCAATAATAATATAAATTATATATTTACAAAAAAAATAATACATTTAATATTTTTAATCTGTACAACTTAATAACATTTGAAACTTGTTCTTGCATATAACAGTTTTTAACAACACATATACAGTCAGGTCAGTGAAAGTGGCTCAAGACATGAACTCAATTTTAAAATCAGATTAAATACGCCTTATTAAAGAATTTGGTTTGTTGACGCTTAATGAAAATAATGTTTGTTATTCTTTAAGAAGTTCATTTTATTATAGGATTTTTATTAACTGTTAAAATTCTCTGTGAATTTCAGATATTTAAACGCAATTTAACATGGTTCAATATTTAATATTAACGCATTACGGTCCGTTCACGCCTTTTCGCGTAATAGCAAAATTTTTGTGCTCAGTCAAGTTTATAAAAATATTGTGCGAACGAAATACAGATTTAAATTTTTTCTAGAGATGTCAATGTATATATTTATAATTTCACTTTTTGTCAAAACATAAAAATATATATATTTAAAATTTCGCGAAATAGAGGACCATAATGTGTTAATATAAAAAACTGAATGGCTGAGTAGAGTAAAAAAAATGCCGATTAAACACTAAAAATTAAATAATTTTTGCTGCAAATTAAAAAGCCTGTTTTCGCTTATCGGTCAATTTCAAACCTCTACAGGTTTTCACTGAATTTCAATAATGCAAATTTCCTATTTGGGTTCTTTTTAATAGTAAACCGTACTACATATTTATTTTATTGACTTCAAAAACGATTTGGATTTGGCAATAATTGCCTTAAGCTTGTCTCAGAATTTTAGATATACCATTCTTCTTTTGGTGTCAGAGTTTCAAACCATTCTTTGTTTGAATTGCAATTATTTTAAGATAAGACAATATAAGTCATATTTTCATTAGGCTACAGAATTATTGATAACACATATACTGTATGAACATATTTTTGCCATAAAGACAACAACTCTTATGTAAAATTATTGGCTAAAAATCAGCTGCATTCTTGATTTTTGACAAAATACAGTAGACCCCCCCCCCCAATAACACGGTAATTTGGGTATCTGTTATTTTATGTGTGAGTGAACCAAGCGGAGGATAACTCACCACACGCACCTGATTCGTATGTACGTATTGCAAACAATTTATGAGTATTTTCTAGTCCTCCAACTACACGCACCCAAATAGCACCTTCCTAATTTACAGTGCTAAATATATATTTATTATATTTAATTTAATTAAATAAAGTTACCCCCCAATAACACGGTAAATTTATGGACTATAAAATACTTTTGCAATACGTATGTACGAATCAGGCGCGTGTGGTGAGATATCTTGCCTTTGGCCCGCTCACACATGAAGTAACGGGCACCCAAATAGCACGTCCCCAATTTACCGTGCTATTGGGGGGTCTACTGTATGTGTATATTGATCATCTATGATCAGAATTTTTGCTGTTTAAAATTTTCGCTATGCACAATAATTACCAAACCATCTATAACTATATATATTTTAAACAATAGGCAAGTTTTTATGGGTTTAAAACGATATAGACCCCTTTCCGATCATGCCCGTTTTAACCCAAAAATTTGTATTTTGTGAATTATCTTCTCAAAAATAACAAATCGGTAAAATTATAATAGTATTTTTTGTTAAAACTTAAATTTGTACGAATATTTCTAAATATTTTACAACGTTCGCATATTTTTATATCACTTCATAGGAAAGGGTGGGTCCGTGCCAGAAGTTTTGAGCCATTTTCAAATAAAGTGCTATGGTCGGGAAGTGGTTAAGCGAAGTTTTTATATTTAAAAAATGGAAAAAACTTACTTAGAGATAAATTAGTAAATGCTGGCATTTTTTTGTGAATTCTCAGAAAAAAATTAAAACTTTTATAAATTAAAGTTATTATTTTTTTCTGAAAATTTAACTGGATATACATCAAAATAATATATTTTCATATTACAAGTTGAAGCAAATTTTCTACAAAGTTAAAAATGTAGTTTAATAATTTATTATCCAAAAATGTTTGAAACATTCAGAAAATTAATCCAAATAAAGTAAATCGCAAGTTTTTAAGAACTTACGAAATACGACACGTGATGAGTTTTATGACTATTGACAATGCAATAGGATCATCTGAATACAGTTCTCAGATTTCTTTGACAAATGTATTTAAATAAACAATTATTAATAAGTGTAAATACGGTTTTAAGCAAAATTATCGTTTTTTTTATAGTCTTGAAATATATAAGGACTAGGGATTCCAATCCCGGGCCAAAATTTTGATCCCGGGATTTCGGTATTGCAATTAGTCGATCCCGGGATCCCGGGACCAGTCCCGGGATAATTTTCATGTTATTTTATCGAGAAAAATAATTTAAAATGAATAATACAATATTTTTTTACATCTGTTTTTTATAATGTACAATGTATAAAGTACGTATAATTTTAGTCTTGGACTTAAAATAGAAAATAATATAATAAAAATAAAAAAGGGAAGGTCTTATTTATTTATTTGAGAAGATAAAAAATTAACTTTTGACAATGTATGTACATATGTACATTCATAGACACAATTAATGGAAAACATTATTTTGGGAAAAACTCACGAAGTAACATCAAAGCGTCAAGCGTTTCATCATTTAGCCTTGATCTGATTTTGGTTCCTAAGCAGCCTGCAGCTGAAAAAGCACGTTCAGACTCACAGCCTCAAAGATTCACAGATGACACGTGCAACTCGCGCAAGTTTGTATACGAAAAATAACGATTTTGTCAATAATAATTCGATTGTGCTTGATAAATCAATCAATCCAAAAAAATCGGGATTATGTTTTATAATCCCGGGACTCATCGGGTATTGAAAATCGTTCGGGATCCCGGGATCCCGGGATTGGAATCCCTAATAAGGACCTAATGTTATTATAAAATTTTTGTTAGCATATTTTATCTTCTAATAAAATAACTGCAAAATATTACCAAACAACTAATAAATAAATTACCAAAATTATTTGATGATTTTTAATAAAAAAAAAACAGCAAATAATTTTATATGTATGTACATAAACATAAATTTAGTGAAGTTTTTGTAGTAAAATATTTTACTATGTAATTACTGGTTTTATCCATTATATGATTAAACTATTTAAAATTTCTGGATAACTTTTTGGACTTATAAAATAATAAACAATAAAGTATATATTTTTAGTATTACCACAAAATTTGAAACTAAAAACAGCTTTGAATCATCGGTGAAAATTCAAAACTATATTATGCAAAACTCTATTTCAGCCTGCGACCTTAATGTCAGCGTCAACGTACAAATAGTTTTATATCTTGTAATACTCTTTTTCTCCTTGTCAACTGTTTCTTAGTCTTATTTATATGTATGTTTATAAAAATATCAATATAAATGTAATAATGAACCACTTTAAATGACCTTAATTTTTAATTTGTACGACTTTATAATATAAAAATTGTTCCTGTGTACATTTAATGTTACATATATAGCATTAAAAAATCAACCAGTTTCCCGTAATCTTATACTTGTTTATATCCGACACGTCACAGATTCTATAGCGCATTGTACTATGGCAATATGTCTCGTCGTGATTGTGAATACCTTTTATGTACGAGATGTCGCCGTCGCGTAAACATATCACAACCGGACAGTTATAATTCGTCCATTTTTTGACACACCTCCAAGTGACCCTCCGCTGATTGCTCTTTGGGTCCTCGGCGAACACATGGTTGGAAGCCACGAGCTGATAGTTATTCCGTATCGTTTTTAAATAAAACCAACCTGGGCGGACAAAAAAAATATAAAACAGAACGTTAGTACGGATGGTAACTTTTGCGGTTACGAATGGGCATAACCGGGAAGAGTCGCGGTCAGAACGGGTTGGAGTGCGACCAGTTGCCGGTGATTCTATATTTTGAATGCATGCCCGCCATGGACAACTTGCGGAAGTTGTCCATCATTTTATAATTCTTTGGGTGGTTGTGTATGCCCCGTATGTATGCGATATCGCCATTACGCAAACATATGACGACGGGACAGTTGGTCTTGCGGTTGATGCATCGCCACGTGACTCTGTCACTCGAACTTCCTCCGTCTTCGCCGAATATGTACCTTTGGACTACCAACTGACATTTGTTCTTCAGGGACCTTATATAAAACCAATCTAAAAGACAATAAAAATCTATTAGAAGCTCAGTCATAAGAATCACGCCGATATTTAAAAGTACTATGGGAGGAATTAAAAAGCTGACTAACGTTAACTGCACGTTTATTCAAATTTCAATCAACGATACATTTTTATTTTTAAACATACTAAAGATACCGTAGTAACTTTTAAATATATGTATAATAAAAAAATCTGTTATTGCTTATATTTATTTTTAGTATTAAAATCATAATATAAAAATTAATTTATAATAAACATAGAAAAGATAAACAGTAAATACTAACAACAACTAAATATATATCGATACTCTTCAAGGCATCCAAAAACATAAACTATCATAAAACTAGTTAAGTTTTTTTATTGCTTTTTTATTCATATAAACAAATAACATTACTTCAACAAAAAATAAGTCAACAATTGGACATCGAATATTTTTTAAACATCTGACAATTATAAATTGTAAGTTAAATTCACTTTTATCGAAAATTATTACTATCTTCGTATAAGAGTATTTTTGCAACATAATAAACACTTTGTACTTTGCTTATTTGTATGTCATTATGAACTTTTTACATGGTGGGGAGTATGTTATGCGTGTTCATGAACATTGTTCTGTAGCAATGCAAAAGTTTGTATAAGCAAGAATATAAACAACCAGCGCTTCAACGGAACGGTCGGAACGAAATGGATTTAGATATAGAGCGTAACAACCAGCCTGCACGTTCTATAATTTATCATTATTATATCACAAATTTTGTGTCAAAAATATCACAATAGCTACCATATCGAATAAAACAACTTTGAAGTATGGTTTATAAAAAATCGAATTAAAAATTTGATAGATTTTGATAAATAAAAGTTAATAATTTTTATTAATGCAAAATCACAGATGAAATATTTTGTAACTTATATAGTTATAAGCACTGTCAAAATGATATTTACATATATAATTAAATATGTATTAAAGATGTATAAAGAATAAATTATATATTTTTTTTAAATATAAATGTATTATAATCTACTAGTCTCTCATGTTTTAAGAAATAAATCCAATGTCTAATTCCCTCAACAAGAATTCACTATATTTTCATCCACTTTCCCGTTATGCTATATTTCTTATTTCCTCTCATGTTGCATATTCGATGCCACATATTCTGATGCTTGTAAGTCTCTGGATGATTATGATACCCCTTGATGTAAGCGATGTCTCCGTTTCTTAGACTAATGACCACTGGACACTTCCACATGGACCACTTCTTCACGCATCGCCACGTCACTCTGTTCTCTTTTGAGTTGCCGTCCTCGCACAAAATGTAATTCGATGCCACCAACAATAAATTATCCCTGCACGATTTTATATAAAACCAACCTGAAATAAAAATGAATTTAAAGTTAGAAATGCTATAAAAATCATATACATAGATACTTACGTTATAAAACACTGCTTTCATATTTAATTATAGTCAAAACATTTGATTTACAATATTTATATTCATATTAAAACACATTACAGATCATCGACAACATCAATAGAGTATATAATAAATTACATTCTAGTACATCAATAATTTAACTAGGATGATTGTGGAACTTCTTCACGGATAAAATGACACTATTGCACGTATGTATCAACATCGGACAACGAGTCGTCAAACTCTTGGAACATTTCCACACCTTCTTCATACCAGTCGGAGTGTGGTTATCGTAAAATGTTATACCTCCATATCTGAGAGATATTTTTCCAAGTTTATTGTAGAAGTATTCGGCTGATATGCAAAGAAAAAACACAAGTGAATATCATGTCTTGATAGAAACTAAAATAAAAAAATAAGTATTAAATAAAAAATTACCATATTTTAATTGGCTGTAATATCAAAAAAAGGATACTTGGAAAATACAATTGATATTTTTATTTTTAATAAAAACACAAAAATAACTGTTAAAAAACTTTTATAATTTATTTTTATATTATTATCATATTGTACATTTTTTAAAATGATATTTACATATCGTTTAAATAAAATAAAAATAATGAGTTCCTTGCATTGCTTAAAAATATTAAACATAAGTATGGAATGTTTTTATTAACTTATCAGAGGACTAGAATCGATTTTCATCAAAAAAAATAAGGCTATAAATACTTATAAAAATTATTTAAGTTCTCGCCGTATTCGCTCACTAATGTAAAAAATACATAATAATAAATTTCAATCATTGTGAAATCATCTATAAAAAATCAGGTATGAATATCTCATTTATAATGGAAAATACTTTATGAAATACAATTTAAATAAAAAAAATAACACTATTTAGATCGATATTACAATCTAATATACAAGGATTAGTCAAATGAAAACTTTAAAATATTGCTGAATTAGCAGCATGTATTTAAATATTTTAAGAGTGATCGACAGATGGCAGTACAATAAACACAATGAAAACTTTATAGACAAATGAAAGTTTAGTATGGTGATGCATGTCTGTCACACCAGCAAGTGTACAAATGGATTAAAATGTTTTATAACAAGCTAAGCACACCAAATACAATACAATCGTTAAGAAAAATAGCCGAATAACAGTGAACGCAATAGTCTCTTTGATATTTTGGAGGTTTATGATGTTCTGCAGTTTAAGGTGCAAGTTGGGCACTACACCAGTTGACTTCAGAATTAAAAAAATATTAAATTATGTCAGGCACTTTTAGTGTTTTGAAGCACAAAGCGGTGGGTTATTAAGAATCATTTTTACTGGCGATAAAAGCTGGATTTTTTATCATCAGTCGGAAAGCAAGAGCAAGGAGTTGCCTTACTTTCCAAGAAACCAAAAAAATTCCGCATCTAACTATCTACAAAAAAGATAATACAAAGTGATTTCATCAACAATCATCTTTGACCAAAGCAATCAGATCAATACAACTTTATGTTTTTTAAATTATGCACATATATGTTTTTTGCAACATTAAAACTACTGTTCAAAGTTTACATCTCACACAAAGTATTTTTTTCAAGAAGGTTCACGTCCGATGAAAAGGTGCAGAAGGTAACACTCAGAATATTTTTTTATTAAACAGGAATTTATTTTAACATTACAAAAATTTATATTGAACGCTATTGTGTAATTTTTTTGCTCAATATTAAGGTTTTCATTTGACTTATCTTTGTATTTGGATGAAAATATATTTTTTTTCATGTCATGAAAAAAACGTCCCTAATAAAGAAATTCATAAAAAAACGCCGATCATCATATATATTGTTTTATTTTATAAATTAAAATTAAAATTTAGCTAAAACAAATTTTTGAATATCTGTGTCCATAATACTGTGAAATTTCTAAATAATACTTATCTGGTCTATAAATACTGAATCATATTAAGTAGTACTACTCAATGAGACTAACGTAATTGATAGAATTAACGACAATGTAACAACAGAAATGTATAATCTCAAAATTATGTAGTTTAATTATTTACACAGTAAAAATAAAACATTTATAGAATCACTTCAGATTTATAATTAGACAACTCTTGTGCGTATATGAGCAATTGTGGCAAAATAACTTCACGGATTTAGCTCTACTATTATTCAGAAACACTAGTAAGACAGAGACTCTTAAAAAGGATTTTAATCTATCTACAAAAGAGCAGGAAAACTGATACTGAAAATGAAACCGAAATAATCAAAGATGACCTTATTTAAATCTAATAATAATAATAATAATGAATTTATATTATTAGATATTAATAATTCACTACAGAATTGCAAATTTTGAATCATGCCATTATCTGATAAGAGCCAAACTTAAACAAGAAGTACACATGAAAAATTATATTAAATTTAGACTACTGTACGGGTGAAGCTCACTGAAATAAAGTTTGCATTATGATGGCTGAAAACAACAAGGCACCAGGAAAAGACACAATATTAACGAAGCAATTAAAGAATGGAAATACATTTATCAAGTAGTTTAGGAAATATTTTTATTAAGGAAGATAGGAATGATTTTATCCATACGAAAAAACTATAGAAGAATTACTATTATAAATGTGGCCTATAATATAAAGTCAAGATTAAGCAATTACAGTAAAGATTAATACTGAACTTTACTGATGTGTCATGTTGGGGGGTATGTTGACGTCAGATTCGAAAGTCGCGAGTGTTTGTCAACATTATCTTAACAAATATTAACAGAGCAGTCAATCCTATAAACTAAACCAAATATTAAAAAAAACATGTTGGATTCAGATCTAGAGTTTAACGACCAGCTTGCATATTCTATAATTTATTATTCTTATATATTTATGTGAATGTCGCAAATTTTGTTTCTAAAATACTGATTTTATACAATCTTTGTAATAGTTTATAAAATTAAAATACAGCGAACAGATCAGATTTACCTAGTAAGAAAGCGAATGAATACAACTTGATACTTCACTGGCTATTTATTTAAGAATGAGCTATTCGATAGTTTTGGTTAGACAATGATACGCATTGTTGATGATTTTTAATTTAGTGCAAACCAAATATCAGAGATTATATAAAATTTTAGTATAACTCAAACGTTAGTCATTTCAAACCGCTTTCAAAAGAAATTGTAGTTCAAATCTAAGAAAATAAATCATCAATGAAATCAAAAGCAAACAAATAGCACTAGAGAGCAAATAGGAGAAGATAAGTTTAATGACCTAAAATGAGAACTAAGATTTCGTCAACATAACGACTCAAATTTCAATGGCTTTATGTTTCTTTGTTGGCTTTGGAAGCCAAACATTTAAAACCTTGTAATAAATATGTAAAATATTGTTACCAGATGTATGTTATTTGATTTTGCTATTATTAAAAAATCTGTCAGCTACATAGTAAATATTTACGACAACAAATGGATGTAGATAAATTAAATTCCAACATTGCAGAGCAAAAAAGACTTGTCATTGTCTCCTGCTTTTAACAGAAAAGTGACGCTAACAAATATTCTCGTCTCCTGCATACAAATTTTAAAACAAACTTTAAATTATACTTGTTATGCCTGTTTTATTAAGCTTTTAAACCCATGAAGTATTTTTCCGCGTCATCGCATAATTTTAATTTTTAATATATAATGTGTGTAAACAATTTATGTCAATCCATAAATTAAGCTCAATACATCAAAAAATTATGGGTAATTCAGCGGTTTCTAGTCATAAAATATGAATTGAAATTAGATATTTAAAAATACAAAAAAAAATATCAAAAGGAATGCGACAAGGATATTTCTTGTTACCAATGTTATTAAATATCACGCTGCATTAAATTATGAAAAAAAACAGACAGGTTGGAGATGACGTATACATAACAGGAAAATTTGAGGCAGTGATTTTAGACGAACTTAATTCTATCGGGTGAGCTTTTGCAATATTTAAAAAAAAATATGAATTTGCAAGAAACAGTTTCTAATAAAAATCATATCTAAATTCTTGAATAAAAAATAAAAATATATTATTTCGTATTCCAGTATTTAGGCATTTACTTCACAGAAGTAATCGGCCATCGTGGAATGAAAATGAGTATTTTAAAAGTAAATATAAAAATATGAATTAAAACAGGTGGATCGTTGTGGATCAAATAGTTTTAGAATCAATTGTCTATGAAATATAAGAGATTCGTCAGATTTCCTTAGGCTAGATAATGTCTATGTGTGCATATATCACAAAATTTTGTCAATATAACTATTCGATTGATATAAAAAGTAAATAAATACGATAATTCACAAAAAAAAATGTTGAGTATGCGTTAACACTTTAGGTAGGGCGGCGGCGGTGAGTGTGAATGTCTGTCTTGAATGGCGAATACTTTGTCATCGATTGTGTGAAGGTATGCCGTACAAGTCCGCCTTGTACACCGCCACCTAACTTTGTTGATCTGGTGATATGTTTTTTCAGCATAAAACGAATAACCTTTCAGTTTCAAATGTCTTCTGCCTCGATTCGATATGATGAACTCCACTAAAACAACAATGGACATTATTATAGAGCTTACAATGGGTTAGTTATTATATGCATGAAAAAATAAAAGTATTATTATGCAAATAAAACGTTGATTTAGACATATACGAATAATTGTTTATTGCTATGAAGATTGTTAAACAAATTATTCCACATTACAATTCTATATTGGTAACTAAGAGAATCTTAAATGATACCATATACGTAACAATACGAGTATTTAAAGATTATACATATTAACATTGTACTACATATAATTATTTATTTTAATAAAAAAAATAATACTTTTTCAAACCCTTTGGTAATGTAAAAAGTAAAAAACTTAGAGCTATATTTATTCGACTAGTTATCAGACGTGTTTCAGGAACGATTAATTATTTTTGATTTTTAGTTTTTAAATTTAGATTAAAATCATAATTAAAACACAAAAATTCGGTTTTATTAACTTTAAAACGCGACATACATACAAACGAATGTAACCAACACTAATAAATTTCAAAATATTGAATACATAATGAATCTGTATGCTTTTGAATATGAACACAATAATTTATACATGAATATTTGACTAGTTATGAGACAGGAAAATCTGTAATATTTATTATGGCTATGTATAAAATTAATAAGAACATAGAAGAATCACATATTAACAAAAAATATTATATAACACTAGCTTTTCCGTGAATATAAAAATAATAGGTGGCATATAATTTAATCTAAAATAAATCTAAATAATAACATTTTTAATTAATGAAATCAGTAAACATCTTAATAGATTAATAAATTATACGTTGACTAGTTATTGATGAAATTGAAAATTTAAACCTTAACCTTCTAGTTGCCAAAATCCGATATATCGACTATTGCAACTTTAGCGAATATTTATCGGTCTCGACGTCATCATTGAAAAATGAGTCAGATAGATTTTTATGGGATGTATGATACTTGCTTCGGGGGTAAATAAAATTTTTATCAAACATTTTTTATTATTATTTATAATACAATGATATTCAGATAGTAATTCCAAAAGGCTCGGCAACGAAAGGGTTATTTAATAATAATTAATTTATATTATTATATCTTAGATTTTATCTTTTAAATACAAATTAACACGTTTTGTATGAAATTCATTTCTGATCTGTAAATTTATAGCATAAACGACGATTTACAAATATACAGTAATATAAATTATAGTATACCAAAACTTTGGTTCTGCCATGGCACATTCTATTTGGTAAAGATCACAGATAAAAATAATAGATTAGATAAACACGTGTTTGCGCAATAATGCGACGACTTAGAGCACTCGATAACACCTATTATCCCAAATTTTGGATGATTTATAAGCCTTTTCCAACTGATTACACGTGTGATTGTTGTCCAGTCCATAAATGGTTTGACCCAAGGATCTGGCTTTAGCCCTGCAGCCCGAAGAGAACCTACAACATTTCCAGTACGTTTTCAGACCACGTGTGTAGTTAACGTTGAAGATGTAGCTGCCAATTTGCAAAACTCTAGCGCCTCGTTCTGATGTAAAACAAAAAACTGCAACAACAAGAACATGAATCAAGAAAAAATTAGTTGTTATTAAATTAAAAAAATATAGATAGCTACATACAATAATATTTTTTTTATTAAAATCATTCACAAATAACATAATAGAATAAATATATACATATTAAACACTTGAAGTAGTTTATTCATATTTATTGAGTGACACATTATCGTATACATATCGTTTGACACCATAACGGCAAATATGATTGCTGTTTACATATATTAATTGATCGTCGATCGTATGAATTCTAGCAGTACAATTTGCGTTTTTGGAACAAACCCAGTGTTTCTTATTCGTATATTTTTTATACAATCTGTACGTAAACCCTCTGAAAGAAATCATCGGATGGCCTTTCTGCGACATCACGTAAAACAGATCTGAAAAACAGTTTCAACTGTCATAAGTATAAAAGTCAAACGCAAATTAGTAAATGTCATTAGTAATAATTCCATCTTACCGCTAAAAAATTCTTTCTCTCTCTCTCGGATTAAAATAAAAAATGATACGTAAAGACAAATTAATAAAAACATATAATACGTTTAGTTTTTTTTTATTTTTTTACAAAAAATAAGTATGTATATGATACCCAAAAGTATAAAATAACATGGATATAATATATTAGTTCAATAAAAAATACTTAAGATATAAGGCACATGTCAAAAAGTATAAGAATAATTACAAAAACATTAGTAATGTTGTTAAATAAATTATTAAAATTTAAATTTTTTTAACCCTTTGGTTGCCAAAATATAATATATTGGTTTTTACTACTTCAGTGAAAATTACCAGATCCGACATAATCATTGAAGAAAGAATATGATACATTTTTAATGGGAAAATAGCATATTTTTTTTATGTAGTAAATCGATACTTAGATTGGCATCCAAAGGGTTATTATAAAAGTTGTGTAGTTGGACCAAAGCTGACAATATGTACAGAAGTAAAATTTATTGGCAAAAAAGAAAAATTAAGTTTAACTAAAATTTAATATACATATACAAAATGACACATTCTAAATAAAATATTTTTTATTTAATCTTTGATTCTTGGCCCATAATTACTAATTCTCATCAATTTACAACACATGATTAATATTATTATAAAATAATTATTTTAATCATTTAGGTTAAAAAAAAATACACTAGAGGTGTTTTAATATGTAATAATAAAGTATTGTGAAGCATATAATAATAAAAAACCCTATCCGGCATTGATCGTCAGAATCGGTTAGATTTCATCTGTGTGAATTAATTACATGTGATATTTGAGTAAAAGTAAAAATTTCAATGTCTGTAAATTCTTCCACTGATACAGCAGGATTAAACATTGCTATATAAGACACCGGAAAAACATAATTTCGAAAACACAAATTTTCCTAATGCCGATTGAACATTAATGAGACTGTTTGACAAACAAATACATTATTTTATAATAAAAAAAATGAGCACATAGAATAAATTTGTTTATTTATGCAAACTTGTGTTTAACCCTAAAATACCCTAAAACTAATATATTGTGTCTAAACGAATCGGCAAAAATATCTTAACCCTTTAAGTGCTGAATTAATTTTCATAATAATATATCTTTGATTTTATTTTTTACTGTATAATTGACTAAATACGTGACATTTTATGAAAATTAATTCAGCAGTATATTCTTTTTTGTTGAGAATGGGTTAAATTCGTATTTCGCACTTGATAGCCGTAAACGGTGATTCGAATTTATCCGCACTTGGCACATAAAAGGTTAAGTCAATATTCAATTCAGACGTGATACGACAATAGCGGTTAAAAACATTTGTAACGCAATTCAATTTGTTGAAGTTAAAATAAATTATATTGATTTATAGTGGGGATATTAAGGCTTCTGTTGAAGCAGATTCGAAATTAAAGGTACATGAGCTAGCACAAAAGCTTGACGCAGTTTTGTCAGGTCATACAGTAATACGTTTTTTCACGACTAGTACTATAATGTGTCAGGTAGCACTACATTTCATATCTGCTTAATGCAGAGCTAAACAATAATACTAATTAATCTGAAATTGGCCTTTTCTCCCATTTTTCCAAGCTTCGTTTAAGGTCCAGTATAAAGTACCTGATAATTCACGAACTACTGAAACTAGCAGAATATGTCATGCTACATGGCATACTACCCCCCGAAAACATCTTGACTAAAACATCCAAGGCAGTGGTTTTAAAATAGCACAACTTCCTTTTTTAGAACAGTAGTCAACAAGATAAATGTATATAGAATAATTTCCAACGTTCTATATAAGATAAGAATATCAATTAAAAAAAGCATCAAATTAAATAATCAGATTTTAAATCAACTTTGGGTCAGAATAAAAATTAGAATTTTATTAACCTGGTCATAATTATATTATTCAGTGACAGAATAAATATCAAATGGTTAGAAGAAAAATGGCATATGGTCAGAACAAAAATATAGGACGATCAAAATTAAAAAATGAATGGTCAGAATAAATATCAAATGGTTAGAATAAAAATATAAGATTATCATGTGAATTAAAAAAAATATTATAACATCTTTATTAAATATAAACGGGCAATAAATTATTTATTTTAGAAATATCACTTGCACCAAAACGGTTGGACAGCAAGCGTTAAAGGATGCGACAGTAATCATCAGATAGGAAGATAAACAAAGATTTTTATGATGTTAATGAATAACATTACAAATAATAATAAGAATGAACGAAATAATTTGATTTAATAGCAAGAAAAATATGCTCTTCTCTCATAACCGAGTTACAATCGTTGATCAAAAATTGATAAGTGATACAATTGATTACTTCTTATCCTTGGCAGAAAATTTGTAGTAAAATCTTAAAAATAAAAATCTGATATATATTTTGAACATCCATTATTGTGTTTTGGCATTTGAAGAAAAGAAAAAATCTAACTGGGTCGTAGGGAGGCTAAAATGTTGAATAACGACACTTTGTTATTTAATGGAGATTCATCAACTAACGCTATTGAATCAAAGGCAACTAGTGTTTTTTTTTCTAAAAAAATGGCAAATCAAAAATTTGCTGATTTTGTAAAAAAATTAATATATCATTTTTTTGTTATAAATTAAATTAGAAAGAATATTTAAAAATACTTCACAACCGCTACTTAAGAAAGGGTGAATCTGTGCCAGATGCTTGAACATATGCATATTTGTATGTGAATATCAAAAAATCGTTTGATTTTCTCAACTACTCTAATCGGTGTTATCTTTATTTTGGTAATTAAATAACTACATTAATAACAATAAGGCGATTTTTAGCCATGACATTTGACAATCATTTCTATGTTGAATTTCTCTCATGCTAAATTTCTGTACTTTTCTTTTTGAAAAAAAGTGTTTTTACTTCATTTATATCAACCCTCTATACAACACTATTTATGAATTTATCGACGATTTTGAATTACACAAAGAAAAAATTGACATCTTAAAATATTAACTTTCTGCACTCTCGTTTAGATTTCTTCCCTAATATTCTTGGGGATGAAAGTAATAAGCACTATGAATGTTTTCATTGTGACATGGAACATTACTATCAAGGATTTTGGGATAAAGCGATGATGGGTGACTGAGGACTAAAAAAATTCAACCTAAGTCCCTCTTAATACTATTTGAAATATGCAATAAAATCAAGATAATCATAAAAAAAGGTAAAAATTGAATTTCTGTATTTTTATTTAAATCCATAGCTTCTATAATTTCTAACCGATTTTGAAAAACAGTCGCTTATTTTCATTAAAAAATCGGGTCTCAACATCTAATCGAAAAACCGAAACTAAAAATAAAAATTGTGTAATTCATATTTTTTTCTTAAATTTTATTAAAAATAATCCAAAATTGCCAATAAATTCAAAAATAGTGCCTAAAGCCCTAAACCAATGCTCTGGATTGGAAAGTGTTGTATAGACGGTTGATAGGAAATTTAATCAACTTTAATTTTATATAAAAAACTTGGCAATCGGCCATCTAGAACCGAAGATATTTGCAATTATGTAAAAACACTTTTTTGCAAAATTAAAAATTTAGCAGTATCTTGAAAATGTTATATTTTCTTAATTTTGTATTTTATATAAGAAATGACTGAAATGTCATGGGTTAGAATTTTTTTAAAAATTGTAAAGTAGTGTAATTAGAACCATATGGGTATTGGCAGATTGCAGAAATGTATGGGGGCTTTTCAAGGATATTTTTCCACTGAAAAATTTCTAGCAAAAAAAGAGCAAGGATGACTGATTCCAATTTAGATGGTATGTAATTGAACCTACTAATATGTTTTAATAGATGATAAATGTTTTACAATTCTTCAAGTTGTTATATATTTTAATTATTATGAAAAACATAATTAGCATGCCTAAATATTAGCAATATTTTACATATATAAAGATATCTACAATAATATACTGTAGCGGTTATTAAACTGGGATCTGGGATTGCCACTACCGAGGGTCTGCGTAACAATTTCGATGATAATTTTGAATGGTTGTATCAATAAAAGAGCAGTAAATTTCACGAATGCTCAAAGGTCAATGTTACTCACTACAATAGGATGAGAGTACCGACGACTTTATTAATACTAATTAGTTAGTATTTATTAGATATGAATTTAAATATAAAATACAAGATAATTGGATATTTTGTGATTCACTACCTTCGCGTGCTACAGCTGAGACCACATTTAATAGTTTGAATCATTTTATATCCAAGATTGAAATCGAGTGGTCAAAATGTATTCGTGCAATGTCAGGAACAATTAATGGAATGTTTGTTTTTATTATAGGTTATTTAGAACCATTGCTGCTTACACAGGAAATCATTAGCATCCAAAAATATGTAAACAGATTTGAAAAAACATTGGATGAAGGTGTAAAAGTTATCAATTTCATGAAGGCTTGTCAAGTTTTGTGCGAAGAGATGAGAAGTGAATGTATACATCTATTATTACACACAGAAATATGTTGGTTGTCATGTGGAAAAGTACTTAAATCGTATTTTTAAGCTTCGTGATTTAATACGACTATTTTTAATGGATATGCAATTTGAACTGAAAGATTATTTGACTGATATTTATACATATTTGAATGAACTGAATTTTTATAGAAACACTTTTATATAAACTTCTTTTAAAGAGCTCCTCGATGAAACAAGGCAGATTTTTGTTGAATTGAGAATGAGAATTCTCATTTGTTGAGAAATTAAAATCATCGAGAAACCAGAATGCCCAAATGCAACGCATTAATACGTGCATTTTTTATTTATCACAACCAAAAATGCATTGTTTAGTGATTAATTTATGGCAGCAGCAATAAACGTCAAAGGAAATCAATCAGTTTAAATACGAAACAGAATTTAAATCATCTAGGGGTGTTTAACGGGCGCAGTGTGATCTAATACCACGGTAATGTGAGATCTCGTGCTGCGAAAAACTAATTTGAATTTTATGTTTTCCATCCTACAGTATTTTTAGCCATGAATCTATATCATATAAACTTACATTCTTTATGTTTTGCCTTTAAATAGAATTTTTCTCTGTCATGAATTTGATAAGCATTTAATTAATATTAAGTAAACTAAGAAACACATCGTTAGAAAACATTTGTAATTGAAAATTATTTTTAAAATTTTACTCATTGAGAGGAGAAAATATTATGTGATATAGTCTGTGAATAGAAGATATTCATTTATTTACATTCAATATTTTTTTTAAATTAATAGTGTGTTTTCAGTTTAAAAAATATTTTATCAAAAATTAAAAAATGTATTGTGGCATCCATAGTATGTCGGCAAGATGCAAAGAGCAATATATAAGCAATTAAAGATTCAAACAAAAGTCAGATTCTCTATTTGCCATCTTATGAATAGAAAAGATGCAATATAAATTAAATGTGCACCAACAGAATAAAAAAATAACTACGACAAAGGATTTTGCCGACAAAAGAAATTTTAATTTGGAACAAATTTTACAGCTACAAATAAAACATACCTTCGAATCAGGTTTATTTTAAGTTTTTAAACACGTTTTTCATAGATATAACTGTACAAATTTTATTCACACCCTCCATCAGCTCCTTTTGGAGTTAATAGATATCATATAACTACTGTGCAAAAGTTTTGGGCCACCTGATCCAGTAACATTATTTGAACAATAACATAACAGCATCTCTGGTTTTTATAACCAAACGATTTTAAACATCGGCACGGTAACTTTCTTCAAAATTATATGAAAAATAAATTGTAATTATTTAGCAAATTTTTTTACAAACATAAAATTTTATTACTTTTATTTTATTTTTTAAATTCGTTGTATGTTTTTTTTGTACATTTTTCAGATTGAAAAAAAGTGTAAGGGCAAAAAAGTATTTAAAAATAACAAGCCTAAAAAAAATTAAAAAACTGATTGTCAGTTTATATGTTATTTTTTTCACTTTGGTGCTAAATGATTCTATGATTGTGATATTTCGCTATCGTAAAATTATATTTTACATACAATATTTGGTAAAATAATTAAGTGTTTAAAAATAATCATAATTAAGTAAATTACAATCGAGTCCCAAAACCAATAGAAATAGTTATAAAATGGTTTACGCCGGCGGGAAAACACTGGTGAATGTGGAAAGACTATGTCTGATTCTCGACGACGGTTGGTGACGGTGGCTATTTTGTATTTTAACAATCAAGTTTTCAACCGTGTGCAAATACGCGTTGCAGTCTTTGTGGGTGGAACAAACCCACGTCGACTTCCCTTTGGATATCACCTTACGGCGGTAAGTGTAGTCTTCGACCATCATCAAAACGTGACCTTTCTGTGATGAAATTAAAGTACCTAAAACTAAAATTATGAAGTATTAGTCTTTTTATAAAGCGAGACAAAAATAGTATAACCTAACGTCGGGTGAATCAACACAACACAATACAATACAACACAAATCAAATCAAATAAAATACAATGAAATAAAAATGATTTATTCGTAAATAGGATAAAATAAATATAATATACACGTTTACGTTTAGTTTTATTTTAATTAAATCGATACATACAATTCGATAAACATTTACATATATTAGGCATAGATAAACTCACCGAATTGCCGTCGACGTTTATCTTAGAAGCACTGCAGGTCCACGTTTATCACTATCACTATAACTCACTTAGATAATTTTGAACCGATACAAAGATGAGTCATCGAGTTTCAAAATCTAGTTTTACACAAATCGAAATTATTTAGTATTACACTGTTTGGTTATGCAGAGCTTTAAAACCGGATGACTCGTATCCATATATTTTTTATGACGAACGTATAGTCTCTTCGGTATTTAAACTAATTCATTTCAATCACACTCGGTAAAATTAGATTGGCGCGCATCAAAATACGTCAAATCTGTCAACTGTACTGTCGAAAAGCACACAAACGACCATTGTAAACGTTTTTCGCGGCTGGTATGTAAATAAAGATGCGTTTATTTCAACGCTGCACCGATAGCGCACGGCGCAATTGATAAAACGAACGAGAGTTTGACATTGACCATGCCTCGTAGACGCCATCACAAAATAATAGACAACTAGCCTCCGCGACGCAACTTGGCCATAACGACATATTAAACGCTCATGTGTTTCCATCAAGATGAGCTACTATTTTGTTAAAAAAAAAATTATTATTTAAATTATTAAATACTTTTTTAAATATTAATAGGTATTCCTTTGCTTCTATGCTTATCGTAACTATTTCTAATAAAATTACGATAAATATTTAAATAATTATATCAAAATATAATAAATAATTTTGCTCCGTTTTATTTAAAACATTATTATATTATTTTTTACAACGCTTTTATCGTTTTGATTAAGTCTCAAATATTTTCTGAATGTTGAAGTTTCGCCAGATACACTAAATTATTTTCTATACCTTCAAAATGAGACCAAAAAAACATCGCTTAGATAAAAACTGTACATATCAAAACATGACATAACTAGTTTTGCAAGATCAACTTTAGAAAAATTTAATGTATGTGTGGGAGCTGATTTTATCTATGTCAAATTTTGCAGAACTGAATTGCTAGGTAAGAAGATTAGAATCAATATAATACATTTAATTTTCACAAAATTTGATAACGGAATTGTATCACAGACTATTTATTCTTAGGTTTATTTATTGTA
This sequence comes from Plectrocnemia conspersa, assembly GCF_051122295.1. Classification (NCBI taxonomy): domain Eukaryota; kingdom Metazoa; phylum Arthropoda; class Insecta; order Trichoptera; family Polycentropodidae; genus Plectrocnemia; species Plectrocnemia conspersa. The sequence goes on from NW_028277169.1 coordinate 7,620,554, forward strand.
ATATCGCAAATTATTTAATACTTGTTAATAAGCACGGCACAATGTCCAAAAACCACAAGTTTTACTACCCATTGGCTGGCTCTGAATATATGCACCAGATTCACTTATTTTTATCACAAAATGTGAAATATCATATGGCGATAATAAAATCAAAAGTGTGTCGGTTTTACCGTCTCAGACTTTATGTATCTTTATAAAGTTTCTATATCTAGACAGAGCCAGCCTAGAGCTCCACCAAAATTTCATCGTCAATTTTGCGCGGCCCTTACAACCCTTTGTGTAAAAGAAACAAGAACCAGAACAACTTAAATGTGTCATTTCTATGAATTATTTCTTAACGCTTTTCTTCATCGCAATAAATCAAATAAATAAAATAATAAAACAACTATGACGTATCGATCCTGTATTTTTTCTGGCAGTTCATGTTTCGGAAATTAAAGGCGTTTTAAATTTCAATATATGTTTTTTGTTATCGGTGATTCCAAACTTTCTTCGGATATAACGGACAAAATATCCAGTCAAATGTGAAAAAATTTATAAACGTCCTGTTAATGTTACACATGTTTAAATTTAAATGTCACCGCTTGTAAACAATGTTCTGCCCATGATTATCACGTCATACCTCTAACTTTATACCTACAAAACAAATAAGGCGTATTTTAAATCACAAACGATTTTTTCAGTTTGTGTAGTCTAGTTACTTTGCATGGTTATGCAATTAATTTACTTGTTATTTTTGAAGAATCAATATGTCGAATTGTTAATATGGAAATTTGTTTTGGTATTAACAATACTATAATTGTGCATTTTATATATTATTGAATAATTTTTGTATTCGTTACATAATCTTTGTTTTTGAGAGGAAGAGGGAGGCTCTCGCTTTATTCTTGCATAATTGTGTGCAATAAGAAAATATTTTATAGTTTGCTGTAACTTAAACGAATAAAATGGTTAATTTGTTTAGGTTATGTTTGGGTTTGAACAGCTCGGGAAATGAAGTGATGATTTATTTCCATTCCATACATTAAAATCAGTAACGCTAAGTTGTTTATTTATTAAATTTATTTCACATTGAAAATAATCAATTATAAAAAACAATTATAGGTTTATTAATTACTGGTTGTGATTTGTGATCTGTTGTATGTTCGTTTCGTGTAATATTACAAAATTAATAAGCAAAAAAGTGATTAAAAAGCAAAAGTTGTACGTGTTTTTATTGTAATGTTAAAACATTATAACGGTCGTGATATTAAAATATGTGTGAGTTTTTAAGGTTAAATTTTAAAATTCAAAAAGAAATTAATGATAATAGTTTATAAATTAATTTTTCAAAGCAATTGAGAACATTATTAACATTAGTAATAAATTATAATGTGATAGATTGTGTTTTTAGAACATATCTAAAAAAATCTTAGTATAAGAAAAATTCCAATGCTTGAAATATATTTTTATAAAGTAAATAAGTTATTATTTTATATTTTAAAGTTAATAAATTATCAAAGTGCATATTTAGCATTAAATACATATTAGCAATAAGATAAAAAAGTATAAAGCTTAAAAATAAATGTTTTCATTTATCCAATGAAGTTTGTTTAAAGATGCTTCTAAGGTTTGTCAATTTTGGATTTATTTTAATTTTGCTGAGAAAATCATTACTTTGTATTTAGTGTTAAAACTATTTGTAAAATTTGTTATTAGGAACTTTTGAAACATAGAGAAACAATTACAATAATAATAGAATAGAGTTACATATAGGTAATACTAGGTATTTGTAAATAAAACATAATCGCTTTTTACGATGCTTAGGCCAAAATTAAAAATAGCGCGAGCGAAAACGACGGCGTCGGTCTGTCACCGCGAGAATTTAGAACGAACGTTTATTTTTGCATCGTGTCGCTCAAAGTGTCCGTCTAAATGCGAAATAGCCAATACAAGTTCGATATTTGATTGTTGCGCGTCTATTTTACGCACATTTTGGATAAAATAGAGAGTTAAAGTTAAGTTGTGCATTTTTTTTTAGTTATTCCTTGCTATTTGCCAATAAAATGATAAATCTCATATACCATAGACATTCATTTGTTTTAAAATGCCAGTCCCGAACGTACGCGTCGCTTAAATGGCTAAAAATGGTTGCGCGCGCGAATAATGTGCAACAAATGTGTCATTCGTGGTTGAAAAATTGCGCTGTGTTGTGATCCAACATTGCACTAAAATATGCATTTGTGTTATATCAATGCTAAATAGTGAAAAAAACGAGTGTTTTGTGTTGTTTATGTGGTGTTTTGTGCATCTCGACATTTCAAAACATAACCTCTAATCTGCGTTTTACGGTTCCAGCTGCGCGAAGGTGAGTTATTTTTATCGTATTTATATTTCATTTCATGCTTTGTATACTTATGTATAGGATTTCAGGTTTATTTGTTAATTAACAAATTAAATAAATCCTAATTAAAATATATGTTATATGTTGTGATTTCGTTGCCGTCGATTTTTGTTTTATTTCACTTTAATTCATGGCAATCTTAATAATTATACAAATTATTGATGTGAAAGTGTTCAATTTCTTCCCACAATATTAAATATTTCTAATTCTTTGCTTATTGCTGTAGTTTTCATATATTGTTGATTTCTTCATATGAAATATACATCTACATGTATCGAATATAAGTTCTTATGACATATGTTTAACAAAAATAAATTCGACAACGATTTATGATCACTTGTTAAGTAAAATAATATTATAGATTGTCATTATCAAGGTATTTTAGGGCCAACTTGTATGTTTATGTTGCCAACATTGTCAGATGTCAACACGACAGCAGCTCTGTCGTTATTCCCTCTTCATATATACAATTAAATAGATACTATTTTAAAATAATAATTAAAATAATAATTAATAATTTTAAATAAGGGACTGTTTGCTAAAGCTGATTTAAATTCTGACCAAATAATTTGTTGCCTATTAGATGAGCTGCAATGACATCTATTGGTTATAAATTATCTAGTACTCATAATAATTTATAATTATTCGCTGCCGTTAACTGTTTTAAACAGGTTAGGTGCGAATCTACTTAAAAAATGTAATTTATAATTGCATAAAAATAAATAAAATTAATAAATTTTTTATAATCATTTTTAACCACAATAATTTTTGTTACATAGATTTATTATCTGATTTTAAATATTTTATATTTGTTTTAAAAGTATCGCTAACTAGCTGTATTGTCTTATTAACGAAATCAGATAATTTATTCAAATATTAAAATGCAATTTTTATTGCGTCATTTGAATAGTTTGTCTTAGAGAATTTCAAAAAAATTAGATCATCGGTTTCTAAAATAAGAAAAAACTAATAAATTAGTGTGTACATTTACACACTAATTTATTAGTTTTAATTATATGAAATCAAATTATACTTTCATTATGTTGAGAAACATGATTCATTAAAGAAAATATACATTGATTTATCATATCTTTGATGTACGACAAAGTGAATAATTCGATCATATCATACATTATAACTTGAAATACTTTTATCTTAATAAATTAAATAAAAAATAGTATTTTGCTTTATTTTTAGGATAACATCTTGATATGTTTATTTTGTTTTTAGGAAAGAGTGGCGATAAGATAAATTATTAACGTATAAATAAAATTAATAGAATGAAAATTGATTTCATATTATTGATAAAATATGTATGTATAATATAATACGATTTGAAATTTATTGTATATATTTGTAAATAAACAACACTTTTATTAAATCATTCTTGTTATTTAACTTTGTTTTTTGTAGAACAATTTAGATTATTGTTATGTTATTTTTTCTTTTTGTAGATCAGCCGATTTTTCTTTTTTAGTTGTTGATTTATATTCTTTTGTGTGTGTGTGTTACTGTTGCTGAAAATCAGCGTGTCGCACTCACCGCGCCGATTTTGACCTTTCAGTACAATATGTAATATCACAGAAGGGCAACACGATACTGCAGATGGCCGGCTACAGATATTACACGACCATGAGGCTTCCGCCCGGTTACCGCTCGATGAAGAGGATCCGATGGATTTGTACGTCGAGGACGTCCAGGCACTGCAACGCACGACTCCACACAGTCAATAACAACGTGATAATGTACGACGGAGAGCACACGCATTAAATCCATTTATACGTACCAAATTTACTTATTTATTAAAAAAATATATACATGTTTAAAAATAAGTTTTATTTATCAAAAAAATAACATATCTGTATTTTTATGCTATGTTTCAGGTGTTAATTTCTTTTTATTTTTCTATATCAATGTGATAACAAAAAACTTCTGAAACTTATGATTTGTCATTAATAAATAATATACTACCATGCGTACCGCTTCTGCTGTTTTGTACAGTACGCTCTCATATTCAATAACAATAACATTTTTTTGTATATTTTAATGAAATAACTATTTTTGCAAGTATAGGCAAATTTAATTAAATTTATATATGTATCTTTTGATCAAAATGCATATATTTTAATAATATTTTGGAATATTGCTCAAAATTAAAATTTTGGTAAAACATAAAAATTAACGGTTTTTCAGTTAAATCATATCCTAATACATTTTCACTGGTAGGTTTATATTTTTTTTAGCGAAAATATAATTTAACTGAAATTATATGCTGCTCCAACATGTCTATGAAACTCAATTTGATTTTTGCTGTTCAAACCCAAACCTAACTTAAACGAATTAATCAAACCCAAGTTGAAGTAATGAATGTTCTAAAACTAAATATGGTAAATGATATTTGATTCTATTGTTGCAAATTTTTTTTTAAATTTAGTGAAATTATATTTATACTAGTGAAAATATAAATTCACTGTAACGTTTATTTTATAAACTTTGACAAAATTCATCAAAAGTTCCTAAATTTTTTTATTTTATTAAATTCTAGAAGATTTAAAAAGCGAATAATTTTTTATCCAACTTCGATTAGATGTTTGTGCTTGTAGTTAAAGTTTACGATTGTTGCAAAAAAATGTAAAAAGTTCATTGGTATTTCTCAAATTGTTGTTTTATTAAAAGTATTCTGAATAGCATATCATTTAATTGTTTAACTATAATAAATCTGAGATAATTTTTAGAAAAAAAATATTAACTTTATCGGCGGTTCTCAAACTTTACTAAATTTATTAAAATATGCTACTGGATTAAATAGAAAATTATTTAATCAAAACATGACCTTTATCTGTAGTGTCGTATTTTATGAATTTTAAGGGTCTATACAAACCCTAAATAATTCATATTTTGTCAAAATGATTTTTAAATATTTCAAGTCAATTAATAACACAACAATTTAAATTGCATAAATGTAAATTATTATATTATAAAATTATAAACGAAATCACTAAAACAACATTTAACGTACGGAAAAAAAGCAATGCATCATCCGGAACGGTGTACAAATTTACCCCAATGAATTATTTGTATTAACAGAACATATTAGTCCAAATAATGTTCTTAATCATGATTCTAATTTTTTTGTTAAGCATTCGTCATTATTTTCGATAAATTTACATTTTTTTGTAGTTTTGCAATGAGCAAAAACGTGCGCAATATCACCGATGGTCGGGAATATTATAATTTGTATCTGGCACCATTAGATTTATTAGTGAATGATCTCAACTACACGCGAAAAAATCTAATGGTGTAAATCTAAGTAAAATAAAGATTTATGTAAAATATTTTATAAACATAATTTGTATGTATCAAAGGTATGAAATTTTCTAGTGACCGTCTTTATAAACGAAGCCATTGTGGTCGCTTTACAAAATAGCTATTTGTTTGAGCAAAACAATGTTTCGACAAGCATAATTTTTTTTATAACATAATGGGTTTACTGGTAACGAAAGGTTAAGAAGATTTGGTAATGGCGATTAATGTTTATGGTTTTTGAAAGTATCGCGGTCATTGTTTACGTCTGGTTCGTGTTCTAATATAACGATTTCTCTCGAAGGTTTGTCTTTAATGCACCTTTGATAGTTTCTTCCATGTATTTCTTAAGCCCCGCAATATGTCTTTAATTTATAATTAACTAAAATATAAAAGAAATTGACTATTTTTGATCTCTTTTTGAATTTTTATAGTGTGCTACAAATTGTCCCAAAAAGGTAGGCCTCTGGTATTGTACGATGGTTACACATTTTCACTTCAATCTACCACGTCCAGTAAAGACAGATGGATCTGTTCTACGCACGGCACCAAGAAAGGCTGCAGGGCTGTGTTGTTCACCATAAAAAACCAAATCATCCAAGTGAAAAATTCACATAATCACGATAAATTGTCAGAGAAGCAACAGTAGTACTACAAATAACGCCATATAATATATTTATATTTTATTGTTAATTCTATATGAACTTATGTATAAACTGAGTTTGTGTAGCTTTCTTAATTAAAATAAATTAAGAAATTTACAGTGGTGTAAAGGAAAGGCATAGATGTAAATAAAGATTATCTTATATAAAAAAAAACATTGTATTTATATGTTTTTTTAAATGGTTTTGATAGAAAATAATACCAGTAACAACAAAATATTTTAAATTAATTTTATAACAAAAATTTTGGAAGCATCTGAATTAAATAAAATAAAAGCCGAATATTATATAAAAAATATGTAAAATAAATGAACGAAATTTAATAATAGGAAAGTGTTAAAATAAGTTATTAAAATATACTATTATAAAAAGTAGTAAAATAAATCAAAGCAATAAAACGCTGAGAATTACTATTTTTTTTTATAATTTACTATAAATGTAATATAAAATAATAATAAATAAACAACAGCAGAAATAATAATGTAAAAATTCATAAAATAACTCACTTCCAGGTGTATACTAACAAATTAACAAATGTGTATAAATTAACTCACTACTCAAAGAGTTAACTATTGGAGAAATTATTTTTTTATGTCAATTGATGATATTTTAAACAAAAAATAAAGAGATTTATTGTTTTATTATGTAAATATTTTTTATTGTATAGTATACCTCCTTAATTGTAATAATATTTTTATTTACAAATAAAGTCATATATACTATTTTTTTTTCGAATTTTTAATAAAAAAAAAATTAAATTGGCAACCTCTGGAAGTGTTTGTGGGCTATTATCAGATTTTTGCGTGGCTCGTGCCAAGCGTTTTTCATGTCATTGAAATACGTTTTTATTAGCGAATAAAGTTTTACAGGTTTTCAGCACAGTATCGACGTTTAATCTATAATAAAATGAATATATAACTTTTGGAGAATATACTATTGTATATACTACATATATACTATGATTTTGAATGTTGCAATTAAACTTGAGCTCTAACGAAAATGGAAAAAAAAGAACCAGAAAAGAAATTGCTGAATTGCTTTAAATATTCAGTAAAGGAGAAAAACATACATCTATATTTAATCAGTTCATAATAAAATTATTCTTATTTCAAAATCAGTATTTTTTATATCTTTTCAATCAATCATTATTTTTTATAACAGTATTTTACCAGCGAGAACATCATTAAGAGGTTCCATTATTCAAGTATTAATCATTGCAAAGCTCGCTGATGTGATCTTCAGTAAGAACTGACTTTTCATGGTGGGGGGGTATGTTGTGTTTTTGTGAATACCACCTAATTACAGAGCGTAAAGATTGTCCTAGCAGTTGGCATCTCTTTCGGACATTAGTTAAATTAAAATAATATATTCTTAATCATTCCGCACAATCGATATTAAATGTTTTTATCCCTAGTGTCAGCACACATATGATTAATATAAAGCAGAATAGCTGTTTGCTGAAGCAGTAAAAACAGTAAGCCCTGTCATTAGAAATTTTCAAAAATCGCAGTTTATTATTTATGTAATTTAGTTGTTGGATAAAAATATTTTTAAGTGATTTTGATTATTCTCAAATAGTTTAGAAAATTATATAGTTAAACATTTATTAAAATTGTTATAAGCATTGATTATTTATTTTATTGTGGACCTTTAAAAGTGAAACCCAAATTTACAAAAGTCCTTGTTCCATCAATTTTTTGGTTATCCAAGATTTTGTCGTATGAATTTAAGGCGTACATTCCCATCGATGTAAAATAAAAACAAGAAAAAACACATGTGTTTAATTGATAAGGCATGCAACAATAACAAACTAGAATGTAAAGAAATATAGTATTTACTTTATGTTTAATTTTACTTTATTTAATATTTTTTTGATTTTTTTATAGTGAACTACAGATGGTCCAAAAAAGGCAGGCCTTTGGTATTGTACGAGGAATACACATTTTCGCTTCAATCAACGACGTCCGGTAAAGACAGGTGGATTTGTTCAACGCATGGCACCAAGGGATGCAGGGCCGTGTTATTCACTATAGGGAATCAAATCATAAAAGTGAAAAATTCGCACAATCACGAAAAATTATCAGAAAAGCAACAGTGGCGTAACACGTATGTTTCAAAAACGAAACCCTGAGTAGCCAAATAACACCACTTAGTTATCTATATACTCTATCTATACAATAGAGTTGTTGTAATATTTTACTTTATATGCTTATGCGTAAAGTGGATTTGTGTAGCTTTAATATTGACATGAATTGATGATAATCAATACTTGCAGCATCAGCAGTGACATGCGTGTCATTGAGTTTTAAAATTTGCTATAATGTATTTATATAGTTTTGAGTATATTACAAAAAAATGAGTAGCATTCATAGAGTTATGTTAGTATGTATAAACGCATAGGTTATGTATATGGATATGTATGCATTGGGCATGCACGTTGAGTCACAATATTAATCTGGTGTAGGTAATATCAAAACGACTTCGAAATGATATAAAGATGATTGCATACACCCTCTTTTTTATATTGTATGAAATCAGTACCTTATTTTGTAGCTGTGATACAAATATAAATATGTATCAATACTAGCAAGCTGGCAAAATGCGCATTACCAACTCATCCTAATTATGTCTTTTACTTTATTTTTGTGTAAGTAGTCATTTATGTGTATCAATTCGTTTTTTTTTAATCCACAATTTTGTCGTGAATCTATATATACAAAAATCTGCTTTAGCAGGTTTTTGAATTCAGTCTCATATTTTTTTAATATAAATATTTTAAATTTAGAAATATACATTATTTTAAATATACAAGGACGGAGTGTCCACGATTACTACTATAATTAAGCTTCATATGCCTTTTAAACACCAATTTATTTAGCTAGTAAGATCTATGTGTTCGTTTTATGGTATAGCTAGCTATACGTAATATATTATATATATATATATATATATATTTTATAACAATTTATATGTAAGGTGATAAATTTGATCATTATATTTTATGCTACTGATGTTCTACAGTATTTTATTTGCAGCTTTATTTATCTTAAATTTAGATAAACGTTTATTAATGGACTGTATTGTGAAAGTAATAAAAATTATACAAACAATCAAAATGTATTATTAAAATTTAAATAAATTTGTATTTCTTATATAGTATATTTATTCATAATTTCTTAATTTCCTAATAAAAACATGCCTTTTACTAAAAAGTAAATTCATACTATGCTTAATAATTTGTAGTGCATAAGATTAGCTTCAATTTTTTTTCTCTCAAAATGTTTTAATAATATATAATTAATTTTATGAAACAATCAACATTTATCAACACTTTTGCTTTAGCATTTTTATAAATAAATTTTACTGCAATTCTTGTCAGATAATTGTTATGAAAATAATAAACAACATTTAGCAATGTTGTTACCTTACCATTCTTAACAGTCTTACAGATAAACGCGGTAAGCAGTATTTATTACAACGGCAGCGATACATGTACCGAATTCTTTGTTTACACCAAGTACGATACTTGCAGTCAAATATTATTTGTGACCATGACAACGCGGTCAAGTGTGCAAGCTGCGTGATAAAATTATAATGCAGCAGTGTGCATAGTTCCATAACTGCAATAAGCCACTAAGAGGTACCATTATCGCTACCGCGTACCATGTCGTTCTGTAATAATCTTTACACAGCTTATGCCAGTACGCATGTTTTCTGATATTATTCCACAGTCATACTTTTTAAATCAAAATTTAATTTCAAACGCAATACTTTGTGCTAGAATTTCTCGATGAATTCAGTATGTATTTTTTCGCATATTCAAAGAGACGCGGAAGAGTTTTATTTATAAAAACCAGCCCCATCTGTAAAATGATATTTATTGATTGTAAGCTGTAATTATAGTTTATAATTAATAACATATATGTCACTGATTTACTCGTGTTTACCCCATTGTAAGACATTAGGCACACGTCTATGTGTTTTCTGGGAGTTGGAATTAGTGATTATTTATTGTTATTTTATTAATTTATTTAGCTAATAAGTCAGTTAATACATTAAACAAATATAATCAAAACATACACATAAAATATAACATGAATAAATATAAAAAAATACTCGAATATTAAAATTATTTCTTAATGCACGAAGGTGTTTTTTTATTCCATTGAGGAAACATGCTACATTTTTATTTTTGTGGTTATCCTAGGAATATTAATATTCAAATTCACACCTCCGTACAATATTCCCGTTTTCTTACACCTCACTATCCTTAAATTGTCCCTATTTCTAGTTTTACATCTATGTTCATCTGTATTTATTAATAAATAATAAAATACTCTGGTAAATCATGACCTTACAGATTTCTCTATTGCATCACGATGGCCATTATGTAAACAATAATTATACAATTAAATATAATATATAAAAGAAGTTATGGTGCAGATCTAAGATAGATGAACATTATCCTATATAGATTTTTTCAACTCCTCACGATTATCGCCGAAAATATCCTTGTATTTGCCAAACTCAATAAGAATCTGGATGGCTTTTTCAAGCGCCGTCGTCATATCCGCAACTGGCAAGAATAAAAGACGAGATCGCGACTCTCTCTTCTTCTGGTGCCATGTTCGATTACAGACGCTGCCAACCACTTACGGAAGTTGTTTTTGGGAGATTGGTACAGTGGTTTCCTTATGTACCGTACTTCTAAATAATAAAAATTACTAAATTAAGTTATGTACTTATAACGTGTATTACCTCATTATCCTTAGGTAATATAAGGCACACAATCAACGTGTAACAAGCTTCACAATAAATTCTGCTGTAACGTTTTCTCTTGATAGTAAATAGATCTCTAATTAATTGTGGTCGCTATAGTTTAATATTTTGTCAAAGTAAAAGTGTTTAAAAATGATGACTTTTATAGAATTATTTTATATAAATAAGTATTATTAAGGCAGAGAAATCAAAGTCGAGAATGTCGATAAAAATTTATTAGGCAGTGATTGGGGAAAATATTGGTGCTGATTCCAACCGTGCGCTTGTTGGCCTTTGAAATATTTTTTGGTCTTGACCGTTTTACATGCAACTCGGTCTTAACAACTAACTTAGAGGCTAATTTTTTAATACTAAATAAATAACTTACCTTCAATAATGCAACATTATTCATTGTTGTTGCTGTTTAATTCTTAGACAAAATAAACGTAATCTAAATGTGATGAAAATAATTTTGTTGACTAAATGAATTACTAATTAAGGTATGGTTGTGAAAAAAAATTTGACAGTTTTTATATTTTAGTTGAGTTTGCCGTTTCTCAACGAGGAAGAGCCATAATTAAGTGCGGTAAATACAGGTTTTATAAGGGTCAAATGGTTGGTCTCAAGCAATACTGGAGATGCTCGACGCATGCTTATAGGGGCTGTAGAGCCAAATTATGGACAATCATGGACAGAATAGTGATGCTTTCGAATGAACATATACACTGACACATTGTAATTTGACCAATAAAGTATTATTCGTTATGATGTAATTTTTTAATGAACCTATTATTATTTTATTTTTTAGGTATCAACCCATTTATTTTAATATTGTTTGAAAAAGTGATATATGCAGGTATTGTTTTAACTATTTTTAGATGCTAATTTTGATAATACGATAACACTAAATTGTTGTTTTTAGTTGAATACGTCACACTCGGCACTGGAAAGGTGATCTTAAAAGTAGGAGAGTATGCTTATTTTAAACATTATGCTAAGCATGATAATGTTCGTTGGAGATGCAGGCGATATTGGACTGGCTGTCAAGCCGCCGTTAGAACCAACGGTCAAATGTTTGCATTTAGTAAAAAGTGGCATAACCATTATTGTTAATTATTTTGGAATATAACACTAATTCTAGTCAATCAATGAATATACTCTATAGTGTAACTAAATGTTGTGATGCATGTATACTGTCTTTTTAATAAATTATTGTTGTTCTCATGTGGGTTTTTATTTATTGAATATCTATATTTTTTTTTATTTGATTGTAATGTAGGTTTTTAGCATTTTAACATTTTTAACATTTCAGATATACCATACATTTTGACACACGGCAACGAGTTTTGTTTGGTGTACAACGGTCATGAGTATAAACGGAAGGGCGACGGAGACGAAAAGGAGTTGTGGAAGTGTTCTGAATCTAGCTTTGAAAATGGATGTCCAGCAACTTTACAGCTGGTGGGTGGTGTAGTCGCCAAGTTGATCGCTGGTCACGATCACCCACCGAACTTGCAAAAGTTTGTTTGACAATTTATTATTACCGGCGATACTTTCGCTAGGTCATTTTAATGTACACTAAAAATGTGATTAAAATCAAAAATACATACTGTACTTATTGATTAATTTACACCCTGTAAAATAAATGCAATAAATATAAAAAATCATGTAAGGAATTAAACTTTTGTTAATAAATATAACGCCACGCAATGCTTTTAAAATAATGATACATTTTTTTTAATAAATACATTTTAAAATCTATTATATTTTTTTTAATATCTTCAAGCATACTTCTTGTATATCAATACAAACAAGTTTAAGAAATATATTATGGGTTTTTATGAAGAGCCCAGGTTGATCAAAAATAGGTTGTAGCAGGCAATCGGTCTCCGCAGTGGTAAAGTTGTAAAAGTAACGAGTCTCTAATAGTCAGTTCTTGAGTGGAGTGTTAAAGTGTCAAGTCTTTTATACGTTTCCTTGGACGAAGCTTGGGTGAATTTAAGAGAAGGCTAATTATATGTCTTCCGTGTGATATTTTGTAGGCGACCATTGTGGTCTATTCCACTAATTTAATTTATTTTATTAATTTATTTAGCTAATATAGGTAATTATTTATACACTAAACCAATTTAATCAAAACATACATAAAAAATATTATTTACTAATTAATTTCCTAATGCATGAATGTGTTTCTTTGTTCCATTGAAGAAATCTGCTACATTTTTATTTTTGCGGATTGTCCTAGGAATATTATTATATAAATTCACACTTCTGTACAACATTTCCCTGGCCGCACTCATTTTCTTATACTTAATCATAAATTTCTAGTATTAAATCCATGTACATTTTTATTTCTTATTAAATAAATGTTAAAATACCCTGTTAACAATATTTTCTAACTTATATATACTTACTAAAACATTAATTTTTAATATTCTATCTATTTTTATTTAAAACTACTTTCATTGTCTTTTTTTGTGATATTTGCAGCATCTTCTCGTCATAATTATTAAAGTGGGGCAATATAATACTATTGTAGATTCTTTTTTTGTATTTATACTTAACATATTTATCATTCTAGATAATATAAATATATACCTATTTTTCTACTATTTTTTTGTATATGTAGTTATGATGTGCCTTAATTTTTTTTTAGAAATGTTTTATATCTATTAACTATTTCATTTTTAAATATATTATATCATTTTTAAATTTGATTTAACGTGAATGATTTCTATAAAAAATAATACTAATGAATTAAAGAATACCAAATAAATTAATATAACGAAACATATTTTATATTCATTTTATAGAAAGACTGAAAGCCTCTAAATTAAATAAAAAATCACAAAAACCAAACAATATATAAAAACTACATACAATAAATTAATAATAGAAATGTGTTAAAATACATTATTAAAACATACCAATACAAATTAGTAGTAAAATTCAAAGCAATAAACATTTAAAATTACTGATTTTTTCTTTAAATTAAAATTCATAATACATAATAATAAATAATTGTGGGTAAATACGTAAAATTAACTCACTATTCAAAGGGGTAATAAAGCTACATGGTGCGGTCAAATGGGTTTTGATACGGTTTTCAAGTATGCTTATGAAATTTTGTTTAAACAATCGTGTTCGATCGTCACTTTCTACTGGGAAATTGTATGAAAACCCTTACACGTGTAAATAATATGATTAAAAAAATATATGGATCATAAATAAATAAATATATTTAAAGCGTTTAAGTAGTTTTTGTGACGGATTCTCGGAAGTTCCGAAATGATGATTTCTTGTGTTTTTTGTTTGTTAACTCACTTTTGTTCGATGGTTGCTTTCTACTGTAAATTTAAATGACGTGTAATTGAAAACAGAAAAATACTTCTAGTATTCCGTTTCCTTGTTGCTTTATTTTAACCTACATACATTTTTTTTAGATTTGTTCAAAATTATCAAAAGTTGATTATTTATATTATTTTAAAGCACATGAAAAAATAATATTAACCAATATATAAAGCAATATCATTTATTTTCGGTTAATAAAATAAAATAATTTTAAATAATAATTAATAGAGATGACTTCACTTTAAAAAAATTTAAAGATTATTTTGTGTGCTAAAAATATGGATCACTGTATTGTGCATTTGGTTATTGTGTAAAAAGTAACAAAAATGTAACTATGTTTACTATAGGGTGGGCCATATTTTTTTGTACTATGCGTGAATGAATGGCGCGCGGGAGTTTGTTCCTTGGAAATTTAGTCGCAATGGTTCGTTTAACGAGGGAGAACGATTCACATTACAAAAACAACGATTCATATGTGATTGTTTGGCGCCTGTTTCGCGCTCACTACCAATTATACAATGTAAATCAATGTTCGAGTGTTAATTTAATTAAATGTTAATTAAAGAAGAAAACCGGACAGCCATGGAGCAGGAGAAGTGAAGAGAATGTTGCATAAGTTAACGAGTCTGCGAGAAAATTCGGGCTTGGGAAACTACACCCATATAAGATTTAATTGGTGCACGATTGGGCAATATGCCATACATCCAATGTGGTATACCAGTGGTGAAGGAAATGTTTCCTAACAAACTGAAATCCAATAGAGGTGATAATTTCGATAGTGATATTTTTTATTGTGTTTATAATATAAACCTATTACTCTTCTGATATCAATGGAGTTTCGGTATGAAAAACATGTTATTGTGTACTATTTTAAACAGCTAGTGAGACTTCGTGAATCTTTTTTGATAATATTTTTGTAGCACGTAGATCAGTGTTATATGAAGTGCCATGATCAATTAATCAATCACAATGTAAAAACAATCCCATTTGAACCAAAAATGCATGTTAGGTGAACATTTCATATACAATTTGAGTTATATTATTTGATTCGGTGAGGGTTATCCTTAGGGGTGGCCAGCCATAATGACTCAGCGGTCAAGTGTTTTAATGTTTATTACATAAGAATGCCATGATATATACAGGGGTTAACTAGAAGTTATGTCCTGGATAGCGGAATAATATTTCTAATATATAAGCTCACATAATAGTTAAATTGCACCTAGATACAGTTATTATAAAATTCCATTAATTTAATTTAATTCCACGAGAAAGACTATGCTTGTAGTTGTATCTGAAATATTCCCAATATTTAATTAATATTATATTATTTTAACTGGTATGTATTTTTAGATATCGTATTTGGTGTTACTGCTCAGAATCGCACATGTATATACGTGGGACACAATCGCTTCATAAGTTTTGGGTCGTCCTCTTCAGGATCCATAGGTTGGAGGTGTAGTTTTCACACGAAAGGATGTAGAGCCAAACTCAGAACGATGGACAACAGACTAACGAGAATTTTTAACGTTCACAACCATTAAAAAACTTAATTCGGTGTACTTTAGCAATATTACGATTCTAAAAACTTATACCTATAAACGTAATAAAATATATTAAATTACTGAATTAATTTACAGATTATTTACTTATTATTTATTTTTATTGTTTCATATTTGGAGTGGATTAAAGAGACGATTATTACAACTCTTCGCCATAACTTTAATCAACAGGAATGTTTTATATAAAAATATATATTGTGATGAATGTATGTTATGATAAACAATTTTGTATGGTGCGATTTTAATTATAGTTTGGATTTACATATTATCTACTGATCGTCTATAAGTAGAGATGTTTCAATTTTGTAATCCATTGTAAAAGTGTTCAGTGCTAATATGAAGAGAATTTACAAAGACAATATTTATAGCTTTGTTTTTTATGAAATTTATTCAATAATTTTTGTGATCTGGCTGTAAACCAAAGGCTAAAAAAGATGATTTTAAATTATTTGGTTTGTGAGTAAAATATTAAAAAATAGTATGCGGTCAAACGTACTTAGTGTATTTTAAAAACTAAATTTTGAATTTAAGTAAAATAATAATTTTATATTTTATCTCTTCTTTCAAGACAGCGTCCGTATTTGGATTCCTAAAATTTTGGTAAACATATCTATGAGAAAGTCTTGTTCTATCGACTTGTTTTCCAACTCTGATAAATGTCAATAGATCGACAACCCTTTAAGTTTTATTTATTTCTCCAATTCCCTTTGGTATTATTGTTTTTAAGATAATAATGTTAAGCTCGCTCAAAATAACTGAACTAGTCTAGAACCTCAGATCTTCCTATTACGTATGTGAAAAATACCTCTAAGGCTTATATATTTATTAGAAACTATATATTATGTCAGTGTTATTTATTAAATATTAGAAAATAAATTATAATCAAACTAAAAGAGTTTTATTTAAGTTGGTTAGTATATTTTACATCAAGAAAATTATCTGTACAGTGTTTTTATTACAGTGAAATCTCTTTGTAACGAATACCGAAATAACGAAATTCCCAAGTTAATATTTAATTTGTCCCCGAAAAACTTTCGTACATAATGTTTTCATTCCTCAGTATAACGAAATATTTTGATCCGAATTTAAGAGTTACGTTACAATTTGACACTTTTTTTCTTCGAATTCAGTTCGTCCTTGACTTGGGGTGTGCCAGATGTGTTCACAAGCGACATTCAAGGTGTTTCGCCGACCCTTAAACTTTATTTGTAAAGCATTTTTTTAACACGTTTTATTGTGTTCATTACAGTATCCTTAAAAATGGACAACAACGATCTGTTAATCTTGTAAGAGGTTATTTTGATGCTGTAGAAATATGGTAATTAAAAATAAACTAAAAATATACATTCAATATAACGAAATTTTTTCTTCGGTTCCGTGAGCTATAATGAGATTTCACTGTATAATGAATCCATGATTACAAAACAGTAATAGATAGATAGATATATAGACCATGGTGTCGACTCTGAATTTGTGACAATCTGTATTTGTGGAATCACTAACATTCTTAACATACAAATAATCTAATAAAATATATTTTTTATATTTTAATTTCAGTTCAATATGTAAAGTCACAAAAAGGAAGAACTTTGATCCAATATGGTAAATATAAATTCTATAAACGTAAAAAAATGAACGGATTAAAGGCTCGCTGGTGTTGTTCTACTAACAGAACTTGCAAAGCAGTATTACATACAGTTGAAGATACAATCATATATGATTATAATGTTCACAGTCATTGATACTTATATTTAAATATAATAAACTAAAGATTAACACATATTTGATAAATAAATTTGTGGTTATTTTTAATTTGCATTATTTTTGTAAAACTGACATTTTTATTAAAATAAAATGTTTTCACCCTTAAATGATTTATTATTATTATTTTCTCAATTACTTACAAGAAGCCAAATAATTGGCTTTAGTTAGACGACGAAAAGCCAATATTTTGGCTTTACGCCAAAATTTATTTAAAAATATCTTGCATTTAATCAATTAGTCTTTTAAAAGAACCCTTACACACGAAAAAATCAGACTTAATTAATTATTTCATAGATAAGTGCGACTGACGCGATTACGAGTAAATGCGGAAGTCATCTATTTATTTTTCGTTGTTAGTTATTATTTGAGTATTAATGTTTTGATTGTGATTTACAGTTCGTATATGTTTTTATTAAAATTTTAATATTGTTTTTTTAACACCGATTTTTGTGAAATCGTTCTTTTGTGTCTCTTTATGCTAAGGATTTAAGAATGGATGTCGTTTGTTCTATATCCTTAGTTGCCGAAACGCTTATTGGAATTATGTTATTTGTCCTATTTCCTGTCCGTGTGACACACAACGGCTGCTACTAGAGATCTAATTGATATTTATAGCTCATTGAAACATATTGTACATATCATTTAAATAAATTTACATATTTTATTATTATCAAATATATTTTAGTTGTAGCAATTTAGATTTCATCATTTTTGTATTACTAATTTGAAGTAAGACTATGAAATACTATTTTATTGTTATAATGTGATGAGCATATTATGTCCATGTGTGCATATTTTTACCTGTGTTAATTTTTATGAGAGGAATGTCATAATTTAATCTATGTAAGATACTTTTCTTTAGATTAAAAACTAGACATTGGCATTGAAACCTCTGTAAATAATGTTTTCTATTTTATTTTGTTATATGTCAATTTAATATATACAGTCGACCCCTCTATAGCGTAGAGATTGGGACTTCGTTTTAGAACAGACTAGGCACTTATACAAAATTTGAGGTTAGGTTCTTTCAACTGTATTTTGTGAATTTAACGATATCAGCAAATTTTTTTTTTTTCCAATTCAATTTTCCTATCGCCGTCGCAGTGTAAACGCGCGGACACGATTTTATTGCTTTTGACGTAAATTTTTCACTTCCGAGAAGTGATAATTGTTTTTTGCGATCTCATATTGACCAAAATTCGCTTTGAATATACTTTGATAAGCCCTCTTATATTAGAAGTTCATAAATATCGGTAAGGATAGCTATCATATTTTTAAAACATAGTGTAAGATGCAGTCAAACTATGGAGCAATATGGGAGATGCGACATCTCTCTACTTCTGCTTATTTTTCCCTGCGAGATAAGTTGGCTTAAGTTGTACTAGTTAAGTCTGTATACTCTTGATAAGCAGTAACTGCTTATCAATTATACTTTTTTATTGACTGATATTTATAGATGTAACGCATTTTTTATTTATTGTAAATCTTCACCTGACTGAAATCAGTCTGTAAATTATTGACTATATATTTTATTAATTATAAACTTGATTTATTTTAATTATTTATCTCAATATAAATTTGTTAGATTAGGAAAATTTTAGAAAACCTAATCTGTGATAATCGATTGAAATTATAATTAAATAATAATCATTAATTCTGATCTCCCAGTCACGATAGATATTGAAAAACATTGGTCTTTCAAAAAAATAGTCATCGACTTACACCACTGGTCTATCCATGATAGTAATAAACATGTGGGGGTCGATTTGGTTGCCAAACTCGGAGCTGCGCTGGCAACACCGTAATTGCATCAACTTGCTTGCGCCATTGTTTTTTTTATTTAAGACTAATATTTTTTGTGTATATAAATAATAAAAAAACTATATTTTCAGCTCAGTATGTGAAGTCTCAAAGGGGTAAAGACATGATTAAATTTGGCGAACACTCATTCGCTCAACACTGTAAAAATGACAAGGATAAAATTCGCTGGCGTTGCACTACCAATAGAAAATGCCCGGCGGCATTGTACACATTTAACGATCATATAATATACTATAAAAATGTTCATAAACATTGACTTTATTAAAAAAATATCTATCGAAGGTATAAGCTTTTATTTAATAATCGACAGAAGTTTCTAGCAGCTTGTTTGTTCAATTTTGGTTTTTGAAAATGGGTCACATCAAAAGTTTTCTGCATTAGATTAAAATTATATTTACCAGACTTATTTTTTAGATGAAATACAGTTTCTCTCTCAGAAAAACGGCAAAAGAAGATTGTTGCTATTGGATGGATTCACCTTTAATATACACTATTTCTATTCTAATGAAGAAAAAATACGATGGAAATGTTCATCGGCCAAAAAAACAGGCTGTAAAGCTGCTGTAGTTACATATCAAGATACTTTAGTTAAGGCAAACAAAGTACACGTACACGAAGCGCCTGATTTAGCAAACTTACAATAAACTAATTGAAAAATGTAAATACTGTATTAATAAACATACATTGTAATTTTGAATTACATTTTAATTCACACCTTTCCTTTAAATTTATGAAATTTAAGATTAAAAACATTAAATAAAGAATCTGATGTAATTGGCCGTGTAGCGATATTTAAAAAAAAATTTTTTTTCTGCCTGTGCAGTGAAGCAATGTGAATTTTCATTTAATAATGGGAAGTATGAGGCAAGCTTTGATGCGTATAAGGCTTTAATTTGAACTAATAATTTTCGTTGCTCTTTCAGGTGATATATTGATACTAATCGACAGGCATAGTATACCTCAAAAGCTGTATGTAAATGGATTTTCATATTATAAAGCTCACGAAGGCTACGTCTCCAAAGTAATTCGCTGGAGATGTTCCAACGGATGTTCTTCAAAAATTTACACTCTTGGCTCGCAAGTTATAAAATGCTTTATTAATCATAATCATCCATTGCCTAAAATCAAAAAAGATCCAAATTTCTTAGAAGTGTTCAATACTTATTGAAATACGTCAAACTTTTCGAAATATGAACATGTACAATTTTTAATAATCTAGTTTTTATGTGTATATTTACTTTATGTTTAATAAATACAAAAAAACAAATCATTTAAATTAAATTTTAATAAATTTTTCACATGGTATGTATGTTATATGATACATGTGAGTATTTTATACTTATTATTTACAATTAAGTATATTCCACTGATACTTTTTTATACATTTTAGGAAATTTATTGGTTCATCTGTGTGACGATGATCATGTATGAAGTTGTAACTGCAACGAATGAGTGAATCAGCGAAAAGTTCATTTTTATGGAACCAATAATTGAAAAGTTCATGTTCCTGCGTGTCACTAAAGTTGCGAATCTTCTAGAAACCACGGCCACATCTTCAGCTGTAATTTTTACAATTTTATAAAATTTTATTATTTAATTGCGATTTTTTAAGTACATGTTACCGTTTGTTGAATATATGCTTATTTTAGAAACCAGTCTACTTGTCCAACTAGCTTCAGACTTTAATCCTTCACAGCACAAAACTATCAAGAACAACAGCAAGAAGTAATGTATTCCCCACACGTGTAAAGAAATTTGGTCTACCAGTGTCTGAAAATTAGTTTAATTCACAACAATCCGTACATTAAAGAATATGTCATTTTAAAGCAAATGCTTACAGTTTCCATTATAGACGTTAAAAATATCATT
This sequence comes from Plectrocnemia conspersa, assembly GCF_051122295.1. Classification (NCBI taxonomy): domain Eukaryota; kingdom Metazoa; phylum Arthropoda; class Insecta; order Trichoptera; family Polycentropodidae; genus Plectrocnemia; species Plectrocnemia conspersa. The sequence continues at coordinate 7,642,024 of NW_028277169.1, forward strand.
TGCACCACTACCACTAGAGTTATAAAAGAAGTCAAACATAGTAGCAAAAACTGCAAAAAATGAGCACAAGATTTTTGATACAAGATGGTTCGATTTAAATGTAAAACTAGTTTAACGCATTACAGTCCGTTCACGCGTTTTCGCGTGATAGCGAAACTCCGCGCCTAGTCCGTTCGCGTGTTTTCAATAGTTAAAAATAATGTAACTTTAGCTTGTAAAAATATCGTGCGAACGTTACAAAAACTTTTATTTGGAGAGCATTATAAAATACATTTATAATTATTTTAGTAGCTTGAAAAAAATATCACGTCATGTTAAAACATGTACATTTAAAATTCCACAAAAATAGCGAAGAGGGAAGCGGCAGCTTCTGCGATTTTTAATGGTCTGAAGTTGGGTCGGCCTTATCTTGGTTGAAGTTCTTACGAATTTGGAATTTTGAAGTCGTAGCGTTTGTAGTTTGTGTCGTCCTCGAATATTGCTTAATTATATCGAATCCCAAAGAAGCGAAGTACTCCTTGTTGTTGGAGAGAATTAATTTTTAAATTATTCTAGTTATATAGTATCCTAGAGCCTTTTTGCTAAAAAGTTTTGCGATACAATTTATTGCATTCTCGGCGTAGCGTCTATTCAATAAAGTTGCTGATGGGTGGTTTTGATAATCCGTCAATGTTCGGCAACGTTCAACTGTGAGCTTTAGTGCTATGGAGTGTCGCGATCGCGTCCCTTATTCTTGCCCATCACGATCAAGACGTCAGCGCTTAAGAACGTTCTTCTGCCACAAACCATCCAGCTTCTCAACAAGCGTGCCATACATAAGTATGTTTTGACGATAGCTATGAAGAGCTGGAAATATTTGTGTAGAATGGTGCTTATTTATTTTAAGTGTACACTCTTTATTAACATGCAAGAATTAAATAGATTTTTATGTTAGTGAACAAATTTTCTGTAAATATTTTATTTAAATTATAATATGAAATATCTTTGTGCCCGTTTTTATCTACGATTTATTTTTATTTTTTTGAATAACAGCAATTTTGCAACAGTCTGGTAGTCATGACTGGGTATTAAATCTTATTAAAACTACGGCAATTATCGTGTCCTTTTAATCCCTAACATTTGAACCCCAAAGCTCTTGTTATTTTAACCATTTGCTAAATATTATATAAAATCTAGCTGATATTTATTGCAATTTATAAATATATCTATGAATTGATTGCGTAAAAAATAGTATTTCAGTAACTTTTTCTTACAATTAAACTTTGTACCCCATTCCGGTCTTCGTTACCAATTTCGAGGTTAAAATCTGGATGATTTTTATATTATTTGGTTAATAATGTTAAAAAAGTATATCTGTATATAAAAAGTGCAAAATCTTATATTTAAAACTCACTGTTTTTTCGAATCGCATCACCACATTCTTGACACTTTCTTCTATCTTTTCATACATTGACATTATATCCAACAAATCGATACGATTGGCATTTGTGCTCTCTCTGGGCATCATCTTCCATCTCAAGAAATCTTCGTTATTGTTCATGCTTAATATTTCGTGTCCGTAAATTTTCTTCAAGTTACAATTTAACAGCTTCAATCGAGACACGAGCAAAACTAATTCCGTGGCAAAATACAAGGTTGCTAGATCGACGTACACATTTCTTGTCAAAGATATGACATCAATAAATGTGTACTCCCATACATAATAATCGTAGATGGTAGTAATAACGAAGTAAACAAAGTATATAACATACATCACAAACACGTTCATGATCATATCTGAACGTTGCGAAGTTGAATTACCTTGAATATGGTCTATTTCAGACAATCTTTTGTATGTGTTTATTTTTCTATAAGTGGAAACGTTTGCATCGTAGAATAGAGAGAAAATTCCTAAACCGCCCTCTAATATAGCCACTACTATGCCGTACTTTATTTTATTCGTCAGTGGCATTTGCAATCGTTCATGAACATCATATCCTATTCCACCCACCAAAACCGCCATTATAAAGTGACTATAAATTTGTTTGTAGCGTTTAAGTGCTAGAATATTGTTCTGTAACTCTGCTATTTGAAAACCGAATATTTGATAGATTGATTTTAAAAAATATGAAAAGCGGGCGACAAATACGTCCCTGTCCATTCTAACTCGCTTTTTTACTTCGTAAATTTCCAAAATTGAAAGCTATTAATAAAATATTTCGATTAAGTATATTAGGTGTTGACACATAATTGAGTGGTTTGACAGCCATTTTAGCTTTATATTGTTTGAATAATGACGTGCTTCGTTAATATTATATAAGTTCTGAAATATGGAGCAAATGGAATTAATACCACATTATCATTCAATACAAAAATCTTCCATTACTAACTTATTATTTATTATTGTTAAAAAGCTGCATATAAAATAAAAATAAATATTTTTCGTTTTTTATATTTATTTATATTTTATATATAATTTCTTTCTAGTATATATTAATATAATTCAATTTAAAAGGTGTTATTTTAATTTTTAATAGTTATGAACGGCTCGAAAATATTGTTGTATTCTATAAAAATAGATATTAAAATAATAAACTTTTTTATATAAATAATTTTTTTTTAAATATTTAGAAGCACTAAGGTTATTAGAGCTTATTTTTAGAAGAATTATTAAAAATAAACTATTTTTTTTGTGTTTTTGTATATTTGACTTATGTTTTCATTCCACAAATCTGATAACCATTGCTTTAAAAAACAAATTACATTGTTTCTATATTTTGGTATATTATCTGTTACTAAAAACTAAATATTCTAATTTTTTATTGTGTATACTCGAGGAAATTAAGCATTATTAGAGCTTCTAATGATACCATTGTATAATTATAACCGAGTATGAAAATATGGTGGCTAAAATTGAAAGCAGCATTTCATAACTGATGTAAAATGAACCTAGCAGTGAAATGGTGGCTTTTTGATTTAAAATCGTGTCAGTCAGTATTTTGAGTTTGCGTTGTAGGGATTCATCTGAAATAACAAATGCTTGATAAATTAGTGGCTTAAATGGTCCGGTGATTATTGAGCAAACGAAAATTGGGAGGATATATATAAAAAGGGAGGATATCTTTCCACACGCGCCTGATTCGTACGTACGTATTTTAAAAAAAATATTTTCCAGTCCCCAGCACGTCCACAATTTATAGTGTTATTGGGGGGTATACTGTACGTCAATATATACATATATGAAATAATATTTCATATCATTTTTTTTAAATATTTTACAATTATATTAATAATTTACATTGGTATGATATACTAATGCTTCCTAATTTTAGTCATTTTTTACTTAAAAATAGAAAATAATTTAATTAAAAGTAAAATATATTTGATAATCAGAATTTTCGTGTGCGCAATAATACGATCATAGGTTTAAATATAATATGTCAAAGCACTGGTTGTTCTAAGAATGTATCACTAGCCGTACAAATAATGACTCGCGATTTCTGGTTGGTCAATTTTGGTAGTTTCATTTACAAGTAATACATTCTAAGAAGCCATAATAATAATATTTGACAGCATGTCACTGATTACAAATTATATAAATATAGTTTACGTACCATTTACGGTTATTCTCAGTTTAGCGCTCAATTCGATAGTTCGCTCAGATTCTGATCTTAGTATTTCTGCTAATGTCATAATTATAAAGGTATGTGAAATGTCTTTACATGCCCACACATATGGGTATATTAACTTCCAATAGTCCTTGAATAAAATATTTCATACTTATTTTTAAAATAATTGTTAATAGTTTCTATAATTTAATACTTACTGTTGTATATTTGTCTTGAGTAATCGACAAATGGCACGCAATTATACAATATGTCATTATGAACGTCGTAAGATGCAAAGTGAACTAAAATTAATTTATGCTTAATATCATTAAATAAGTTGATTTCAAACTTTTTCTATGTATGATTTCAATCACGGTGAAATATTAATGGCAGCCGTTTAAAAAAACTGAAATTTAACCGCTTTATAGGCGTTGAAAGCATTTTTTTGCATGAATTAATTTCTGCTCTAAATAGTAAATATTTATGACAATAAATATATATATAGGCGTAGATAAATAAATTCTAATGTTGTAGTACAAAAAAAGTTTCGTCTACGTCTCTCGCTTTTAACCGATAAGCGCCGTGATATTTAGATTCTCGTCTTCTGCATTCAAAGTGTAAAATTTTAATGACAAATAGAATTTTTTCCGCTTTTTTATGTCTTAGTTGAATATCGAGTTACTTTATCTTTAGAAAAGTAGTGTTACTATTTAATCATTTAATGACCTAAACTAAACTAGTTTCTTTCTACTCACCTGTATGCTGAACCTAGCTCGAAGAATATTTAAGTTGCTCACAATCATTTCATATGTTTTTGTCAAAACATCTATGTTTTCCGATTTATCTTCATAACTCTTTTCGAATTTCCATACACTAGTATTATTGAAGTTCACAGCGTCATAATTGCATTTATTCATCAGTTTTCGATTCATATTTTTCAATAAAATTACACAAAAAATCATCTCACATGTGATATGAGCTTGAAAAATAAAGATGCTAAACATTTTGAAAATCTCTTCAAATTTTTCCCACGACATGTATAAACAAATTGTATATAAGACGCCGAAGAAGAAGTAGATGCAATGAATTATTATAACACAGTTGATCAGAAGCTTCTTGTAGTTTTTTGTGAAGTTCAATATCTTCGTTAGTTTCACATACCTTCTATAAGATTTTCTTTTTGCTTTTGAATTAGCAATGTCCAGTATTACAGACACGGGCATAATACAAGTATCTGCAATCATCATAGTTGCTAGAGAAATAAACAAGAGTTCAGATCTGTTAGTCAAAGTTAAAAAGTCTTGTATATAGCTCTGCACCTCATAATATAATGGCACTATAGTTACTGCGCTCGATAAAAGTATAGACCACATTGAGATTTTAGATTTTGATAAAGAAACGTTGTAGCCCATTATGGCGTACAGTATTTTAAAAGCGATTAGCTTGTACTTCATTCTTCTATCTATTTCAATTTAACACTAATGCTGAAAACATAAAAAATATGGTGTATGTTTAACACCAATTTGTATATTAAAATGTCATTTATAATGTGATAAACGATAGTAAATATTGACTGGAAAGGTATAAATAGTAATAAGGAAAATGGCTTCCACCTTTAATGTTTTATTTTGTGTGAACTTTGCAGTGCGCGTTTATTTTTTATATAAACAAAGTTTTTAATTATAAGTTATTTTGCAATTCACGTATGATAAGTATATAAATTTAGACTTAGAAAGTGTCTGCTTTCTCGGTCTTTTGCAGGTCGTCTCGTAAAATTTTTCTGATAAAAAGGAATACAGGACATCGTGTCTGCTCTTATATACTCTCTTATACGATTTAGGAAAGGTGATTTGCCATATTTATCCGTCATTGCCTGGCTAATGTGATAATTCGGGGTGGAAACAGATTATTATCTTTAAACAATAATTTATTATTATTCATTTCTTTTATTAATTTATTTAGCTAATATAGCTATTTTTTACAATAAACATACATATTACATATGTATAATAAATAATATAAAGAAATAAAAAAATACTTAATATTATAATTTATTTCTTAATGTACGAAGGTGTTTCTTTATTTCATTTAGGAAACCCGCTACGGTTTTATTTTTGTGGATTGTCCTAGGAATATTATTATACAAATTCACACCTCTGTACATAATTTCCCTTGGCCGTACTCATTTTCTTATACCTAGCTATCCTTAAATTGTCTATTTCTAGTATTGAATATATGTACATTATTAAATTTTTAACTACTTGTAATGCAGTCTCAGTGGATTTTTTTCGCTGAATATCGATCGTTGTTCACATAGAATGTTTTGAGAAATAATGAAATCTTTTAATTGTTTGATTACTATTTCTTATATATATTTTGCATATAAAATTATTAAACACTGATATTTCGGCTTTGTATTTTACGCACCGACGGTATCATTTGTTCAGGCTCTTTTTGGAAAAGTGCATTTCTGATCTGACGAAAAAATAATTGTTTTTCAAAAGTCACAAATAAAGCAATATAGACTTTTAGCACGTCGTCTTACGTTTCAGAAGTGATCCATAACAATTTGAATTGCATTGAAATAATAATGCATAATCCAGATTAAAAAAATAATTTTTGTTTTTCACATACATACATGTTTCTAGCTCCTCATAGCTATCGCCGAAAACAATATGTTTGAAAGCTCGTTGAAAATCTGGATGTCTCATGCCAAAAGAGCTTTTTTAAGCGTTGATATCTTGGCCGCAACGAACAGAATAAAGGATGTGATCACTAATCTCGAAATACACCCTAAAATCGCCGAACAATGACGGATTGTCGACCCCGCCTCTTAGCAACTTAGTTATTTTATATAATTTTTCTCACACGTATATTATTTTGTATATAAAATATAACAACATAATGAAAAATTTAAATAACTGTTCTTTCTCTTATGTCGACTTATATTGTAATCGAGTAGGGTTTTTTGTGGGTTCGTCGAAGCAGACGCAATTTAATTCACAAAACATTTATTAATCGAAAATTACGATTATATAGATGAACAGAAAAATATGCTAGTAAATAATAAAGACACGGGATATAGTTACAGAGATATGGTATATAATAGCATAGATCCTAGGCTACGGTCAGTGAGGTGTTCCTTGATTTCGTGACGTTGACAATTTCGTACAGTTTCTGAGAGCGTCTTATGTGCGGGCGTAGAGCTCCTATGTAACGCACAATATCTTCATCGCGTGACAAAGGAACCAAAACACTCACATTTTCTGAAAAGCACTATATTATTTCGTTCCACAGAACGGTGTTATCTCATTTAGAATGGCAAACGGTCGCCATATTGTCATTCAATGCTTTTTCTTAGACGATAAAATTAATATGATTGCATACGAAATTGCTGATCCCACCATTGACGTCACATACGTGAAGTTAAGGCAGAACATCCGGCATATTGAAACGTTGATAGTCATTCCCTTGATCAGTCTTCCAAATTTGTCTACTTCTTGTGATATTCGCTCATCTGTAATTTCATAAAATCATTTAGGCGTATTAAAAATATTTTTACAGCATTTATGATTACCTGAATCAGCAATCAGTTTTCCTACAAGCTGTTTGGTCCTTTCAGTTTCTTGATGTAACATGTCGCATGGAAGAGCGAACAGAGTTATTAATATGAAGTAGCGCAACGCCCACAGTGAAATTGATAAGACGCTCTACAAATAATTTTCCTTTAAATAAATTTGTTAATACTGAAACGTATAGGAAAACGATCTTAATGATTTTTATACTTACAATCATATCAACAACTTCAAACGAGTTTATAAATATATTGGCTATTGATGCGAATGTTAATAAGGCAAGTATAGATATGAATATGAGCTGAAAATTATATTAAAGTTATATTGTACTATTAAACATGATCTTTCTTTGTACAAAAAATACTGATTTTTTGTACAAAGAAAGTGTTTTAAATTTAGCTAATTCTCTTAAGTCATACATAAAAAAATACAGAAATACTTATTATTATTGCAAGATGTAAACGTTTATTTTTTAGTAATACGTCTTGCAATTACCGCTCTAATAAAAAATTTAATTAAGACTAACAATAAAATAATACAAACAATATTTATTTGTATAATATTTTTTGAATATTTCTTAACCCATTTTTTAATAATTATTTTGTATTTACAAATTTTTCCTTTGACGTTTCGCTGAAAATGTCTTTCGGCATTCTCAGGAGGTCTGCACACATTACCACGGAGCAGATTAGTTCTCTAGACTAATTACATTTAAATGCATGTTTTATATAAGAAAAAAAAATTAAGGCCGGAATAGCGTAGTCCGTAAGGCGTTAGAGTGATAACCCAGATGCCATAGGTTCGGATCCTTGCAACATACTAAAAATTTTATTAATAAAAATGCGCTATTATTAAAAATCTGGCCCCAGCTACAATGTGACATAATATCGATTGTAAAATATTATACCTAATAGTATATAATTAATTATATAGACGTCACTAATTTCCAGACTTTCAGTCTGGTGTTTTTAATATTTGTAGGCATTGTTTGTGTCGGATTTACTTATTTTGTACTGATTTACTCTGTTGTAACGTATTGGCCTTACTCATGTAAGGTTACAACGGTAAATTAAAAAAAAATATTTTGATATCCATAACGTTTGGACATTTTTACTCAAGTTATTTAAAATTATATCTAAAAATTTATAATATTATAAATAAAATAAGATTATTTTAAATATTTTATTTATTATATAAATAACTATATAATATAATAAAATAACAAATTAATAAAATCAATATCAGTACATATCTTGAACTAATTATATTCCATTTAATTATAAAAATTAAATTTCAACGAAAAAAACTTAAATTTAAAAAATTAAAATCCTAGTAATAAATAAATATATATATTTTTTTAAAATAAATATATATATTTTTTTAAAATAAATATATATATTTTTTTAAAATAAATATAATATATATATATATATATATATATATATATATATATATATATATATATATATATATATATATATATATATATATATATATATATATTTTTTTTTTTTAATAAATATAATATAATTTATATTACAAATATAAAAACTACTAAAGTTAATTCTGCCAAAATTATTTCATATAATATAGAAAGATATAATGTAAAAGAAATAATTTTTATTATATTTAATTTTCATTAAATTATTTAATTAAACATATTCATTTAAAATGGCTTAAACGTTAAACTACAATGGTTTAAAAATAAATAAAGTTATTCTCCTGAGGATGCCGTAAGACATTTTCGGCGAAACGTTGAGAATAAAACTACTGCAATTGAATAAAGTATAAAATTCCAAAATAATATATTATCCCATCAAAATAATGCTTACAGGTATTGTTATATGTTTGATTACAACTTCTGAACTCTGAACTATTGCTTCAAACACATGCATTATCTTATTGAGTTCAATCCTTTTATTTCTTTTATCTTTCAGTAGATCTTTCATCAGAAATAAATTTGTCCTTTCAAGATCTATATCAATGTTTGATTTCTTGAAATAATAGTAGAGTCTACAGTTCATTGCGTTCAATCTGACGTGATGAAGTTTTACTTCAGTGTAAAACTTTAACACAATTATGTCGATAACCATCATTTTGTACATTATAATTATTTGCCAAATGCCTTTTTTCCACTTAAATAAATCCAACAAATTATATACTATGTTCATGATAAAATATACTATATATTTTCTTGATATTCTATCAAAATCTCTTTTATAAGCGCTATGATTAACCATTAAAACTTCGTCGATCGACGCCAGTACTTGATACATTTTTAATCTTTCTTTAACATACAGAACCGAATATGCTAACCAGCATGATATGGCAGAAAAACTTTCCAAGCACTTCATGACTATATATAGCAAAAAATCTAGCTCAACTTCTTTTTGTATTCTCTCTAATAAACTGGATATCGCCCAATAATATTCTGCAAAGCCACACGCTATTGATAAGGATATGGTAAAAACTAGACATGTGGGTCCTTTTATGACATAACCTTTCCCATTATACTCGATTGTCGGAAAACCCAATATCCAATGAATCATACTCAGTAAAAGTAGGAAAATCTTTCGACGCATTCTAGTTTTTTATTTAATTTGCAGTATAATGTTAGTATAATAAACACTTAAAGCGATTATAGAACATAAGAAATCGTTGTTCATTGAGAACAATCCGAATATGTTCAAACTGACGTCTCCTCTGTCTATTTGTCTCTTGAACACGCGCAGTTCGTATAGAGCTTCTTTATCTGTAAAATCAAATCAATTAATTATCGAATAAAATATTCAATAGATTGATCAGTTAATAATACCTCCGTCGTGTTCCATTATTAATTTTCCAATCAATTGTCTTGTCCAATTAGTTTCCTTCGATAGCAGCTCCCCAATCGTCGATACTGATAATACGTAGAATAAAAAGCGAAGGAACCACGATAATGTTCCAATGGAATATTTAAAAATATTATCCTGAAAGCATGAGGATGTTAGTCATAATATAGCAGTAGTTAAAGGTAGTTCAATTAATATAATACAGTGAAATCTCTTTATAACGAATACCGAAATAACGAAATTCCCGGTATAACGAATCTTCAATTTGTCCCTGAAAAACTTTCATACAAAAGACTGATCTCAGTATAACAAAATATTTTGATTTAAATTTAAGAATGTTACAACTTGACACAATATTTCTTCTAATTCAGTTCGTCCTTGACTTGGCGTATGCCGGATGTGTTCACAAGTGACATTCAAGAGGCTTCACGGACTCTCAAAATTTTTTTATAAAACATTTTTATAACAAACTTTATTGTGTTCATTATAGTATCCTTAAAAATATACCAAAAACGATCTGTCAATCTTGTAAGAGGTTATTTTGATGCTGTAGTAATATGACAAATACAAATACAATATAACGATTTTTTTTATTAGCTTCGCTATACTGAGATTTCACTGTATATGTTTCTTAACATCCTAAAACTAGGTTTGTGTTCAGTTAATTTAAAAAGCTATGGCGTTAATGTAAGTACACGTAGCGAGAAAATTTTCGTAGTTTCTTCAAATATGTTTATCTAATGTTATGCACTATTTTAAATATATTATACTCACGTTTGCTAAAAATTCAGCTATACACAATGTGTACGCCATAAGCGAGCAGGCAACGATTGATAATACCTATATTTGAATAATTAAAAAAATAATATCTTATCGTAATTAACACGTTTTTAAGAATCGGGAACTTACAAAATGATTAAAAATATCACTAATTATCTCCATGTTCTCCATCAACTTCACAAAACAATTGCTGATCCTAGACATACTATATTCCTTTGCTTTTGATTTACTTGCAATACTGCCACACATAAAAACTTGTGCTCTTTCAAAACTTATGCTCCCAGAAGTGCATATATTCATTAATTTAACATTAATCGATTTAAATCTAGCTATACTGTTGTATATTTCGTACAAATATAGACATACGATCAAATCCAGCGCAGTCTTATCATACATTACAAGTATCTTATAAAATGTTGTTTGGTAATAGATGCATTCTATTAACTGACACATGCAATTTATAGCAAAGTAGACGTAGAAGTAACTTTTGCTCTTTTTGCTTATCTCACTACTGTCACTCGATAAGATTTCGTCCACTTCCATCATATTCCTATAGACTTTTGGGATTATTTTTGCGTAACTATTGGCATTGATCGACCGACACCATACGAATATCAAATGTAAGCATGTCATTAGAAATCGTATGCAGAATTTCTTGAAGTTTAATCTGTTTACAAGGATAATGATCATAAGTTGAACTGAATATGCAAACATGAATAAAGATTTTGTTAGGTTTAGAATCTTAATCAATAGCTTTGGTCCTGTTATTATGAAATTTCCATTATTCCATCTTATGGTTTTGAAGCCAAATGTCCAATATATTACATCGAACAAATCGAACGACATTATCACAACTGAGTCATTCGATTTTAGTATAATTTTATTACATAAAAGTCAATCCATTAAAAATATTAAATATGCACATACCCACATAATTGAGCAATTAATTAAATGAACCTGTTTAATAAAATATATATGTGATATTATATAGTGTTCAATGTAAATGAAACAATACATGATAAATTTTGCAGGCGAATTTCTTACAATATACATGAAAATACTATGTTGATCTTAGCGTCTAAGATAGCAGGTAGTAAGTCGCTGATCAATTCTTTAATATCTTTAAATTTAACAATTCTATTGATTATCATCCTTTCTCTACTTCACCGGCTACAATTAATATTTCCGTTGTGTCACAACAAGCATTAGCTCAATGCGTTACAACAGTGCGAGACAATAAACTGAAATCAGTATCATTTATTTAACTTACAATTATGTAAGAACGTTCAAGTCCCCAAACTAGCCGGTCGGCAAGTAATTAATTAAATGCCGATCGTCCCCGAGAGCATACTGATATTTTTTTGTCATTTATTTGTTGTAAATCTTCCGATGCAACATGACTTCTGAATATTTCTGTTGTTTAATTATCAAACATGTAATTTACTTTAATATAATGTCGCAGATTATTTAGCCGTTATAATTTATATATTACAGGAAAGAAATTGTTTTATATTTTACTTTTTCAAGTATTTCATATTGCAATCATATTATCACGCACAATCAGTCTTCCGCTTCCGTACGTGCATGCTTTAAAATGAAACTTTATATGCTCAATATTATACTTCGTAAATGTATCGCTTTGTATGAACGGTGTATAATAATACACGTAAACAAAGGAAATATATTTAAATATAATTAATAAAAATAAAAATAGAGTTGGCACAATAATTTTCGAGCCTTCGCTAATTTATTCAATTGTTGTCGACCAATAAAAAATAAGCATTCAAATATAAAACAAAATGGCCGACAGTAACATGACAACAGTTTTAAATAATTATTATTTATATATAAAATTTTGCTACGCGACAATAATTTTCATTAATTCGTCATTTGACTGAATATAAATAATCAGATTGCAAATTAACTAGGTGTGTTTATAACTATGAAAATTAAAAAAAAACACAATATGTGTTTAGGATAAGAAGAATACATTGATTAAATTATATAAACAATCATAAAACAATCTTCGTAATGAAATTTTCAAATTTTGAATTCCCGTCGCCGGGCTCCGAGGCCGAAAAGTGAGTTTTTCCTTTTATATTACATAAACATTATCATTGCTTCCGATTTAATTCACATATACAATCATTTACGAGGTACGTTTTAAACTTGAATGTGTAATATATCCTTAGTATGTATTATATGAGGATTGAAAGTTAATGTCGATCAAATCGGCGCTGTCGCAGTAGGAACACTATATATATCAGCCAACGGACAGCTTATAAATGTGTAGTTTCTTGAATGTTATCTAATAGACGACATTTTACAATGATTATAAATATGTGATTGCATACCTGGGTTAATTGATAACTAAAATATCTAAGAGTGGCTTATTTTAATTCCGATGTGGCAAAATATGTATGTATACGTCATGATTTTTAATCAATTTTTGTTCTGTGCCATCATTCCTCTTTAGGAATAGCCAAATTCAAGATATTCAGTTACATCAAACTTATGTATGTAGTATGTTCTTTATAAAAAGATAATACTTGCTGACAGTGACTTCAACATGAGACGATTCACTCTTTGTTTATATATACCAATTCTACGCTGTAGCCATATAGGTCATCAAATTGTTCCATCATTGCTTCTGAAAAATAATAAAAACAATGACCTTTATCAAGAGTTAAACATTGAACACATTATTACTACAAATATAATCCATAAATTAAATTTAAACGACAACCGAAGAACAAAATTGACGGAAGTTACCGTAGAGAATTAAACACGTAGATTGGCATCACTTCTTAAACTGATAAGTTGTACATCGTATTTTAATTGTTTGCCATTAGTAGATGTTATTAGATCTCACATTGCTTCTTAAAATTAACTGTGAACGATACTATATAGTGGAAAAATGTAACTTTTTGTTTACACTAATATGAGATTTTTCATTATTACTAGCACTGTAATATGTTTAATTAACTTTGGTATGTATACCTTTAATTGCCAAATCACCGCTGTTTGTCTTTTAATATTAGATCTCGGAAAGTCAATGGTAATTTTGTTAGAATAACCGTGATATAGTATTCATATAACCAAACACTTACTGGCACACTCATAACTTAAACATTTCTTTATAATGTTTATAATTCCAATGCTACACCATTTTGAATCATCTTCAACTAACACTTTGTAAGAAAAATGCTGTGATTATAACATATTTCACTGTTTATTTAAACGTACTAAGCTGTATCCCGGCGCGCGCTCGCCACATAATGCAAGTGTCATATGTAGGCAAATCTGACGGTTAATGGGAATCCCGGGTATTTACGTGCTTGAGAACGAACGACACAATTGATTTTATCGATTCAAATTGTAAAACAAATATCAAAATATGTACAAATAGAAACATCATAAAGTTCTAAAAAAAATATTTTTACAACTTAAAAAAATATATTTAGTTTATAAGTGATTTTAAATATAATATAAATAATGTGAATTTGTATTAGCTTCTCCATACAGAAAAAAAGATGAAATTATATTTTGGCGAACGTTAGCAATTTAAACTTATATTTTTTAGATAATTTAAAAAAATAACATTTCCAACAAAAAAGGGCACAATGACAGCGCGTCAAGTGCTGTAAGTAACAACTAGAGTACGCTCGGGATAAGGATGCCGGTTTGTTATTGTGTATAACTACTAATAGAAAAAACACATAGCGTTGGAAAAATCCCATTTACTGACGCATTCAAAAGGAAACTACAAAATTATAAGATTTCATGATATATTAAAAAAAAAAATTAATCTTAAAAATATATTTTTTCATTTGGATTTCAAATATTTTTAGTTAATTATAAATTTTATAGAAAAAATATAGGAAAGCTTAATCTGTGATGATCGAGAGGAATTATAATTTTATAATAATCGCCCAGATACGATAAAAAATGAAACATACTGGTCTTTCAGGTATTAGTCACCAATTTATACCACTGATCTGAATATATTCTGATTAAAAAGTAATAATCCTATTTTACATAAAAACGTTGATTTTATCAAAAGAGGGATAAGTGTTTTTATTTGCAAGATTTATTATATAATAGCAATGTAACCATAATATTGAACATCTTTATCTCTTTATCCTAGCACTTTTTTGATAGAAGCATTGGGTTAAAATTTATTGTATTTTTGGCGTAGCGTCTAATTATTGAATAGCTGCTAAGGGGCGGTGTCGACAATTCGTTATTGCTCGGTGACTTTCGGTTGCAATCTTTAGAGTGCCCTATATTCTTTCT
Organism: Plectrocnemia conspersa; assembly: GCF_051122295.1. Classification (NCBI taxonomy): domain Eukaryota; kingdom Metazoa; phylum Arthropoda; class Insecta; order Trichoptera; family Polycentropodidae; genus Plectrocnemia; species Plectrocnemia conspersa. Next base: position 7,657,093 of record NW_028277169.1, read on the forward strand.
GGTCGCGGCCAGGACGCTTTAGAATGCATGAAAATGCTACTCCTACACGGGCTACAGAGCTTTCCAACGAGCTTGCCAAACACAAGGATGATTTTGTCAATAGCTATGAGGGGATGGAAAAAATATAAGGGATAGTGCTTATCTATTTTACTTGTGCACCATAATGTTATAATTATAATGGACATCATGATTCGAGTTCTCAACCGATTGATATGAATATTCGAATAATTAATATAATATTCGTAAAATATTTAAATGAAATTTGAAAAAATCATAGAATGACAATTTGTATTCTTAAGCAACATAGTTTTTTCTCTCAATATACTCGAGTGACACTGCCGCTCCAAAATCCACGCGCTTTTATTGTTTCAAAATGCGCTTCTTCTCAATAAAAATATGCTTTTACGCATTCGAAAAACATTTGCGAATAGAATGTTTATTGGCAGTTCTATTATGACCGAAATTCGCAGAATTCGTTCGTTGAACAAAAAAAAATGTTAGAAAGGCACACATTTTATTATTGTTTAACGCTTATCTCAAAAACAGGTATGCGTCGTAAATAATTGGATAAATTAGTATTTTCGAACCGTGTTGCATTGGGAAAACCTAAAAAAGTTTTGATTTGTAATAAAAAATAATATAATATAATAAATCGAATCGGTTGGTAAACTCGAAGCTGCGCAGCACCATACATGCATGCCCTATTTTACTGTGTGCTAGAGCTGCATTTACTCTCCCGCTTGCTTCAATTCAGTGTTTAACAACAAGAGCTCCTGGTAAATACCAAGGTCTCCGTCTCTCTTCTCAGTCGAATTTCGCAATACTAAATTGCTATGGAAGTGAAGTACTATGGGAACCAATATGTTTGGCAAACATAAAGCTGCGCTGGCAACATTGAGGCGGAGCGATGGAACGACGTCTATCACTGTTCTGCACCTAATTATAAATATTACGTTAAAAACCATGTATATATTAACTGGTGAATAAACAAAGCAGCCATTAAAAATAATAATAGGAAAAAATATTTATCATTATAGGAAATTTTTATATATACATATATTTTCAGCTCTGAACTTTTTCAAAATTAATTTATGAATATCAGTAATTTTGAATAAAATTGTTTTGCAACAATGATAATAATTGTTGTTTTATTTATTTTATTTTTGCCCTTTTATTTATTACTTTAATGACTTTATTTTCACTGTAAATAAAAATAATGATATTTTCAGTCGAATTCATCACTTCACGACAGACGGGAGTGGTACATCTGCGTTTCATGAATTACACATACAGAAAATGTCACACGAACGTAGATGGAAGAATGACTTGGGAATGCACGAGAAGAAGGCGTCTAAAATGCTCTGCTGTGCTGTACACCATGGATGAAAAGATGATTGACAGGAAGAACTCTCACTCTCACTCTCCATATAAATTCGCCTCCAAAGATGGTTAGTCTCATAATTTTTGCTATTAATCTTCATATACTATATGCATATGCATATTTGATAATTTTAGAGCCTGAGTTTATTCCGTCGAAAACTCACAAAAACAACATATTGGCTTACAATAACTATACTTACAAGTGTAGCGGTCGCGGTCGTCGAGACGGTGGAGTCAAGTGGCTTTGCACCTCTCGCTCTTGGAAGAAGTGTAATGCCTTTGTTCGAATCGTCGACAATGACATTGTCGAACTGGACGAAGCACATAACCATACGCCATTGAGTAGTGTAAAATTTCTATAGAAATTATTTGTATATATGAATATAAAACACTGCACTATAACTTTGTCTAAACACTAAACAAACACTAACCATTAGCGAGCTTTGACACACCCTTCGCTTTTGGTAAACATAGTAAAATTTCTAGTATTATTGATAGATATATAGACCTATTCTCATGACGATGACAGCCTCAGGCTGTCATTTGATATAGAGCAATATAGAAAAATGTATTTTTTTCAACAGTACATCTCAAAATGGTGCTTTATTATAATATATTATTGATCCCCTTTTTTGGTCATTATTCCACTAAAGTTATCCAGTGATTTTCTTGCTTCTTAATTTATTGAATAAATTATTCAACACCTTAATTTATTTTCTATTGTTGTAGTTCCATAGTAATATCATCACTGGTTGCAGGGTTATTTAACTTATTTTATAAATTAACTGTTAACATATTGTTTATATCAAGTGTTATGTTTAATGATGCGTATTGCTTGTAATATATTATACTTAAATAAATTATATATTGCAATTATAATTTGTCTCTTTTGGGTTTGTATAATTAAGATTCAACTTTGTACATTCATCGATAGTAATGTGTGCTTGTCAATTGTTATATTTATATCAATCGCCATCACTAATGTGTATTTTTTTTGCAGTTTATACATATAAGTCGCCAATGGGCGTTTGTCTGGTAGTCTACAGGAATTACATATACCATTCAAAAAAGAAGCTCTCGGCCGGCCAAGAAAGATGGGTGTGTTCTTCAAAAGGCGAAATATCCTGTAGAGCCAGCATTTATATGGTAGACGGAATTGTGGTGTCGCTCTACCACTCCCACAATCATCCACCGCCAAAGTACAAGATTTCCGAATGCGGCTATTTGGTCGAGAAAAAGTATAAGCACATGAATGTGTTTGATTAAAGTAACGTTACGGAGCATATGTCCCTCATATGCTCACACTATTTTTTAATTTTCAATTTCATCGTGTTTGACTTAAATAAATAGTTTGTTGTGAAATCTTATTTAAAATACCTAGTCATGTAAAAGATTAGATTCATAAGAAAAAAAGGATTGGGTTGTATTTTTAATATCGATTCTTAGATTTTAAAACGATACAACTAGAAATCTATTTTATAATATATATGTATATAAAAAAATTTTTTGTTATGTTCAAATGATTTAAAAAAAATATATTACAAGATTTAAGCTTACCAATTAAACCATGCTGAAAATATCTTATCAGATAAAACTTAAAAGAGCTGTAATACTTATTTATTTCAGGATCATCTTCAAATAAGCATCAACGCACCATTTACTTAATTATGAAATGTGACTGGAAGAAGACGTTTGATATAATTTGCTTATACTACTTATTGTTAGAGATTTATGAATCTGTTTCCAAAGTTGCTGCCAAATCTAAAATGTTGTGATTTAGGAGAGGCACCTGTTTTGTTTGCATCGATCTCGGTGGCAGGACGCGCTCGTTGGCGACGGCGTATTAATACTCTCTTCTCGGCTGACGAGCAGTGTGTGCAGTGAGCGACTCATACCAACGGTATAAATCAATAACAATGTCTATCTTGTCTAATATATTATTATTATAAATATGAATTCCAATTATACATCATTTTAGATTTTCTTAATAAAAAAAAATGAGCTAGATTGTGCATAGAGACATTTATTGATTGTAAGCTAATTTATTTCACTGATTTGCTTAACGTATTGGGATAACGCATCTTATGTTGTAACTTTACGTTTAAAATAAATACATATCAGCCTACTCTCGGGTTCGATCAGTTAGTGATTAATTACTTGCCGATTTGCCTTTAACGTTTTTTTATATTCAATAATAAATTACGTCTCTGTGATTTATTGCTAATGTGACTTTGTCTATATATTTGTTTTATAATATCTGTAATTATCATGAATTTGATACTTTAAAAAATTAGTGGTTATGTTAATAAAAAAATATTTTTGCTAACATTTTATTTATTATAAATATATATTAAATTCAAATTTCTCGTTATAATAAAATTAATAAATAAATTTATTTATTAGCTCTTTTCAATAGTGCTGCTAAAATGTATTTTTATTTTAAGTAGTATTTTATGAGGAATAGTGTTTCATTACACAGCTACACACAAAATTATAGGCTGTTATAATATAATAAGTTTATAATAAATATTTTTTATTTCAGAGCCAATAAATATAATATGTACAAAATTAATTTACAATGCTAATTTCCATAGACTTATGATAATGTTATAAAAAGGTAAAGAAATTTACTAATATTTTCCATTAAAAATAATTAAAAATGTTTTTTTTTGTATAGTGAAAAGGCTTTAATTTTTAGCTCAAAATAAGTCTCAAAATTTTAAAGAAAATTTTGACTTTTGATTTTTTTTAATTTTTCCTCAGTAAAAAACTAAAAAATAGTGTTTATTTGCATATTTTGTAATTCTTAAGTAAAAATTTGAAACTTTTTGTCCTAAAAATATTTAAAAATGACTACAAAAGTAAAAAATTTTTTTTTAATTTTTGGTTCAAAATAAGTATTTTAGACTAAAACAACATAAACTAAAAAAATTCAAAAACTTTTTTTACCGTTTAAGAATTAAAAAATAAATCAGATATATTTCGCAATTTTTCGGCAGTATAATTGTTGAAAAATCTAAAACTTATTTTTTTTCGGTCAAAAAAATTTTGCCTAAAAATATAATAGACAAAATATTTTTATAATTGAATTTATATATATATTTTTTTTTATTTTGAAAATTTTTGTTTGGCTATAAAATATAAGTAAATTTTTTTTAAAGTATAATTTCGTCAACATATCGACTGCAGTAAAATGATTAATACTGTTCCAAATAGTTTTGTTGCTTTTGAAAGCAAAAATAAAAAATATGGGTAAATTCAAAATATTATTTTATTAAAAATAATTAATATTTACATTAGATAGATAAAGGAATTCCCAAATTCGAAGGACAAAAAAGATTCGTCCTCTTCTCCCGCTTTTAACTGATAAGCGATTTTCGCCCTTCGTATACGAAGTGTTAATATATTACACAACTAATAAATTATTACCTTTTTAAATGCCTCATATAAAAACTAGGAATCGATATATTGTTGTTTAAATTAAAGTTTATATAATTTTTTAACAATGATATTGTGTACAAAATATAGCAAATAATAGATATATAATTAATTGTATCTAGAAATAAATATAGATATACTTTATTTTTAAATTTTATTTTATTATTGAGTTGGAAATAAATAAATATTTTAGAACGAAAGATTTTCATTTATTTATACATAATTTTTTTTTATGGACCAGTCATTAGAATATTTTTCATTATCACAAGAGAAGAACACATGTAAGTCAATTAAGAAATTTAAATATATGTTTCTAATGATTTTAAGATATATTTCATTAATTCAGGAAAGTTCATAAACACTCGTCGTGGCACGCTGCTTGTTTACAATAAGTATACCTACTCTCCACGAAACACTCTGGCCAGTGGTGTAGTTAAATGGAGCTGTTCTACACACAGGAATAAATGCTGCTCTGCTTGCGTTTACGTGACAGGTAACAGGATCGTGGAAATCCTCCCAGTACACAACCACCCTAGAAGAAAGTACTATTTCGACGGCGAAGGACATTGTGTTCCATTATTGTAGGTCTGAAACACTATTGGATACCAGGCGCGTACGGTGACATACGTTCCCTTTCGTTCTCTCGTATGTTAAGCGATGAGAGTGAGTGAGAGATAAGGGCATGCGTTACACGCGTTCCGCACGCACACTTATCACTCACTCTCGTCACTTAACACGCGAGCGAGCGAAAGGGAATGTATCTCACCGTACGCGCCTGTTGGATACCATTGTGGTACCTCTAAATATAACAAAAATAAAATGTATAATGTGTAAATGAAACTTAGATTTATAATATATTGCTATATTAAATACATAATTGTTTTATTATATTATTTTGAATCAATTTTAAATGTAAATGTACCATTTTTTTAATAATTGAATTACTCTTTTTAGTTTCTTACGTATCCAGCAAAAGAGGAGGAGTTCTTCTAGTTGTCAACAGTTTTGCGTTTTGGAGGAATTGTACCCGCGATGATCTAACGTGGTGGAAGTGTTCTGATTGGAAATGCCGGTCTATCAAGTGTCCTGCATCTTGCATTACCAAAGGACCTACCGTGATTAATCTCATGGATAACCACAATCATCCCTCGCATGATTTTCAAATGGGCCCTGACGGAAATTACGTAAAAGTATATTCGAGATACTGCAAAGGGTGGAAGAATTGAGGATTTTGCAGGGAGACTGGGGACAATATACGTTTTTAAAAAAATAAATTCTCAGGGTGTATAGTCAAATTCTGACAACATAGGTTATTTGTTGTGTTATAATTCAGTTTAGTTATGAAACATGATCTCATTTTTAGACTGACATTTAAATGTTAATTGACATTAAAAACTGACCTGAATTTTGCGGTAAAAATGATGACTGATATGTTGATTATTTATGTTCTTTCATTGTTATTACGTTGTGTGCGAGAAACACTACTTGTCGCGACGATTATCGGTTAAAAGCGGGAGACGAGGAAGAGACTTTTTTGTTCTGTGATGTTGAGATTTTTTTTCATCTAAGGTTAAATTTCAATAGCTAACGGTATTTTTATAAAAAAATGTATTGCATAATCTCTAATATTTTATAACATTTAGAACTCTGTGGGTAATTATGTCTTTCAAGCTTGTAGAAAAAATATTTTCGAACTGTGAATCATAAGGTTTTACACGTTTGTTCGGTAAAATAAGATTTATGTAAATAAATTCTTACCTAGTTTTGTTACAAATTTCCTCTCCTAAAATATGTTTTGTTACATTAAAACAAGCTAGAAGCCACGAAGCTCAGTTTTAACATGTAAATTATTTAATTTAACACATTCTTGCCGTAAATATTTGGCTCACATAGTGCATTGTGTATTTATCATGTTGAACAGTTTTTATGTATAGTCTTAAACATTTATTTGAGAATACACCCATTTTTCCTTAGATCAATTAAGACTGAATGCTTTTAAACGGAATTTGTACACTGCTTTTACATTTTACAGTGTCATCACTTTATCACTATATTTTATTTTATAACTCGGATGCGAAAGGTGTTGCAATTTTTTTGTTTTAAGTTGCCTACAATTATTTATCTCTTGTAGAGAAGCAAAGTTATGCGGAGCGCGATTACTTACTTTCAAAACACTATGTTATAAAGGTTAGAGATGCTGGCGTTCATCAGTAGCTGCGCAATGCTCAATCTGAACGCGGTTGTAGTTCGCGACCGCTTAGGTAGGAGGTCGGTCATAGCATCGGTCTGCGCTGCGCCGCAATGGACCATAGATCGAAACTCCTACATAAAAAATAATTTAATATTGTATAGTAATAATCATTTAAAAGCAATACTATAAAATGATAGTATACAGAACCTGTAAAAAAATATGTATAAAATTAGAATGTCAGATAGCTTATTTTTTTATGTTGATATCATTAAAATAAGTTATACGAGAAATGCATTGTTTGTTTTATTTGTGCATACTACAAACTCATTTTTAAGATGATATTGCGACGGTTTTTAATATTTTGCTAGAAAAATATGTTTGATTATCAACTTTTTTTTGTTAGTATATGTTATTATTATTTTTAAGTGTATTTTGGTTACATCATATTTGTATTTATTTTTATTGACTACCTATGCCTACGGACCAGCAAAATACCGCTAAACTGCTAATCTCATACGCGGCGACAAACATAAGCGATCAAATACCCTAGACAACTATATCGAAACTGCTTTGCAAACTGCAATTTTATGACATTTGCAATATTTTTTTTAATGTTAATAATCTTAAGCTTGAGCTTAAAATTGAGGCATTGAATTAAATTAAGTTGGAAAAGAAGCAAAACATATTTTTTTGCACGAGTTAAAAATGAGTGGTTAAGCTACAGAAAGTGGCGTTTAATTGTCTTAACTAGTATTGGTTTGCTAGGGATGAGAGCCTTGCAAACAAAGAAGGTCCTGGGCACTTAAGACCTGACAGAAAAATAGTACTATTTTGGATCACTTTAAACCGATAAAAAGTAAAAGTCATGCCAAATGGGTACCGCACGAATAAAATAAAAACAATTTTTTTTTTGAAATTCACGTTACTAAAAAACTATTTTTCAAGCGCATTGTAACGTGCAACACCTTTACGACAACATAAAGCAGTCTGAATAATGGCTGGACAAAAATTAAGTCTTTAGTGAAACTGAAATTACACTAAAATAAAATTATGGTGATCTTTGATCAATATAATTCGTCACATATTTTTACATTTACAGATAAATGAAATTGTCCGGTGCAAAAAGGTTCAATTCTGTAACACGACAATGCGACGAATTGAATATTTATTAATTAGCAAAAATAGATCGATTATTACTTTGATGATAAAGTTATTTGTGATCTGATAAAATTGTATTTGAATCTGAAAGTCATAAGCCGGATTATAGAAATCAATTATATTAAATATACATATTATGTTTTTTTTTCGAATAAATGTTATAAAAGTTATGCTTCATTGTTTTATTTATAATATCACACATTAAATTTCATACCAAGAATATCTATTACGTTGCATAGTTTTGTGTAGTATTGTAAACATTATTTTATTACGTAAAACATTCTAATTCCAACCTATTTTTTATTATTACTTTTTGGGTTGGGTTTTCAAATTAAACTAATGTTGTTTCTCGTGAAGATTAACTTATTTTTGTAATTTATTTTTTAGTTTCTGCCATGATGGTTCGGAGTTCTAGGGGCACCAAGATGTTGCTAGTTGGAGACTATTCTTACAAGCAAAGAGCGGCCTCTAAATTCAACTCCAAGACTTGGTGGTCGTGCAGTGAATGCAAGAAGTTTAATTGCAAAGCAGGACTAATCTTGCGCCAAAACCAATTGGTGAAAATTAAGAACTTCCACAGCCATACAGCACCTACGTTTTATATATCTACCGATGGAACATACGTTAAAACCTCCGAAGCGACAAAGTCGGATGTGAACTTGAAGAAGGAACGATCGATTTAATAAATGTTTACATACTAACTTGTGTATATTTTTTTATTAGATAAAGAGTTAAGTAAACGCTTTGATATATGTATAGTCGAACAAATACTTTAAGGCAGAAGTGTAATATATTATCAGCTATAAAAAACAGGACTGTTACATTTTATAAACACATACTAAACATATATAGTTAATTTAGCCAATAAGTTGAGTCACCCTTTATCTCGACCTTCCTGGATTTTTTTCGTCAGCGCTGCCGTTGAAATTTTTATAATGATTTTAGATTGTGGGTCGCTTTGTTCTTAATAATTCACATTTTATAAATACATACCATAAATTATTGTTAATTTAGCCACTACGATGAGCCACCACTTATCTCGTCCCTTACTGAATATTTTTTTGTTTGCATGGCCAATAAATTATGGCGAGTTTTAAACTTAATAATTTCACATAGTGGAAAGCTGAATTTTAAAATAATTTAGCTATTCATAATGTTTACGAGCGACTTCCCGAATAACAATAAGATAATTTACGGTCCCTCTGATCGTTATAATATATATATAACATAAAATAAAATTGTTATTATTAAATTACAAATCCCACTAAATGCATTGCAGTAGAGAAGGATATTTATATAAACTCTTGGTTTAAATACACTACATTTCTTTCATATGAAGGGGATTAGAATGATTTTCTCCAAACTTAAAATTACTTTTGTTATGTAGTTAAAAATTTTAACCGCTTTTTAATTTAGTATAACTAAATTCCGTCAAATACAGCAACGTTTTTTACTACTTTATTTTACTAAACATGTCTTGGTTGTTATTCACTCTAAAAACATATGAACAAAAGTAGGTAAATCCTAATCCTAAAATGGTTTTGCGCAGCTGTTTACTTTTCTATATTTAGCTTAAGTCGATATTGCATATGTTTTATCCTTTCTAGTAATTATTTTTTTATATTGACACGTTTTTTTGAATATATCCGATTATTCGTTTATATTTGTGGTGACATATTTTTACTTTCTAGACACTAATAATGTTGTGTGTTTTCAACAACGCAGCTAGTCATCCCCCGATCTAGTATCTACAGCCAGTTGTGCCATTTTTTGTTTTGCAATTTATCATCTTATTTAAAAAAAAATATTTATCATCTTAATTTGTATTATTTTTTATTAATTTATCATCTTATATAACATTAGATAAATTCGTCACAAAAACAGTCGCATAAAAAATATTGTGTAAGAAATAACTGTACTTGCTAAAATTCCAGAAATTACTCATATTTCAGAGTTAATATTCTGCAGCTGTGGATTTTCTCATAAAGTGATATTTTAAATCAATAAGAATAATTTTTAATTTTAAGTCAAAAATAGTTTATACTATGAATATTTTTTGAGCATACTGATTTGTAGCTGCTGCAACACATTATTGGTATAAAATCCACATTGACAGCAATTTAATGAGGCTTTTCGGCAGCACAAAAAATTAAAGCAAAACTTTGTTTTTATTTTAGTTTTGGGACATTAACTGCTTTATTATTTTGAAATTAAAATAAATAATAATTTGAACATGTATTCACTGTTTGAACTATATTTTCAATTCTTTCTAACTATACGATTATTTTATCGTTTATTGTTTGATTAGTTAAAAATAATAAATAAAAATTAGATATGTGAGAATTTGGATTGTTTAATACTAGTATCTCGGTATTAAACAATTGGTCTGATGTACTTTTGTGTCAGTAATGCCTAAAAATCTATCTGCACAGAAACTTTCTACTATACCAAACATTATTAGAAAATTCTCAATTGAACTATGAGCTTATCTTTCTTCGTAACTTAGGTGGCTATCTAGTGAAAGGGTTCTTTCAGGACTTTTTGCAATTAGTGCAGAATTAAAGCAGTTACTTTATGGAAGGGAACTGATATTATGTTATTTATTCGAGATACTTAATATGGGTTTAATATAAAAAAAATCACGTTATGCAGATTTGATCCATTTTTTTAAAATAAGTGCACTTAACTCAAAATGTATTAATGGCTTATGAATCTTTAATTTTTTATCTTTTTTGTTTTGAAAGTTTAGTAAATCATCAGCTATCCTGTAGTAGACTTATAGCTGATAAAATGTTATAATCATCCCCAAATACCTCTTTTGTTCTAAAGTAAAATTAGCTAAAGACTACTCAAAATAGTTCAACAGTAAATAGCTGAAAGTAGATCTTATTGCGTGGTATTTTGTTATGATTGCTTCAGAATTTTGTGTTGAGATATTTTCCACTATATGTTAATATATGCTAAATGAAACTATTGTTTCTATTGCGTTTTAATGTTTTATTGTTTGTTTTTATTGTAGTTGAATACATATCCACCAGACGGGGCGGAAAGATGCTAATGGTCAGCGGTTATACTTTTCGGAAAAACAATAAGAAGGACAATACTTTGTGGTGGAGGTGCTCTTCTTACCAAGCCCACAAGTGCCCAGCAAGTGCAGTTACAAGAAACGATATTCTGTGTAAACTAATTAAATATCACAACCATGAACCTCCATCGCACATTATAAACCAACAAGGATACTACATTACACCATTTGCTCCGATAAAACCGGACAACTCGTTATAAATCATTGTAAACACAATTCGGTATTAATTTGCCGACTTGCTAATTGTTTAACATTCCAAGTTAAAAAGCTATTGGCTGTGACAATTTAATAAATTTATTGAAAGCCTTAATGTGTTGTTATGTAGTATCTATTGTTAGTGAATAATATTTTTGTTAAAAAATAAATAGAAAATATTGTTATAACGTCATTCCTATTGCTGTGTTGTGTTTATTTAATATCTTAGACTTATTTTCTTATTCATATTTATTTTATTTCACTTTAGGTTTCCATGTATATTAAATACACCTACGTAACTTTTTAGTCCACTTGTACACTTGCTGGAATGAAATACATGCATCACCATACTCAACTAAAGTGCAGTGGTTATATACTACATTAAAAACGCATAAAAAAATTCATGGTCTAAAAATTTATAATAAAAAAAATATTGTAATAACATAATTTTCTTCTGCCACATTTAAAAAATATGTACTTTTTGTCATAAAATAATTAAAAAAGTGACTGCTTTGATTGGCTTTAGAAACAATAAGGCTGAATTTAAATTCAAATCAAAAAGATGGGCGTAAATGAACAAAATTATTATAAAGGGTGCTTTAAAATTAACGCAAGATTTGAATTTGCCGTCATTTGTACAGTAAATGTTGGCAACCCTGAAAAAAAATTGACAGCTGAGAGTTTAGGGTTAGTAAAAATGAAGATATTGAATAATATCTTTTGTTTGGCGGCCGCAATTTGAAAATTTAATACAAAATATGGTCGGAATAGTGTTTTCAGTTCAACCGCGAAAAGATTAATTGAAAAATTCAGAGAGACTGGATCAGTTGGAGACACAAAAACACACTGGTCGTCCAAAAACGAGTTGTTCAAATGTCAATATCGAAGCAGTGCGTGAGAGTGTTGGTGAAAATCCCGGAACATCAATTCGGTGTCGTGGACAAGAATTGCAAATTTCAAGAAGCTCTTTACAGCGTATTTACAAAATTTAATTATCACAACAAATGAAGCCTAATGACCATGCACAGCGAAGAGAGTTCGTTGAATTTAATTGCGTTCGTTAATTTTGGGACACCCTATATAATAATAATAATAATAATAGTACAAAAAATGTTTCGTCCTCGTCTCCCGCTTTTAGCCGATAAGTACTGCGAAGTGAAAATGCTCGTTTCAGCATACTGTGATTTTTAAATCTTACTTTTATTATCTTGATTTTTACTTGTATTTTTATTATCCTGATTTTAATGTATTTTTATAGTTATCAAGACTTACAACCTAAATTCACTGTTGAGTCTAGAAGCCTATATAATTCGAATTTCTAGTAAATTATAAGATATGTAGGTTAGAACTAATCTGACGACTTACAATTTTGAATAATATTGTTGTTAAAATGTTTTTTTAAATGTTATTAATAAGTATAATTACTAAATAATTAATTAAATGTCTGTTTTTATATATATATATATAATTCGTATATATTTTTGATTTTTATATACATTAATTTGGCTTATATGTTCGTCATTATACCGCATGCAAATTACAATCTCAAAGTCTAAGTCTAGCTGCTGTATAATGACGAATAATGAGTACCATTTTTTTTAAATTTTTTAATCTTAAGGTGATTAGAATTAATATATTTTTTTGTTGCAATGTACCCATTGTGATTAATTAAAAATATAAAACTACAATTACAATGCGTTTTAATTATTACACATATGCATTGAAGTAGGCATTTATTATTATTATTAGGATTATTTTATTAAATGTTTTTATTTTTTATTTTTAGTGAAATATATACGCCATAGACGAGGAGGCTACATTCTTATGGTTAATGGTTATGCATATTATAAAACAGGAAAATTGACTTCACACCTCAAAATGCATTGGAAATGTTCAAGCTATAGCTTAAACCGAGTCGGACTTTCTGATTCCAAGTGTGGTGCTTTTGCCGTAACGCTAGCAGATCAACTTGTAAAATTAAAAGACACCCACAATCACCCATTACCTGAGTATACAATAACCCCCGATGGCTCTTACGTTAGAGTGGGCAAATACATTATATGATGTTATACCGAATAGTAAACATGTTTTTAGCTTCACATCAGTGTCATTACTATTTATTTTTTCGTTTCACGCCATTTCAACATTTTGTTAGTAGTGATTTATATGTGACTTTAAACTTTTTTAACTCATATTTGATTGTGTTATTATCTAGTATTTGTTTTTATTAGTAAAATGTAATTAAATGTTTATTTTATAAAAGATTGTGACGGGTGGCATTCAGACACAGACTGGGGCGCTGCATTACAAGTTTTATAAAAGTTTACAATTGTTCAAATATGATGGTACGAGAGATCGGTGGTCGAGGCGCCGCCAGTCGTAGTCTATCCGTCGAGGCAAAGTTTTGGCTATAGTGAACAAATAAACCCCCCACAAATTTATAATTATATATGTAATAAAGTTTATAAAAACAACTGTAAATAAATTAATTCAGCGTTATATCATAATTCCTCTTATGTACATATATGTATAGATATTTTATTTCGTCGATTTATGCCTTAATTTAAATCATATTCAAATTACATGTAATCTGAGACACTAAACACGTTTTTCTCATATTAATGTTATGATATTTACTTTTGCATTAGATTTCCATGAACAATAGGCGAATCTTTGTCGTCTTTTGAACCAAGAAACTAAAATAAAATAGAGATATAATGACTTGCTGTTTAATTTCATGTTTGATTATTGAAAATTAAAAAGCGACATAACAAATGTATTATTTCTAAAATCTTTAGCCATGAAAGTTAGTAAAAAATAGCCCAAAAGTATTTAGAACCGAAATAATAATATAGCAACACATGAAGATAATGTAGATATTGGCAAAAAGATGCATTTAAAGCGCAAAAGTTTGTGAGCGAGAGTAAGTTCTTATTTTCTTTAATGAATAAATCTCTTATTCCCGAATAATTAAAATTTTAATTTTGTGTCTACAAAACGCGTTTCCAATCATTTAATATTTATTTTTATATTTTTTTCGATACAACAGAAATACTGCACATGGATTCGAGATGTTCTGCGAGAAGAAAATTAGAATATATCTATCTGCTTTCCTTGTAGCTGTGCGATTTTTTTATATTATACCATGTTTTAATTTATGAATTATTTGTATTACTTAAAACGACCGATGTGAAAAAGTACACAGCTACACAAAATTAACTCAATAATATGAGTCAATTCTGGAATATCGGCAATTACAAAGTATTTTTTTCATTATTTTGTTTGCGGCTACTTAGGTCCATGGCTCTTATAAATAACACGAATTTATTAAGATTAAATTCATAAAATAAAAATGGGCACAGTCAACTATAGTCGGGAGAAAAAAAATACTTGTTTTCAGAATTAAATGGTTTTTAGAAATTACAATTCGAAAAATATTCCACTACTTACAATAACATTTTTTACGAATAATTGCACGAATATTCGAAAAAACGAATAGTAAAATTTTTCCGGACACGAATTTTGCGGACAGATTTTTGCGGATAGGAACTTTCCGGACAACATTTTATTTGCAATATAACAAATATTTTTTTCCAGCTCCTCATAGATATCTCTAAAAACATCCCTGTGTCTAAGAAACTTGTCGAGAAGCTGGATGAGGATCGTTCTCGATTGTTGATATTTCTGATTGCGACGAGCAAGAGCAAAGGACGCGATCGCGATTCTCTAGGACAGTATTTCGGTGATCCGCTGATCACTAATGATCCACAAAAAATTCTGGTTGTCTGCAAATAGTTAGTGTTCAATTTGAAATGCTTGTGCTAAAATTGCCTGCTTCACCGGACAATTCAGATCGAAATTTAGGTCTGCAAAATGTTTATTCTATTTTCAGTGATCCGTAAATATTGGTTTAGGGCGCACTAAAGCTCAAAGTTATAATAATGAACTGCTTATTTGTTCGTTGAGCCGACAAAACTCCGATTTCAAGTACATTTGAACAACTTATTTCGTTTTTGAGTGATTTGACATACTTAACTTAAAATTTTATGATCCATAAAAAAGTGGATAGTAGAAAGCGGTGCCCCCAAAATAATTTGAAAATCGAATTATATTGATGTGTGCTTAATATCGATTTAAATAAAATCGTGCTGGGAATGAAACAGGTTGTTGGCATTGTTTTTTAGTTAATAATATTAATTTAATAAGAACTACGCACAATAATTTAAGCGCTTGCTAACTAAAAAATAAAAAAGCTTGAAAAACGGGTACCGCATGAAATTATTAAAAAAAAAAAAATTCTATGTAACATAAACGATCCATTTATTAATCGGGTCATAGCGTACTATGAAAAGCAGATCATTTACGACATTTGAAAGTGGTTTGCACAATAATTGGACAAAAAACAAGTTACTGAAAAAAACTGCAAAACAGAAATTACACAAAAAATTGTTTTTTAAATTATATTTACCATTATAGCTGTTAAAAAAATAATGTTTTGGTCATAAAGGTTCAATTCTCTTGTACGACAACACATTGCACGATTGACCATTCAAATATGAACCGGATTGAACTAAGTAATATTCATTTTTTAGAGAATTTTGATTATTTTTTCAAGAATAAATTAACGCAGCAATCAAGCTTTTTGCAAAAGTACATTTTGAGATTTTATAAACTCGAAAACTTCTGATTTTATTATCTGAGGAAGAATCTATTTTAATTGAAGGTTATGGATTGTAGCAATTTATTATAAACACAAATATATAATTATGAATAAATAATATTTTATAAATTAAGTAAATATTTTATATATTTTAATGTTATAAATTGTATTGTTGTTTTGATGTAATAAAATTGTGTAACTATTGACTAAAACTTTCAATTTTAAACCTTTATATTTACTTGACTTAATTTTTAACTTTTACTAACTTTTGAGTATTTTTAGTGAAATACATATACAACAATCGTGGAGGGATAAATTTGATGATTGACGGTTTTAAGTTTATAAAAGTGAACAGTTACATATCTGAAAAACTTAAAATATTCTGGAAATGTTCGAACTATTGGACACACAAAACAGCCGAGCTGCCTAGATGTAATGCTTATGCTGTTACGAAACAAGATGTACTAGTACTAATGAAGGGATTCCACAATCATCTACCTCCTGAGTACTTTATCACTTCTACTGGAAATTACGTCAGGCTTTCTAGTAATCACAAACATAAGTGAAACTGTGATTTTAACTGCCATTTAACGATTGATCTATTTTATACGTAGTGTATGTATTTTATGATTATCTGCATTTGTTGTTTTTTGCAATTTATATAGAACAGCTATTTTTAATCTATTTTTAAAGCCTTATTTTTAATCAATTTACTGTTACTATTACTGACTATGTACTGGTCTTATTCATTCTTGCCTTAATAATTGTTAGTAAACGGTACTTAATAAATAAAATTATTTTACTTTGTGGTGTAGTAATACTATCTAGTACATATTTTTTTTAGTGATATTATGATTTAAGGATTTTTACAAATAACACAAAATTTATGGTCTTCTAAGATCATCAATCAAAAAGATTAAATTCTCTTGCATTACAATGTGCAATGGATTTTAAACTGGAACAAATGTTGAAGGAGTTGGGTTATGACATAATAATCATACTTGTCAATATATTATTACTTGTTTTAAGCATTAAAATATTTTTTTCATGAATGAAGTAGCACGATAATCACACTTTTTCCAAAAGTACATTTTGAGATTATATTAATTCTAGAACTTCTGAGTTTTACACAACATTCTGATTTAAAAAAATATATTTTAATTGAAGGTTTTGGATTGTAGTTAATTTTAATTGCAGTCTATTTTAAACACAAATATTTAAGACAAGGTTTTTAATTTTGGTTATGTTAAACAAGTATAGAATTTGTTGTTAATAATTACTATATTTAAGATACGGTTATGCCTTTTTATATATATTTCATATTATAATTTGTATTGGTATTGATGTAATAAAATTATATAACTATTCATGAAAACAATTTTAATTTTAAAACCTAACATTCTATTACGCTTTTTACTTTCAACTCACTAACTTTTTAATAGTTTCAGTGAAATACATACAAAACAATCGTGGAGGGAAAGGTCTGATGATAGACAATTTTGTGTTTAGAAAAGTAAACAGTTACATATCTGAAAAACTTAAAACATTCTGGAAATGTTCAAACTATTGGACACACAAAACAGCGAAGCTGCCTAGATGCAATGCTTATGCTGTTACGATACAGGATGAACTGATACTAATGAAGGGATTTCACAATCACCTACCTCCAGAGTACTTTATCACTTCTACTGGAAATTACGTCAGGCTTTCTAATAATCACAAATATAAGTAAAACTGTCACTTAACGACTGTTCTATTTGATATTAGTACATATGTTTTGTAACAAATATACTGGTGAAGGGGTTCCATAATCACCTACCTCCTAAGTACAGACTTTCAATGTATAATATAACAATATGCGATGTGAATAAAACAATTGTACTTGAAATATAAAATACAATTATTTAAAATTTTTGTTATATCACAATCTTCTTATTAAAATATCTTATTTTTATGTTGCAGTTATTTTATTTCGTCGATTTAGTAAATCATTCATAATTCAATTTCCATCATATTCAAATTACATGCATGGCAGATGTATGTTATCTGAGACTAAACTAAAAAATTAAGGAGTCCGTAATGTCTCAGACTAGTAACTCTGAGGTTAAGGGTTCGAGTCCCGGCAGCGGCACTCGAATTTTTATTTATAAAAATGCGCTATTATAAAAAAAAACGGCCCTAGCTGCAGCGACATCTATTGATTTAAATTGTATAGGACATAATAATTTATAATGTTAGTTAATACTTACATGTAGGCAGGGTTTTTTTGCGATGGAACGCGGTGGAACGCCGTTTCGGCACCTTTTTTACGGTATTTTTATTTTATTTGTATTTAAGTGTAAAAGCTTAACCTCAAGATTAAAAACGAAAAAAAAAATTCGGTTACTTCTCAATCGCCGCTCCCACTAAAAAAAAGACAAAAACAATATCAGAAACGACAGAAAATATAGAAATATTGGTATTATAAAAAGCTATTTATATGGATGTAAAATATGGAACAATAAGAAGCTACAATTTAATTAAGGTTTTTTTTTACGATATTACGTTTTTTAATGAGTGAGAATCAAATAAGGAACATCTAAATCGAATTTTGCCTAATGGGAGAGCGTAAAAAAACAGTTATCCCTTCTCAGAAGTCAAAAATTAACGTCAAAAGCAATAAAATCGTTCCGACGCCGTCGCAGTAGAAACGCTTGGTTATCTAGCGTTCATGTATATCAATATTACGATTTCTAATAAGTGATAATCCATTGAAGAACATCTAAACCGAATTTTAACCAATAGGAGAGCGAAAAAAAAACAACTATCACTTCTCAGAAGTCAAAAATCCACGTCAAAAGCAATAAAATCGTGTCGGCGCCGTCGCAGTGGGAACGCTCGTTACCGAGCGTTCCCACTGCGACGGTGCCGACACGATTTTATTGCTTTTGACGTGAATTTTTTACTTCTGAGAAGTGATAGTTGTTTTTGCGCCCTCCTATTGACCAAAATTCGCTTTGAATACACTTTGATTAATAAGTTGAAATAAATAAATTCCTCATATAAATTTTGTTTAATTTTAAAATCTGCTTTAAATCTAATTTAAATGATGTTTGAAAATAATTTTCTTTAGTAAAATGCTTGACAAGAAGTGAGTTTCGTCACCTTTTTTGTTTTTAAAAAAGCTCTGCTTGTAGGTGTTCATTATGTCTGATTGACTTACTCAGTTGGTACATTGGGAAGATTTAATAAAAATAAAATAAACACGTTCTTCTCATATCACGGTTACGATTTTTTGCATTTTTATTTTCTTTCACATTAGTTTTCAATGCACAATAGGTTATAAATTAACAAAAAAAGCAAGCTCAAAATAGAATCCTGTTAATTCTATGTTTAATTGAAAAGAATGAAAAAAACAGGACTCATAACAAATGTCTTATTTCTCAGACACTTAGTAATAATAAGAAACTCAGTAAAGCATATTAACAACTTATGTAAATTCTATAGAAACATATTGACAAGAAAACTCATACATTTGTATGACAAAGGAAGTTCTTATTTTATCGTCCAAAAAATGCGTTTCCAATCCAATAATAAATTTCTATATTTTTTGTGATGCAAAAAATACTTCACTTAAAGATATTTTTAACTTGTACACTTTATTTTAAATCCCTTTTTCCATGTCTATTTATTTTTGTGCTTACTTTATGGTTGCGCATTATTTTTTTTATGTAATACAAATTAATAGTTAATAAATTAAAAATCGGTTTGAAACAGTCGATGTGATAAAATCCACAGCTGCAAAGTATTAACTCGAAAATATGTGTAATTTATCGAGTTTCTGCTATTACAAAGTATTTTTTTCCATTTTTTTTATGCGGCTATTTTTTTTTTGCACTTAACATTCAAGGTCATGACTATAATTATAATAAAGTAAATTACGTAATATAAAAAATGCACAATGGACTCTGATAGACAGCAGAAATTTGAAAACATTCCACTACGATAAACAATTTTTTTTATGAATAATTCAAAAATATTCAGAAAATAAGTGAATATATTTTGTATTTGAAAATTCAGATTTAAATCTAGTTAATTTTTTTTAATAAATTTTATATTCTTTTCCATTGAATGGATGTATTTTATTATTCACCGTCTTCACTGTTCTGACGATGGAGTGGATACCTTCCATTCCGCAACATAAAAGGCTCCCCTAGATTATTCGGCTCTATAGAAACGCATAGTTGCCCTCATACTGCACCTCATCTGACTCATATATTTTTTTCTACACTTCCGCATTCAAAAACAATCTTGCTTTTGTCTCAATTAGTTTTTTTGACAGGTATACGACCCCATACACTATGCCATACACCCTTCTATGAGTCACAGCTAAGGGTTGAACATTCGTGTTCATTCAATCTTCACCAAGAGTAGTTATTTTTCCAATCAATGCCTAATCAATTTTCTGCTGCTATAATGAAAGTATATAATGAAAATATTTTCAACTTACTAATTACTTATTATTTTTAGTGAAATACATAAACAACAATCGCGGAGGAATAAACTTGATGGTAGACGGTTTTAAGTTTATAAAAGTTAACAGCTACGCATCTGAAAAACTCAAAACATTTTGGAAATGTGCTAACTACTGGAAACACAAAGCGGCTGATCATCCTAGGTGTAATGCTTATGCCGTCACCAAACAAGACGTACTGGTACTATTGAAAGGAGCACACAATCACCCACTTCCCAGATTCTTTGTTACATATCCAAGTAATATTGTCAGCCAAATTACTGTAGCCAAATAAATTCTACAAACGGACGGAATAGCATCTGTAAGGCGCTGGATTAGGGTTCTCAATCATTCTTAGTTTGAAACTATTCGAATATATTTCATCAGGGACGTCATTTCAGCTTTTTAAAATCATCAGAATTAAGATTGAATTAATTTAGTAAAATTGATGGAATATTTTAAATACATAAAAATATTTGAAACGAATTTGATATACATAAAGATCGGATCTGTATCGATACTTGTTGCGTGCGGATATGCATGTAAATTAAATAACTAGAAATAAATAATTATTGAACTGATTAAAATAAAATCTACCTACAAAAACGTAACACTAACTTCACAAAAATTTTCGACGCACACCTGTTTTTGAGATAAGCCTTAAACGATAATAAAGGATGGGTGGCTCTTCAATATTTTGTTTCGTTCAGTATAATAATTCTACGAATTTCGGTCATTGTATATACCGCCGATAAACAGTTTATTCACAAATGTTTTTCAAATATGTAAAATAATTTTTATTTTGGGAAGTGTTTCATTTTTTTGCATTTTTAAACAAAATAAAAGTGCATAAAATATCATTGATTTTGGAGCGACACTAGGCACTCGGGTATAATAAGAGAAAAAATGACTATATATGTTGGCTCAAGTATAGAATTGTTTAATTCCAACTTATTTTTATTGTGGGTGGTCTGACATATACAACTTTAAATTCCATGAAAGATATATTAAAAAACGGTGCCCACAAAAAGTTTGATGGCGATTCCAAAAAAAAATAGTGATGGGGATGAAATATATTGTAATTGTTATTTTTTTTATTAAAAAATGTGACAATGAGAAAAAACAAAGTTTTATAAGAACCTTGCATAAAAAATTAAGAGCTTGCATACAATAACTAAGAAAATAAAAATGTTTGACAAATGGGTGCCGCATGAATTGACTGTAAAAAAATTGCTCCCGAGCTTCTACTATGCAGAAGAAAATATCTATTACTTGATCTTATTGTATCAAGCGATGAAAAGTAGATTTTTTTAAATCAACAGAAAGCGGTTTGCACAATATTTAAATAAATACAAAACATAAATTACTTTGCATTGGTTTAATACTCCTGCACGACAATGTGCAACGCTTTGACCGTGCAGATGTTAAACGAGTTGGGCTATGACATATTAATCAGACTTGTCAATAGATTATTACTTGCTTTAAGCATTTAAATTTCTTAAAGGGTGATGTAACACAGCAACCAAGTTTTTCCAAAAGTACATTTTGAGATGGCTTGTATTTTTCGAACCAGAATTTAAATACGGTGGTGGTCAAAATTTATATTAAAAGGCTAGAATACATCTGTCAAAATATAAGCGGCCAAACTAAGTATTGAATGGTCAGAAGTTATATTAATTGCTAGGAATTTAAATTAAATTGGTCAGAATTTATATTAAATCATAAGAATTATTTTTTCAGTCAATATTTATTACAGTTCATTGGTCGGTATTTATAAAGAATAGTCAGTATTAATTTTATATGATCTGTATTTTAACCTCAAGATCTGCATAATAATACGTGGTCATTATCAAGGTGTTTTAGGGGCAACTTGTTTGGTTGGGCTCACAACATTGTTAGATGTCAACACAACAAGAAATATATGTTAAAATGTATTTTATTTGTAAATATTATAATTCATTAGATACAAGTTAAACGATCTTTATAGGTATAATTCTACTGAGAATTCAACTGCCTATTTGTTATATATTTTATTTTAGCACAAGCTAATTTTGCTGTCGTTATTCCCGCTTCGTTCTTAGCTCTAAATACCTTCGCGTCCTACATCAAATTAAATCGATTCGCTGAGATTTATTAATGGGGAGTTCAATTTTCTGACCAACACTCGGTCGCACCTAACCTGTCCAACAATTATGGTGCGAGAGAAATATTTTTTTAGATATTTCGAAAATAAATAATATGCTATATATTTTTATTTAATTCTCAAGATCATCTTATATTTTAATTCTGACCATATGCTAAATATATTCTAACCATTTAATATTTATTCTAACCCTGAAAAATATAATTACGACCATACTGTTGATAAAATTATAGCTGAAATTTGTTTTTTATCTGACCCAAAGTTGCTTTGAATTCCGACTATTTAATTTGTTGTTTTTTGAAATTGTATTAAATCTAGAACTTCTGAGTTTTACACAACATTCTGATCTTTTAAAAATATATTTTAATTGAAGGTTTTAGATTATAGTTAATTTTATAACACATATTTAGGACAATATTTTTATTGTTGAATGAATAATATTTTATATGTTATACAAATATAAAATTTGTTTGTTATTTATATTATCTTTAAGGCACGGTTATATTTTATTAATATACATATATTTTAATATTGTAATTTGTATTGGTGTTGATGTAATAAATGTACTTAACTATTCATAAACTCTATTTCTAATTTTAAACCACAACATTCTATTTGCTATTACAAACTTTTTAATATTTTTAGTGAAATTCAGACGTGGAGGGAAAAGTCTGATAATCGACAACTACAAGTATAGAATAGTAAACACTTACTTATCTGATAAACTTAAAATATTC
The DNA here is from genome assembly GCF_051122295.1 of Plectrocnemia conspersa. NCBI lineage: Eukaryota > Metazoa > Arthropoda > Insecta > Trichoptera > Polycentropodidae > Plectrocnemia > Plectrocnemia conspersa. The sequence goes on from NW_028277169.1 coordinate 7,680,572, forward strand.
TGGAAATGTAGAAACTATTGGATAAATAGAACGGCTGATTTGCCTAGATGCAATGCTTATGCTGTTACGAAACAAGGTGTACTTGTACTATCTAAGGGATTCCACAATCACCCACCTTATAAGTGCCTTATCACCTCTACTGAAAATAACGCCAACCAACTCAATGCATTAGATGAAACTTAAAATATCATTACAGGTATAATTCCACTGTGAATTAAACTGCCCATTTGTTATATATTTTGTTTATACCTGCATTATTTTTTGCAATTTGTATACAACAGATTAGTTATTTTATCTATTATTAAAGCGTTGTTAATTAAAAAAAATAACCTAGTGTTGTAGTTATAATATCTTGTACGTATTTTTTAAGTTTATTTTGATTTAATGATTTTTAGAATTTACTTTGGCAGGTATAATTCCACTGTGAATTCAACTGCCCATTTGTTATATATTTTGTTTATATCTGCATTATTTTTCGAAATTTGCATACAACAGCTTAGTTATTTTATCTATTATTAAAGCACTATTAATAAAAAAAATAACTTTGTGTTGTAATTATAATTTCTTGTACGTATTTTTTAAGTTTATTATGATTTTTTATAATTTTCTTTGGTATGTTAATTTTTGAATAATGTATACATTTTGATAGATTAAAAGAATACATATGTACATGTATATTTATTATATATAAATAACACTAATGAGTACAGTTTTATTTTATAACCTAATCCTTTATTATATTATACTTTTATTGACTTTATTTATTTTTAGTTAAATACATCACTAACAGTCATGGGAGGATTAATCTGATGCTTGACGATTATAAGTTTAGAAAAGTAAGAAGTTTCGCGTCTGATATACTTACAACACGTTGGAAATGTGCTAACTATTTTACAAAAACGGATGATCTTCCTAAATGCAATGTTAGTGCTGCTATCAAAGAAGATACACTGGTTCTATTTAAAGGGGCACACAATCATCCGGCTCCTAAACTCTTTGTCACTTTTCCTAGTAATATCGTTAGCCGAATTACTATTGCCAAATAAATGTATCGCTTTGCAGTTTACTTTATTCTTGTTATAATAAATCAGGAACAAACATTGGTCAATAAATAAAATATCGACAAAGATAAAAGCTGTATGTTTAACTGTACAGTTTATATATTTTATCTGCATAGCAGTTTATTTGTACAAGTACTTGTGCTATGTATGCTGTATGGCATTAGAAACATTGAACAAGTTCTTAAATTAGTGATAACAGTAATATGTAATAATTTTATACTTCTAATGTATTTGTAATGATTTATTAAAGTTGTATCGGTTTTCACTTAACCTTTTTCTTATTTAATCCACTGCGGTCCAATTTATTTAATCACGAAAATTAGACTTCTTACCTATTATTTATATATAAATTATTTCGGATACACCCTGTACCCGTTTCAGATGTTGAGACCACACAAGATTACATTGACAGAATGTTTCGCTCTATTTTTGTAAATAGTATTTCGGTAATTCACTATAGTAATTCACACAACACCAATGGCTCTTAACATATTTTAAATTCCACGGAATTTATTGTAGTTTTATGTATGAAACACTAAATATATGATTTTATCCATCATATGATTTTTCAAAGCAATCTTCCATATGAAGATATGATTTTGAATTACGTTTTTAAACATCTCCCTTGTTTTTCTTTCACTAGTTTTTTTACATAATATAAAAATTTACTATATGCAAATAGAACCTATTTAATAAGTCACAACTATAACATATTTGCGTTAACACGGTGTTGAAGATCGTGATCAATTAGTCAGTGAGGAAGTGAATAATGAATGCAGAGAAGTAGATGCATTATCCAGAAAGGCGAGGAATTAGAGTAAACTTTGTTTTTGATTATTGGGAGTCGGTATTATAAATGGTTTTATTGTATATAATCAACATTTTGTCGAAAATAAGAAGTGGAAAATAAAACACAAAAAATTAAAAAAACAATTAATTTTAGAAGTAGTTGGAAATGCAAAAGTTCGACGACAATCCAGAAAAAGAGGAAGGCCTAGTTCCTTGGATAAAGAAGAAAGGCTTGATGGGAGACAACACTTCATAGCGAAGCTGGAAAGTTCAAAGGATTGTGCTGTTTGTAGCAACAGAAAAATTCCTGGAAGAAGAAGGGAAACTGTCTGGTTTTGTGAAACATGTTCAAGAAAACCTGGTCTTCATCCAGGAGTGTGCTACAAAAAATATCATACCGAAGCAAAATATAAATAATATGTAAAATAGTATATGCAAATAATAATATGAAAATTATACATAATATGTAAGTTTTACACTTTTTATTTAAATAATGATTTTTTTAAATACCTACAAATATTTTTATTAGACTAATAACATACAGATAGATGAAATGTCTTAAAAAATTTCGGTCATAGTAGACACCGCTGACAAACATTCTCTTCACAAATGTTTTTCGAAGGCGTAAAAACATTTTTGTTGTTGAGAAGGAGCGTCTCAATGTCTCGCATTTTGGGTGTATGTTGCCTAAGTATACAAATTGTTTTATTCTAATATTAAAACATATATATATATTTGAAATAAATATGAATATTATAATATTATAATAATTGAAGCGAATATTCGATTGAGAACCCTAGTATTTATTTAGTATTTTTATTTATTAATTCTTGTTTATTTTTAGTAAGATACGTTCGCACCAATCGAGGAGGGATTAATCTGATGGTTAATGGTTATAAGTATAATAAAGTGTATACTGTTAAAGACTCAAAGACGTTCTGGAAATGTTGTTCCTATTGGAAAAAATCTGATGGTCAAAAACCTAGGTGCACTTCTTACGCAGTAACAAAGCAAGATGTACTGGTACTATTAAAGGCAAAGCACAATCATACACCTCCCAACTTCATCATCCAGAAAATAAAATAAGGTTTTGCCTTATAGTAGTTATTTTCGTTATTGTGCTGTTTTAAGAAAATTATTAAAATCATGTTGGATTTCCTGAATTATATAATATTTTCTTATTATATAATTCAGGAAATTATATAATATTTTCTAAGAGCATTATTTCTTACCATATTGTTTTATACTGCTTACGTTTAAAGAAAATGTATTTATTACATTTTTAATTTTTTCATTTGTTTTTTATAAATGTTTACATTTAATTCTCCTTCCTAAAACATAACATATTTTTTAGTAATACATGTATATTTTACTTTATGCCATTGTTTATAATTTTGATTTAATAAATCATTACTTAATTACAAAAATCTATTTTTAATTTAAAAACGTAAAAATATGAACTATCGATCAATTTTTAATATATTTTATTTATTTATATTTTAGTGAGATACGTACGCAGCAGTCACGGAGGTGTTATTCTGATGATTGATGGTTATAAGTTCAATAAAGTGAACAGTTCTCAAAAACTTAAAACATTTTGGAAATGTTCAAGTTATTGGAAACACAAATCGGCTGAGCAGCCTAGGTGCAATGCTTACGCTGTTACCAAACTGGATGTATTGGTACTATTAAAGGGAGCACACAATCATCCAGCTCATAAGTATTACGTAACTAAAGAAGGAACTTATGTCAGAATGTAATCGAGTAACCATTCTATTGTGATGTGTATTTCGCTGTTAATATGTATTGCATATACGGAATACGAACACCCATTATCAGTTGTGTCTGTAGGCCCTTCTTAAAGTCGCTGATACTTAGTTTAGAGCGAGTGTTTTTGTGGTGATTCTTAACAGGAGGTGAAGTAGTTTTGGTATCGTGTTAGATACACGGTCGTGCGGATCCGCTGTATCCCCACCATGTAAGCTGGTAGATTGCGGGCCACTACCGTTTGCAGAACTTCAGACGCGCGTGTACTGTGTCTTTTGTATTATGAACGTTACACATTTTTGATTTCAGCATTGTAGTGTCTTGTGCATGCTTTTACTTAAAACTAGAGAAATATATTTAATTTAATAAAACGTACGTAGTCACGGCAGTTTTTTACTTAATTTTGTAAATAACGTTTATTAATGTTGTTTTTTTAGTAACTGTAAAAAAACACGTTCACTTCATGAACGTAACTTTTTCATGCTTTACATTCATGACATTGTCAATCGATCAAAAAATACGCTTACATCTTGACTAGTATTCTATTTTTACTTTACGAATAACCTTGTCTATATTAAAATACTAAAAAAAGTAGAACTATAAATAGAGTTAAGAAACCAAGCATAATGTATCTCATACTATAATACATACTATATTTTGTAGTACCTAGAACTTATATTATTTATATTTGAAGCTGCGTTACTATAAAAATATACAGTTATTCGATTAACAAATTTATATTTTAAACATTTAAAAAAATATACAATACTTCATTCATGCGATATGTACAGACTTGTATTTACTTTATTTGTATTAGTTTCAGTTCAATACATAACTAACCGGATGGGAGGGATTAACTTGATGATTAACGGTTTCAGCTTTCATAAAATTAAAGCCTATAAACAGAAATCTTACTGGAGATGTTCCGCTTACTTTACACAAAAAAATACAGAAAAGTGCGCTGCTAGTGCTATGACAATAGATGATGTATTGGACAAATTAAAAGAAACCCATAACCATCCAGCTTCGAATTATTTATCTAAAAATTCCAAATACAGCATCATATAAAAAAATATGTTATTTTAATTAAATTACGTTTATTCATAAAATTAGCTATTAAGTTGATGATATAGACAATAGCTAACATTTTCAAACCTACATATATAATCACAAAATTCCAATCGTACCATATTTTCCCTTACCTTGTTAAAATAATTAATTATAATTAAATGTAATAATTTTATGCGAGATATTTAATACATATTTATTAAAATAAAACATTTTTTATTCCATTTTTCACTTACTGTTTAATAAGTATTTTTGTTCTTATTTTTAATATAATATATTAACAATCCATATAATAACATTCATTCCTAACGACCAAGGTTGCCACGGAGCAACGATGAATTGAAGATCGTGGGTCAAGATCAAATTTCACTTGAACCAGAAATTTTTCTTTTCACTATGTGCAATGAGTTACAATACTTCTTCACATCGTATAAGTTACAATCTATCTTGATTTTAATTATTTATCCCGATGTTTTTCATTGAGATAAAAGTAAAGCTCATAACATAAAATATTCACTATTTTTTTGCACATTAACCATTTGGGCGGTATCGCCGTACATGTACGGCGATTAAATTTTTACTGTTTTGAGGTAAAACTTAAGAAATAAAAAAATAAAAAACATTTTAATCTATTTTTTTGTAATTTGATTTAATGTATATGATTTTTATAAATAATAATACTAATAAATTACAGAGTACGAAAAACGCAAATATTTTATATAATTTTTATAAAAAATATTGAAAGCCTCTGAATTGATAATAAAAATAAACACATGAATAATTATATATAAAAAATATATAAAATAAATAAACGAAATTTAATGATAGAAAAGTGTTTATATAAATTATTAAAACAAACTAATACAAAAAAAAATAGTAAGTTAAACGTTGGGAATCGGTTTTTTCTATAATTAAGTATAAAGGCAATATATAATTATAATAAAAAAATAACAACAGAAATAATTCTGGAGAAATACGTAAAATTAACTCACTCCCAGCTGTATACCAACAAATTATAAAATGTGTGTAAATTAACTCATTACTCAAAGGGTTAAGAAATAATATAGAAGCAACGCTTGGTCGCGATCTGTTTGCGTTGTGTTTCTCTAGGGAAGAGAAATAATTAATACGTAACCTAAAAAAGTGTTCTTTTACTTATTTTTTTATCATTATCAAGCAGATGCCTCCTTCGGAAAGGTTACATCAAAGCCTTAAAAATAGCGTCGCAAAGCGTTGGAATTCAGTCACCCAATTTCTCATATTCTTCACTTTGGGTGTTGCACTCTATTACGAACATGTGGTAATTGCTATGTGCTATGAAATTATAATGATCAAGATGTGTGACCGGTTAAGAACTAGCCACAGCGTATATAATTTGTCTGTTTTGGCTCGTTTTCATCATCGGTTACGTCTATGGTTTGTTTTGCTGGCGAAGGAAAAGGCTCTGGTGGAGTGGAGTAGTAGAGCCGTTTGAGATTATTAATGCGTTTTATGTGAGAAACACCGTAAATTGCCGTAACTGTTTTAGACGTAAATTGCGCAAAAACCTACTCCTCATGACTCTCCCCCCAGCAAAGAAATTGGTGTGGTTTATATGCTCGCCCGAATATATGTAAATGATAACCCACAGGTAGCGCGATTCTAATAGAGAATTAAATGGGTTTTGTATGAAGCGAAATAAAGCTTATATAAGAGTTCTTTGGTCTCACAATCCATGGTCTGAATTACCGCCTTCTATAAATAATAACTTGGTAGGAAGAAACTTTCACTTTACATCAACAAGGACTATTTCCGAATACTGACAAGGCACTAGAATATCAAATAAAGAATACATGCGAAAAAACGTATTCTTATTCTTAACTCGAAGCTAAGTTTAAATGTCTTACTGGCTTTTATATGATTATGAGACTAGACCTGTAGTCTTGAAAAAGTGACAAAAACAATGGGTACTTAAAGATGTTCAACTTATTCCTTGGATATCAAACGAAATATCTGTTTTTTCTGTCTTAAGAATAGCAAAACTCAACAAGAAAACTACATTAAAAGTTTGGTTCTCAAAAAAGTACTAATAGTGAGAAAAAAAAATCATCTCACCACTATATATTTTGGCCTCATAAAGCAAAAATGTGCATCAAGTATCTGCTGATAAACAAAATAAATGCAAGGATTTTGATGATCTTTAATCAATGAATCACCTAGGTTGTAACTTATATTATGTGTTCTACAACTAGCATGTATGCATATTCCTTTATATCCCTAATCCATTTTCAATTATTTTTTACGTATAAGCGTTAATTCCTATTTAATGCGTGTGGATGGACAAGCAGTTATTATAAGGGTACAGTGATATTTTTTTTAAATTATCTGATGATTTTCCCAACCTTTAACAAATTATTAATATTTTTTAGCATCCTTCATACCTAGTCGATGTGGTGGAGTACTTCTTATGGTCAATGGATTCACATACTGGAGAAACTCGAACACCAATACCACCACTTGGTGGACTTGCTCATTCTACAGAGCCACCCGGTGCCACGCCACAGCTGTCACCAAAGGAACCTCCGTGACAAACCTCAGAGGAATTCATAACCATCAACGTGCCAAGTATCACGTAACACCTAGTGGCAAATACATCAAAGTCGCCACAAGAAGAATATACTTACAATAAATTATATATATTATAGACGAGAGGCTATGCTGTGAAATGTCTATTTTAGTAGATATATAGTATATGTTATGGCTAGTGATTTCTAACCTTGCGTTCTTAAATGGAAACATTTCTTTAATCATACCCCTCACATTAGATTGTTTTATGATTCGTATAATTGCAATAGGCATCGCATTTTGTGGGCAAATGCTGGTTTTATGGCATATTTCAAAAAAATAGTTTAACTAATACAATATACTAGAGAGACTAGTACTAGGTTCAACGGCTCTGATCCTATGTAAATTTGCTTATTTACCAATAATATATTCGATGAAATATTTTATTTAAATATAGAAATCTCTTGAGTATAAAGAAACAAATATTGTGTTTTAAAATCACACTAAATATATAATTTATTTGAGTAACAGTTCTCAGAATAAAAAATATTGCCAAAATATGTCAATATGCATCAATCATTATGCGAGTAAAATTTAATTATATGCATGAATTCAATATTTATATTTTTTGCTTGAAAAATATGCGGCACGTATTACTAACCACTTAAAAATACTGCGGCACGTAAAGGGTTAATAAAGTAAAAGTTAATATTATACTATTTTTTCGTATTTAATTTATTGGGAGATCATTAAAGATTACAATAAATGTCTAGATATTATTAATATTTAACAAATGGTTATAATAACAAGAGTTTTGGGGTTCAACTATACCCCGCTTAGGGTTCACTACAATATTTTGCTTTCTGACAGAAAAAGACAAAGCAAAAAACAACCTTTAGGTTTCTTATTTCATTGTTCATTATTAATATTTAATATAAACAACCAATTTCACACTCTCAGTTAGGAATCACTAGACTAGATAACAGTTTATTGTAAAAAAATAATCATTAGTCAAAGTATTGTTACAGGTATTGTTTTATTTATAACTCAAATATATTTATTGGTGTTGAACATTTGTTTTATTTAATAATTATCTACACACTGGTCTCTTAAATGCCATTTTTTAATTTATTATACTTAAAAATTATCGGTTATTATTAAATACGTATAATACTAACAACGCCTAACAATTAGTTTTTCTTAAAAAAAGCCCGCCGGTTTAAGAGAAGCTTTCTTCATAAATAATATATAAGTAGCTTAAAGGCCTTGTAAGATACTGCTCTGAATATTTTAATGAAAGAAGTTGTGGATTAAGAAGAACCGTTCACGTTAACTAAAGATGATAATATAAAAAAAATAAATGAAATATTATTCAATTAAATTAAAATTATAATACCCTTAAAATATATATGAAATAGACTTTTGGGCTGCCTCCCCCCTCTCCCTACTCCACATCCGACTAAAATTTTTAACAAATCACTATATTTTTAAATATTGCTAGATAATCACATTGTTAATGTATATGAAGGTGATTATTATATTAAATAAAAAAATCTGAAAATTTCTTTCTCAGTTTGCTTTTTAATATATTAAACGCTTGTTTTTTTTTGTTACGGTTTATGTAAATGCATTCATATAATTTTATTTTGTAGCTAAATATGTTATTTCGACGAAAGGAACAACTCTACTAGTAGTCGATGGATATTCGTTTTGCAAAAAAAAGATGTTCGGTATCAAACAGCGCTGGGTTTGCTCCAGGAATAATGGCGGCCGTTGTCGTGCAACTGCACATACTGTTGAAGACACTTTGATTTTTGTTAAAAACGTGCATACGCACCCTAAAAAATATGTTTATTGAACGTAGATTTCTTTACATTCTGATTATTATTATAAAATATACGCGCATGTGCTAATATAAATAGAATACGTGTGAGCAAGGTTTAGGGTAATTGGTGGATGAGTGAAATTTCCATATTTGTTTTATTGAACATAATTAATTTTAATATTATTGTAATGCCTTAGGTGAGATATTTCTGTACATATTAATACTTTTTTATGGATTATCTTTTATGCAATATATAAATAAACATCTACAATACGTGTTTTATTTTTATATAATAAAAATATCAGTAGGTGTATTTTTTTTATGAATAAATTATATTTTTGTATTATTATTTCTTACAATTTAATTTGTTTTACAGCCAAATTCGTCGTTTCGGCAAGAGGCAACATTTTGATAAAAGTGAATGGTTATACATTTTGCAAAAAGAAACTGTTCGGCATGAAGCAACACTGGGTATGTTCCACCCACAGTGGCTATGGATGTAAAGCAACCTTGCATTCTATCAACGACTCCTTGATTTACTTAAAGAATATCCACAATCATCCGAATAGAAGATTACGAAGATTGTAATAAACATTTGAAACAATAATCTCTAATTTTTTTTGTTGTTTTTCTGGCGAATTACAACAATCAATACTCTTTGTAAAATCTCTTGACGCTACAGAATCGTCAACAGATTGGGGAAGAGAAAGTTACGAAGATCGATACTGGTAAGTCATGGGATGAATTGCTATTACTATTGACAGTGAATCAAAATCGCAACATCCTACGACTTGCAGTCAGCAGGATATGTATATATAAAACATATGTTAGTAATAAGAAAGAAGTTTTGTGAACGCAAATTTAAATTGATAGTGTGTTGCGATTGCAAATGTATCGCTTAAATATAAAAGGCGCTACCCCAAAGCTTTACAGCGTGTAATTGGAGACATCGACTCAGAAATTCCTTCCGTCAAAGAGCATTTCATTTTTGTCCTAAATATATTTTGGATGGTGGCTTCATCCCTTATTTTAAATTTGTCCTGGTTTTTAATATAATATTTTGTTATTTTATATTTTTAATACTTTTTATTATTAATAAATATCAAAGAATATCTCACTACGCGATCACATAACATGCGTGTTATTCTTAAAATAAATGATCAGTTTTTGAGAAAATATAACAGAATTTTTCATCGCTATGCCAAATGAGTTGCGACATATAATTAAAACAGTGACGTAGCGATAGGGTGTAGGACAAAATCGCGGCAACAAAAGCATGCAGACAAAACGCGAATCAACATTAACGTTTAAACCATTTTTTTAATTTATTTAAAAAAAAATTAGCGAGACAATGGAAATTTTTACATTTGTTTATATTATAATTTTATTAAATGTGCTGTTCTTATAGTCCTGTTTTTGTCATGCAGTTTTTTAATCGTCTTCTCTGAACTCTTGGGTTTCGGACTTCGATGTTGCACTAAGTGTGACTTGATCGGCTTTCTCAGGGTTATACTGGTACATACTAGATAGTAAGTATCTGATGATGTATGCTTTGCTCTTTCCTACTCTCGATTGGCTGGCCAATGCGATTCTTTGGGAAAGAAACAAACTCTTGTTATTATCAGTTACTTACATATTAAGATTTTTTGAATAACGATCATAATTTAAACAGCTGGAGATTTGGCAACAGTGTCACTGACCATGAATGGATAGTGTTCTTTGTTTTTGTATAGACAACAACTGTCCTTTGTTTAGGTTTATATACAAGTAAATATGCGAGTGATTCTGCGATCGGTACGGACACTTATGTAGAGCGACGTGACGAATAAACTTGTTTTGCAAATCGCAAATATGTAATGCATTTAATTTTAAAACGCTTATTAATAAATTTGTACTTAATGCAAGGTCTCGACAACACGATAATAAAGGTGCATTATTGATAAAATTATGAAAAAACATTATAGAATTTATTGATTTTCGAATATAGAATTTATCGAAGTATTTCAATAAGCAAAGCTTTTCCTTTCTGCATATTTTTGTCCCAAGTATTATTTCCCCCCTTTCCTTACAATCACGAAATCTTAGCCACTGATCTAAATTTATATAACAAATTGAAAATATGACGTAAGCATAAGTTTAATTAATGTATATGGTAATAATTATTTATTGCTTTCTTTAACAATATTACCTTTAATAATTTTGCTTCCCAGAATGGTCACCCCAATTCTGTCTTTAATCAAAATCGAAATCGGTGTATTTCCACTGATTTTAAGTCTATGGTTATGATTTTAAATTATACTGTAATAAGCCCCGAAATGTTCGAGTTGGGCCTTGCCCATATTCGAGATAGTTTTGATTAGTTGAATGTTTGAAGGCAGTTAACCGCTTTGCGGGTTTCGAGTTGTCCACGTGAGGTAGATGTCCGGCCATTGTATTTTGATATATTTGACAGTATAACACAACCATTATATACATACTAAATGTCTTCGATTTCTATATTTCGTAGTATTTTTTTTTATTGTTTTGACACGGTACACTTAAACATAAAAAATAAAATGTGTTTGTATTGTATCTAATACTTTGTTGCCATAAAAAATAATTTATTACACTTTCTAAAAAATATCTCACTGTGTATTATTAAAAATAATTATTTTAAGTTTATTATTTAATATAATGTGAAAAATATATAATAGTAAAATATTTTCACAAAATTAGAAGTTGCATGCATATTTTTTAGATTCAGTGTTAAATACATTAATGCATTTTTAATTTCAGCTGTGTGGTACATAACTCCTAGGGGGAAAAAACGTTTGATATTGCAAAACTATGGATTTAGCTACAACGGCAAATGCGGCTTGAAAGAATACTGGAAATGTTCCACAAACAGTACGTGCCCTGCCACTATTCATGTGGTAAATAATGCCATAGTAATGAAAAAAAATGTACACAATCACAACGCGTTGAATAAATACAAATATAAATTTTAAATTGTATATAATAAAGTGTGTATACATATTATCATAATTTTATTTCCTATCGCGTTTCCTTGTAATCGAACGTTGTTTAACCTCCTACCTGGGCTGTTGCGAGTGACAGTTGCAGTCAGATAAATCGACGCGAAACTATCGATGGTCTTTAGGATTAATAATCAATATACTGGGTATATTTTAGTTTATTTTTTACCTCAAAACTGACCATTATGCGTCATATTAGCCATGATATTAAATAATAATAATCATTAAAAAAATAGTTATGGTCCACACCAAAAATAAATGAGCACCATCCGAAATAAATATTTTCAGCTCCTCATAGCTATCGCCGAAAACATCATTGTGTTTGTTTAGCAAGCTCGTTGAGAAGCTAGATGGATCGTGCAAAAGGAGCGTTGACATCCTGGCCGCAACTGTCAAGAATAAGGGACATGTGTACTATATATGGATTGTTCATCACTGACGATTCAATCGCCTTCATTTCTCCAAATATTCTTTAAATAAATACAGTTAAAAAATAAGTACTGCTTAAAAACATATTTTTGCTTATACACACTCATAAACAATAGTTTTTTAGTTGAGGTGAAAATATATTTTCGTCACAAAGATAAGGTAATTTTGTATATGATACATCATTTGTCTAAATTTAACGCATTTTATTTAATCAAATATTCAAAATGAATTTTTAACAAAAATTTTATAAATAATTTTAAAGTTCCAGATAAATCTTTGATTCTTTATTATAATTATCAGCCTAAAAGTGAAAGTTTGTGTTTTTTTACTATTTGCATATATAAAAAAATGCACTAAAAATATATATACATATATAATTTTAATATAGAGTAGTGAAAGCAAGTTACTAGTAAATTAGTAAGTCCCTCTTTTTGAGTAACAGCTCAAGATTTTTTGTCGCGTTAAATTTAACCTATTATTTGATAAGAATAACTGAGTTTTGAGATCACTGATCTAAATGTATTAATTAAGTGCTATGTATAATAGACAATTATAATCAATGACAATAGCTCTAAAACATAAAGTAACGGCCACCTAAATAGCACGTTCCCAATTTACCGTGTTATTGGGGGGTCTACTGTATCATTAGAATTAAGTACGTATATTGTTAACTACCATTCAAACAGCTTCACTAGATGATATACTATAACGGAAACATAACTGCTTTATAAAAAAAAGTAATTAAGTATAACTTCTCAAAAGTAGAAAATTCACAAATCTTCACGTGCTTGGCTTAGTAGGAATGCTTGGTACCTGATGGTTCACACTATCGGACACCAACCGATTATTTTGATCAATATACGTCAAGAATTCACGTCAAAAAAAATACAATTATCATGTGGCGTCATAGTAGAAATGTTCGGTTACTGATCGTTCACACTGTGACAGACAACGGACCAAAAATAGGAGAGCGCAAGAAATACGTATCTGAAGTCAAGAATTCACGTCAAAAGCATTCTGTACTCGTTATAGTATGGACTGTACTGGTTACGGTATATGTATATTTACAATGTATATTGTTATCTTATTTTGTGGCGTAAAAATTGGCTTATAGCCAATTTTATATTCTTGCTATTAATTATTTTTTTGTTTATTTTTCAGTCATATTTACATTTTCACAAAAGAAAAAAAGGATGATAATTTTTCGCAATTACAAATATTGTAAATCCGGCGGATCGAAAGAGAAAGAACACTGGCAATGTTCTACGACTAAAGGCTGTAGAGCAAGATTACACACACTTGAAGATAAAATAGTGTATGTACACGACGACCACAATCATCCGCCTCCGACAAGATCAAAACAATCTATACCTTCTACTCCTCCCGAAGTTCAAACAATGCCTTATTTATAAAGTAAATAATAATAAAAACAAATTTATCAATTGCACTCTTTTTCTCATACTTTGAAAGCCGCGTAATGCAATATCAGTTCCACTGACTAAAAGGAATAATTATGTATATAATGATATTTAAATATACTTGATATAAGGACTTTGGGGATTATTAAGATTATTTTGAACTGTTTTTATATTATATTAATTTATTATGTAGAGTTATCGTGTAATTTAATACATAAAAATAAAGGATTTTTATGTGATAAAATGTAATGATTTTTATGTGTTATATTATTTTCATTTATTTTTTCATATGAAATGTTTCATTGTTTTATTGTTCTCATTATTTTTTTATTTTTAGCCGTATTTACGTATTCACAGAGGAATAAAAAAATGATAATTTACCGAAATTATACTTATTGCATATCTGCAGTATCTAATCAGAAAGAGCGATGGAAGTGTTCAACGCATATTAGTTGCAAAGCAAAACTGCATACATATAACAATGTAATTCTACGCGTTCTAGAAGAACATAATCATCCGCCTCCGGAAGGCTATAAAAGGTATACTTATATTTAGTATATTATTGTTTATATACAATTTAATCTAAATTTAAGTGTCATTATATTACTAATTATGCTATTTGTGCGCTGTGTTGCTTAATTCGGACAGCCCGCCACAGGGCACTAAAAGATCTTTATTGCTTGTGAACGGTTCTTCTTAATCCATAGCCTTTTTTAATACGCACGTTTACTTGAAATATCACTATCGGTGATAACGTCTTAAGAATCGTTCAACAACTCTGAACTTCTTAAAAAATTTTCGACGGCACGATTTTATTGCTTTTGACGCGGATTCTTACCTTCTGAGAAGTGATAATTGTTTTTTGTGCTCTTTTATTGGACAAAATTCGATTTATATGTTCCTCGTTTAATTTGTAATATTATTTTAAAAGTAGTAGTGTGAAAGCTAGATTACCGAGCGTTCCCACTGCGACGGCGCTGACACGATTTTATTGCTTTTGACGAGAATTTTTGACTTCTGAGAAGTGATAATTGTTATTGAACAAAATTCGGTTTGAATATACTTTGATAAATACTCTCATATTAAAAGTCCGTAATAATATCGGTAAGAACAGCTATATTTTTATTGTGTATATGCAGAATTTATCTGAATGTAAGGAGGATTGAATAAAAGCGTCCTATTCTTTTATTTATATACTAATTTTTATTACATCTTCAGTTGTAACCTGACAGGCGTAAGCCCATTGCGTTAAAATGTGCAAATCTGTACCAATTGAGTAAGTCAATAAGACATAATGAATACCTACAAGTAAGTATTAACCACTAAACTTAAAGTCTGGGAATTGGTGACACCTATAATATTAATTATAAATTATTATGTACTATACAATTTATAATCAATATATGCCACAGCAGCTGTGGCCGGTTTTTTTTAAATAATAAGGCATTATTATAAATAAAAATCGAGTGCCGCTGCCAAGGCTCGAACCCGCAACCTCAGAGTTATTAGTCTGAGACTTTATGGACTACGCTAATCCGTCCTTTGAAACAAGAAATATGCTTAAACAGACTCATTCAGAAGCGGTCGATCAAGGATGATGTTTTTCTAGATCTATTGTTCAAAAAAATAAAATAACTTGGCACCCCTATTTTCAAAAATATTGTTTCAGTCGATAGTAAATAAATGAAAGTGAAGAAAGAAATAGGAAAAAAGGTTTTTGTTCACTGTCGTCTTATTGATTTTTATTAGTACTCGTAGACAACACAATATAGAATCAGCGTATAAAGTATTTTTATAAGTACTTGAATGTAAGGATTGCTTAAAAGCTTCTTATTATTTGAAACATGAAATATGCATAAAAACAAACGCATAATTAGTCATAAATTTCGGCAATTTCAGTCAAAATTCGACCTGCTTGGTTATTATAATCCAAAAAATATTTAGACGACAAGTTACTATATCTTGTTTCAATATTCTTAAAAAAAATGTGTATCTTGAAACTTTGGATTTTTCCGAAAAATTCGCAAGCATCAACATTTAACAATATATTATGTTACAGGAAAAGCTTTGAATGAATGGACATTCTTTATATAGTATTTTTTTATTACCAATTATTAATAATAATGTCGATACCGGTATTGACTGTTTTTTCTCTCGGTAATACTGGTATTGAAAATAATTCGAAATATCTAATATTAGATTAAAACCATAATGCCAACGTAAAACCCCAAGATGGTATAAATAACTGGGTATACATTATTGCAAACAATGCTTTTAAACGCTTTATTAAATAATTCAAAAACCCAAAGATGTCTTTTTATGACTTCAGATTATCGGTAGTAAAATCACCTTCACCTGCCTTGCCTCAACAACATAGAGAAATAATACATTTACCAAGTTTTTACGAGAAAGATAGTGCAGGAATCACAAGGAGACGGAGATGTAAATATTGCTGGCTGTATACCAAACAACGAAAAGCTACGACGTTCTGTTGTCCTGACTGTCCAAATAAACCTGGTTTTTGTCTAGAACCCTGTTTTAAACTCTATCATGAATATTCGTCTTGTGATTTATAAATTTATAAAACTTTTTTTAAATATGTATAATATTTTAGAGTTTATTATTTTTTATTACTTATGTCATGTGTTGTTTATTATATAATAACATACATCAGGGGCGGGCGGTGTAATATTTTCCTTCTTAACGTAACGAGAGTGAATAAGAGATAAGGACATGCTGACCGCATGCTCTCATCTCTCACTCACTCTCGTCACTTAACATGCGAGTGATCGAGAGGGATATTCTATCACCTCCCGCGCCTGATATACATACAGTAGTCATGTTATTTATAGCACATTTACATAAGTATTTTTTATTCTCTTAAAATATTTCTATTTCAATTTATACTAGTCATTTGTAGCTTTAGAGTATTGGTCGTTTGCAATTTCATATATATATATTTTAAATTTCGTATAATGTAATCTATAAATTAGTTATTTTGTGGTAAAAAAATTGTTGTATAAAATAGAATAAATATAATATTTTCTTTTTAATTTCTTGGTTTTATTTTTTATTTTGAGTTTAGACCATATTGTGAAACCACTAACTACCACTAACACAAAAATCAAACTTTATACTTTTAGTATGTATTGTATGTGTATTTGTGTTTTTTGATTTCATGATTTGACATAGCTATAGTTAGACAATGCTTGCCCCACGTGCTCAAGTCGTCAGAAATGACATGATAATTTAAATTTTTTAAAGCTGTTTTATGGATTTTTTTTTTAAATTTACAAAATTCATCCGTAACGTCTCAGACTAGTTGCTCTGATATTGCGGGTTCGATTCCTGGCAGCAGCGCTTTAATTTTTATTTATAAAAAATGCGTTTTTATTAAAAATCGGCTCCAGTTGCAGTAACATATATTGACTATAAATTATAATATACATAATAATTAATAGTATATATGTCAATAATTCCTAGACTTTCATTCTGGTGGTTAATACTTACTTACCCAGTTGCTACAAATTTACCCAGTTGTAATTCATTGGGCTTACGCCTGTTAGGTTACAACGGATGATTTAATAATAATGTCTCAACAATTTGTTCGCAATAAACATGTCAATTAATTTGATTTTTCTACCTGATGTCGTTATGCGCGTAGATGTGGTGCCCCTGATGCGGTCTGTCCGAGCCTTAATATGTAAGGTTTTTATAATTCGGTAATATTATATGATTATGTGTTTTTATATATTATTTTATTTTTATATAATTTTTTTATATTATATATTAATAATCTAATTTCAATTTGAACACATTAAGCTATTGTTAATTTCATCAGATGTAATAAATATTTTATTTAGGATAACTCAAGTTTTTATTTTTTATTTTAAAGCACCCTATTCCATTACATTTATGTTTGAATATTAATAATTGTCATTATCACAGATATTGTGTATAAAAATAGTATTAAATATGTAAAATCGCAATTCTTAATATTTTATTAGGATCGCACGTCACGCGAAGAGTGATTTGAGCCCGCTTTTACTACTTTTAATTATTTATATAAAATCACGGCACGGGTCTTCGTTGGTAACATTACGTAGTTATTCGTTACATTATTATATTTTTAATTAACTAGTTAAAAGATTTCACATTTAAAATGTTATAGCAGCTTATATATTGTGATGAAGGCTTGATTTGTTCTAAGAGAATTTATATCACCAATTTCATATTTAAATTAGTGGTTGTCAATCGTTGGTCCCCATAGTATCTGACAAATATTTCTTGAAATGCTCAAAGTTTCATAATGGTTTTACTAATATGTTAGCGATATAATTATTTAAATTACACTAAAAAAATAATAATAAAAATATATATATTTGCCTTCTGCCATATTTTTTAATTTCAAAGAAATTAAAATGCTTTTTTATTTTTGTAAATGTTTTAATCCCAAATAGACCCTCAAGTTTTTCTACTTATATTGTGTCTGTGTGATCGAAATTAGTGATTATTGGTATAGTAATATTAAGATTAATATATTTGTTTAAACTCACGGATAAATATTTTGCTAAATATTAAAAAAATAAAATCGTGCTAGTGAATGCTTAGTGACGTTAATTAATTACTGTAATAATGTATTTTAAAACTCTGATTTCAGCTTGGTGTCTTATTTAGTAGTTATTGATTGTGTTTACTTCGTCGTAACGCATTGAACTAACACATATCATGCTGCAACTGAAGATTTACAAATAAAAATTCATAAAATAAATTTATTTTTCATCTAATAAATATTTTGAAACATATGGCCGATTCGGAATCGGCTATTTATTAATTTATTTAGCTAAATTTTTACTAAACATACATATAATATAAAACATTAATAGAAAATAAAAAATACTTAATATTGTAATTATAATGACCATTAATTTTTAGCATGAGTCCATTTTAGAATACAATATTTTTTCATGACGTTGTATTAATTCAAAAGTAACTTTTTTGTGACTTGTGAAACTCATATGTGTGTTAAAATGGTATTGAATATTGCAGCTTTAAATAGTGAATATTTATGACATAGATATTATATATCATATTTACGTCGTAAATAAATGAAATATTAACATAGTAGTACAAAAAAAGTTGTGTCCTCGTCTCCCGCTTTTAACTGATAAGCACAGTGAAACGACAATTCTCATACTTCGCATACAAAATATTAATTTAAAATTAAGTTAAGTGCTTTATGTTACTATGAAAATTTCGGTAAAATTCGTTATAAAAATTGTGCTTTTTTTATCTTAACACTATTGAAATTTAGGTCGAGTTTTTTATTTGGTATTGATTAAATAATAAAACGAAAGGCATACGTAGTATTTCAGCAGTACAAAAAAAATTTCGTCCCCGTCTCTCGCTTTTAACCGATAATCGTCGCGAAACATATGCAAAGTTTTGAATGACAAAAGAAACATATTTCTATCCAGAAGCTATTTTTGAATTGTATTTTTATAAATATATAATTTTGTGAAATTAAATTAAATAATAACTTTTAGCTCGATACGTCAAATCTTCAAGAGGTAAACCACTCATCATGTTCGGGGGCTACACTTTTGCAAAAAAGAACATTAGTGCAAATCACAGAGTATACTGGTCTTGTTCTACACATTATAGTAGAGGATGTGGAGCTTCTTTGCGAACTTTTGAAGATACTATTATACACGCAAACATCACTCATAATCACGACGCGTATAAAATATGTAAAAGACAGGGTTAAAAAATATAATAATTGTAAAAGTATTATGTTTAAAGATTGCTATAAATAAAGTTTGTTTGAACAGATTTACTTTTTTTTATTTTCAAACCTTTAGATAATATTATTTTATTTAAGTAATATTAATTTTTGTATTTCGCATCATAATGATCAACTTTGACACGAGGCAAATAAATTTCAACTAATATTTTTTTTTCTATTTAAATAACATAAAATAAAGAGATTGACACTATACTTTAATTACTTTCAAGAATAAATGCATAAAAACAATTTTAACGTGTTATACTCACAGTATATATTTTTTTTCTTAATGTATCGCAGTGAACGTCACACCTTTCAATTTTTACACACATAAATTCGCGCGTGCTAGAGCCGAGTCACAAGGATCAAGTTTTGTGTGTTATTTTTGTTTCTACCTACGCTGTAATAACGGTTATTATCGGGAAACAATATATCAAAATCACAGTAACAGGTTGTCAACTCCTACCGTAGCGTTGTGTTAGTTTCAGCGTCTGTGTGTTTTGGATAAAAAGTGGAACATGTGACACTCATTGATGTATCAGATGCACCGACATAGGTAAGGATGTGTTTCAGTATAGAAAAATAGTCATTGATGTTATTTACGTGATTTATCCGTGTATTTGCTGTAATATCAATAATGTTAAAAGAATAAAAACATGTTCTAAATTTGATATTTAATATATCGAATGAATACTTTCAGCTCAATTTGTGATGTCATCAAGAGGAAAGAGGGTCGAATTAAATGGATATATGTATTTCAAACAACATACTGGAAAAAACAACAACACAAGATGGCGCTGTTCTTATTATTATTTAAGAAAATGTGGCGCTTTTTTATTTACGAATGAAAATAGAGTTGTTTTTGTAAAATCAAATCACAATCATTGAAATGCATGGCCTACCGTTATATTAAGAAGATGAAGTAATTGAATTATTTTATAAGATTTATCTTGCCATTTTATTTAAAGTATTTTCGACATTGTTCCATATCTTTATAATTTTTCTAGGGTTAGGGTTAAAGTTACCACATGCGCTGTTTGAGAACTGTTAACACCCGATACTATTTTATTCATGTATGGTGGTTAACGATAGTAAGTACTCGTGTTTTAGAGTTAATTTATTAATATAAATATTGTATAATACTTCTTAATTATTTCATACGCCTTGCCATTTATGACTTTCAATTTGTATTGTAGATTTTAAGATACTAGTTGCTTGCAATGGTATTTTGTTCTAATAAAAATATTTTTAAGATTTGTGTTTTCTCATTGAAATATTTTTCGTTTTATAAGAATATATGTACTATAACCATGCCTTTTATTGTTTTTAATTTTTTAGTTGAATTCGTCAGATCACAGAGGGGATCAAATTTGCTTAAAATTGGAGGATACACATATTCCCTTAGTACAAAGTGTGGAATAAAACAACGATGGTATTGCTCAACACAAAAAAGTAAAGGTTGCAAAGCAGCTGTTCACACCATTGGGGAATATGTAGTCGTTATGAAAAATTTCCATAACCATTAAAACAAGAGTTCTGATTGTAAAAAAGTGAAAAACTCTTACTGCGCTGCCCAACATTACCAGTCATTTATTAAAAAAATCGTATTATATCCATATATACTTCATATCAGTTTTTCTTAATAAATATCATATTCATAAGCATTTGCTCTTTTTAACTTTTAATCATTTATTTCAATAAAAAACATTGTCAAATAAATAATAATAATCACTATTTTTTTTGAAAAATTTGGACAATATTTAGTGCGATCTACTTAGAAAGTGAGCTTCTCTATACTGAGATTTCACAGGATTTTATTACTTAAAACTACGATCACCATATTCAGCAAATTGTTTAAACTTCCAAAAAATTAAAATACGTAAAGTTTGACGATTTTGTCTTGGTTGATAATGCTTAGTGCATTATTATAATTGTTAAGCAAGTCATCGCTAGACAATGCATAGTCGAAAGTTTATTTTTTATTTATGTTGTTACGTATCATTTATTTTAATTATTAAAAACATTCGAAGTGTATAAGTCATAAACTAGGCTTAATTGGTTTGTTCTTTAAAATTGTTAATAATATTTATAAAAATGCGCTATTATTAAAAATCAAGTTGGGACCAAGTAAAAATCAGCATAATTTTTAAAATCATAATTTAATCAGTGCTGCATTTTTTATCAACTCTAATCTCAGATAAATATTACCTATTAAATTTGACAGTGACTGTTTTGCGCAATACGCTCATAATTTCTCGTTTTGCGCTCGGAATATCGCACTTCACACTCTAAACCTTGTTTTTATAGCTTATAAATAAACTCAGGCTGAATCTTGTTATAATACTTATTAACTAAAGTTAATAAAAATCACATATTACATCTGCCAGCGACTTATTCGTGTAATGTTCTTATAATTTTGCGCTTTGCACTCAAAACCTTGCGCTTCACACTCAACACATTATTTACTTAAATTATTTTTATTTATCTTATTTGTAAAAATAACGAGACACTGGTTAATGTTGGACATCGTATTTCGTTCATTTCAGAATATTATTATGTTGTCTCGTTAAAACTAAATTTGAGGCACTATGAGTACTGATATATTATTTTATTTTTGATTTAAAAAAAAACGTGTTGGTAAACGAAGGTATATAAATAAACAGATTTTATTGAAGATCCTGAATAACTAATTTTTAATGAAAATAAAAATATTTTTGTTATTTATTATGTGTTGAAAACATGTATTTTGATTATTATAAATATATATAAAAAATTGAAATTTATTTTTATTTTTTTCCGTTACTTTCATTACTCATATTAATTGCGTTGTCTAGTTCTTCTTTTGCGTATAATTAAAACTTGCTAAATAGAAGGAATAACGAATATAAAGATGCAGAAATTTCTTAACGAACTTGAACGTTTCAACTAGAAGCAAAAAAAAATTTTTTCAATAAGAAAAAAATGAATATTTTTTATTTAATAGATATAAAAATGTAGAGCTGCATTCTTATTTATTAATTGATTTCAGTTGGATACATTACATCAAAAAGGGGCAAAACTCTGCTTCAAATCGACAACTACACTTACTATAAACACAAAAAGAACCATCATAAATACTACTGGCACTGCTCTACGCACATTTCCCGCGGATGCAGGGCAACTTTGCACACAGTCGATGATGTTATCGTCTATTTGAAACATATTCACAATCATTGATAATTTAGAAATTATATATAAATATATTTAACATGTAAATATTTATTTCTAAAGCTAAATAAACACGTATACAATATAGTAATAATCAAAAAGTCCATGCTATCATTAAGGTATTTGGCATAAGTAGCCGATTAATAGGTGAAATGCATGAATTGATCACTCAATATGTTTTCAGCTGAGGTCATTACTTCTCAAAGAGGAAAAACTCTACTACGAATCAACAACTATACTTATTACAAACACAGAAAGAACCGTCATAAGTATTATTGGCATTGTTCAACTCACATATCTCGTGGGTGTAGGGCAACTGTGCATACAATAGGTAATGTTATCGTCTATGTAAAAGATGTGCACAATCACTGATAACAATGTAATTTTATATGTAAATATTTCATAATAAATATGTATTAAATAATCATTTTTTTTATGTAGAATGCAATGGAAAACCATTACACCTAATTTGTATCCCAAGAAAATTAATATATCTAGACTTCGACTTGCCGTCCTAAACACGAGGAAATAGAATTATGCATGTATTAATTAAAAATCCGTGCAAAAACATGACGTCTGCGAGCTAGTCATAAGAACAAGGTGAATTTCTATGACTGAGTTGTGAAATTGTTACTCAAATTGTTTTGATTGAATTTACTGTATTTTTTAGCAGAATCTGTCCACGACGAAGTGAAATTTCTACTTCATTGATTGCTATTGTCCGTAGCAATGTAGCATTATCTCGATTGTTTCAGAATTAGTGCACGCAAGAAAGACTCGTTGAGAAGCTGGATGGTCTGTGTAAGGGGAGCGCTGACGTCCTGACCGCAATGGTATGAATAAGGGACATAATCGCGGCTCTCTACAACACTATAGCCCGCAGCTGATTATTGACAAATTGTCGACACCGCCCTTCTACCAATTTAAAAAAAGTGCTTTATTGAATACATGCTACGCCAATATTACAATGAATTGTATCTCAAGACTTATAGTAGAAATATACTAAGATACAAAGACAGTAATCTGTACTCCCACTTGTCTGGAAAATTGATATCTGGATCCTTTCTATCAACAATGAGTATTTTGTTTTGATAGCATCTCATATAAGAGCTTTATTCTTGAACAGTGAACGTCAGAGCTTCCACTTTTTATCCAAAACGTTAGGATTTGCCAACCAGTTATTGTGATATTACATAAATATAATTTTTTCTATTTAATTTGTGAAAATAGTTATTTTTATTTTTATATCGACGAATCACTTAATATATATTATGGTGCTGTGTTGATAGGGTTTGCCAAATATATACAAATATTATGGTAAATTTCATGAGAAAATTTTAAATGTTTAGAATTTACCAAAAAGTGCAACCAGTATAGTCGCTTAGAATAGGCACACGTACATTTTATAATTAAAATACACTTGCATTGCTCTACTATATTATGAGATAATATCGTTTATTTCAAAGTTATTCGCTAGCATGGGTTAATATTAGCACGTATGAAATATTTGTAATGGGGTTGATCAGCATAAAACGTCCTTCCGTCGCGTCGCTACACGAGTAAGTTCCTCCCGCTGCGGTCCTATCAGCGTAACTTCTGGGTGCCAACTGTCCCGCTCAAATAAAAATAATTAATACATACCATCTACATATATTAACTAGAAATGTATATTCTCAACATTTACATGTATTCATATATATAAATTAATAATAAAAAAATCTTTTATTGCACTCGTTTTTTTATTTCTACATTTTAAAGTTATATAATCATTACTTTTATTGTGTCTAATATGATTCATTTTAATTCGGTTTTTAGTTGAATATACTACATCGCAAAAAGGGAAAACTTTGCTGAAAGTCGGTACTTATACATTTTATAAACATAGAACAGGCTACACGAAGGAATACTGGCATTGTTCGACACATCATAGCTCGCATAAATGTAAGGCAATAGCTCATACAATTAAAGATGTTTTAGTATATTTAAAAGACGTTCATAACCATTGACAGTGCTGAAAAAATTTATGCATACAGTATGTATATTATCTAAAATAAAATATAAATTAAACGTGATTAAGAATAAAACCACTACTTTATTAAACCTGTTTTTATCCAAAATTTATTTGTTTAATCTCTAGTGATAGCCCAGGTAGAAAGTCGGGTCTAGCCTTGTACTATAGGGAAAGCCCAACTACGATTTACCATTTATGGTTTAAAAACCATATTTTATTTATACGTATCATAATTGTCTGTTTAATCTATATTAATATCTGATTCCATAAATTAAAATTTTACCATTGGATTAAAATTAGTCTACTGAGTAAAAATCATTGTTAAAGTAGCCGTATGAATTTACCTATTTTATTTTTTAGTTGAATTCCTTACTTCACAAATGGGAAAAGCTCTGCTTAAAATAGGAGACAACAAATATTATAGACAGCGAAAAAATCAACATAAAGAACACTGGTATTGTTCAAGTAGACGAAAAAATAGATGCAAAGCAGCAGCTCATACAGTTGATCGTATTATAGTTTATTTAAATGATTTTCATAATCATTGACAATGGAAATAAATGGTTTTTATGTTGATTGCTCATAGTCATACTGGTCGCATTTGTTAAATTATTACGAGTAAAATATATAAATAATATATTTACATTAACCATATATTTTTATTGTGAGTATAAGTTTGATTGTATAAAATATAACTTGGTCTTATTTTGTTTTTATTATTTTTATTTTTTTTTAATTTACGTAGTTTTTACTGAGAAGTATAAATTATTATTATTTTTCATTTTCCTACCGGTATAATTTAATCTGTATTTATATTACAATATAAGTTCGAAGAAAAAATATGATTTTTTTTTTATGTAAGAGATCAAGCTGTAAAAGTAAGCTTTAATAGCTTTCAAGTCTAATTGCTTTACTTGTGCTATTTAAAGATTTTTAGAACGAAGTGTATCCGAGCGGGTATTTAATAAACGGTATCAATAAATAGTTTCAAAGTACTTGTAAAAAAGGTCGGTGCCAAGTACAGAGAATCGTCAATGATCAAATATCTCAGCCTAACAGGTACCGAACCCCGGAATATATTTTCCGGGGTTCGGAACTCTATTATAAAATCGGAAGGGTCTGGAGTAAAAATTCAGAGCCTGCAGGCTCAAATCCCACAACAGACTCAAATGTTTATTTTAATAACCGGCTCTAGCTGCAAAATAATTAATTTATATCATGTGTCTAGTATCAAATGGTCTAGTTATTATTACTGCAACTCATTTAATATTAGTGATCAGGTCGTAAAGACCAGTTTTAATAAAAAAATATACATATACATATGTCATTAATTCTCAGATGTATTTCAGTCGGGTGTCTTATAACTCTTCATCATCTTATGAGTAATCAACTGTCATCAGATACTAGGTAACTAATGATTTATTGTCTACATAGATTAATTTGTTTTCAGCTGAATATATTGTTTCAAGAATGGGAAAAACACTGCTTAAAATTGACAACTACACCTATTATAAAAATAGGAAAGTGAATCTGAAGGAATACTGGCTATGTTCAACTCATCACAACGCTGGATGCAAAGCCATTGCTCACACTATTGATAATGTTATAATATATTTAAAAGACTCGCATAACCATTGACACTAAAAAAAATAATGTTTTATATTATGATTAAAAATAAATATATTTCTAACTACATATATTTTATTGTTGTAACTAACACAGTTGTAACTCGTCATCCCTCGAGTAACGCAACGCGAAATTATATTTTTAAGATATCGTCATGCGTCAGTATATTGTAGATAGTTTAGACTTATTATCTACACAAATTGATTTGTTTTCAGCTGAATTTATTGCTTCAAGAATGGGAAAGACACTGCTCAAATTCAATAACTACACATACTATAAAGTTAGAACAGTTAATATGAAGGATCACTGGAAATGTTCAACGCATCATAGTATGGGATGTAACGCACTTGCCCACACTATTGAAAATGTTTTAGTATATATAAAAGAACAGCATAACCATTAATAATGTAAAATAAAATTATTTATACTGTATTTATAAAATACTAAAAAATATTTAAAATAAATAATTTAATTATTATTTTTCCATCTATTTTTATTTTAGCTTCTTCGTCCTTTAAGGTATCGTCTTTCTAACCAGATTGTATGTATCATTATCTAAATAATTAATTTGTTTGCAGCTGAATTGATTGTTTCAAGAATCGGGAAGACACTGCTTAAATACAAAAAACTACACCTATTATAAAATGAGAAATGTTAATCTAAAGAATCACTGGTTATGTTCAACACATCATAGCGCAGGATGTAGAGCAATTGCGCACACTTCAGAATGCTATAGTATATTTAACTATTATCTTATATATATTTGTTCTAAGCCGCTTCCGCTTCCGGAAGCGCATAACTTAATGAAACATTCTCTGTTTAATTCTCTACTTTTCAAATCGTATCGCTTTGTATGAACGGTGTATATACACGTAAACAAAGGAAATATATTTAATTATAATAATAAATAATAATAATAATTGAATTTGCTCGGATTGATTTTCAAACCGCCGGTAATGCGTTCTGTTGTTTCGACCAATGAAAAATAAGCATTCAAATATAAAACAAGATGGCCGACAGTACCATGACAACAGTTTTAAATATTTATTATTTAATAATAAAATTTTGCTACGCGACAATAATTTTCATTAATTCGTCATTTGACTGAATATAAATAATCGGATTGTAAATTAACTAGGTGTGTTATAACTATGAAAATTAAATATATACATAATGTGCTAAGGATAAGAAGAATACATTGATTAAATTAGATAAACAAACATAAAACAATCTTCGTAATGAAATCTTCAAATTTTGAATTCCCATCGCCGGGCTCCGAGGCCGAATAGTGAGTTTTTCCTTTTATATTACATAAACCTTATCATTGCTTCTGATTTAATGCACATATACGTTAGATTTTAAGAATTGCTAATAAATCAGGTATATATCCTTAGTATGTTTTTGATTTAAAGTTAGTGTCGATCAAAACGGCGCTGTCGCAGTGGAAACGCTATATATATTAGCCAACGGACAGCTTATAAATGTGTAGTTTTTTGGTGTTATCTAATAGACGACATTTTACAATGATTATAAATATGTAATTGCATACCTGGAATAATCGATAGCCAAAATATCTAAGAGTGGGTTATTTGTAATTCCGATGTATATAAAATATGTAAACGTCGTGGCTTTTATTCAATTTTTGTTCTGTGCCATCATTTCTCTTTCGGAATAGCCAAATTCAAAATATTCAGTTACATAAAACTTATGAAGTATGTTCTTTATAAAAAGATAATACTGGCTGACAGTGACTTCAACATGAGAAGATTCACCCTTTGTTTATATATACCAAAACTACATTGTAGCCATATAGGTCATCAA
Organism: Plectrocnemia conspersa; assembly: GCF_051122295.1. NCBI lineage: Eukaryota > Metazoa > Arthropoda > Insecta > Trichoptera > Polycentropodidae > Plectrocnemia > Plectrocnemia conspersa. The sequence continues at coordinate 7,708,937 of NW_028277169.1, forward strand.
ATTGTTTCATCATTGCTTCTGAAAAATAATTAAAAACAATAAGACATTATCAAGAGTTAAAAATTATCGCAATATCTCATATATTAATTGTTTGCCATACGTAAATGTTATTAGATCTATCATTGCTTCTGAAAATTAACTGTAAATGATACTATATAGTGGATAAAATGTAACTTTTTGTGTACAATAATACGAGATTTTTCATTATTACTAGCATTGTAATATGTTTAATTAACTTTGGTATGTATACCTTTACTTGCCCAATCACCGCTATTTGTCTTTTAATATTAGATTTTTTATTTTGTTAGAATAACCGTGATATATTATTCATATAACCAAACACTTACTGGCACACCATAATTTATAGTTTTGCTTATATTGTTTATAATTCCAAATGCTACATCGCTTTTAATCATATTCAATTGACACTTTATAAGAAAAACGCCAATATAACATATTTCAGTGTTTATTTTATTATAAGCAAATTTGAAAGGGAAATCCCCGGTTTTGGGCGCGCTTAAGAACGAACTACGAAATTTATTTTAACGATTTAAATTGTAAAACACTTATCAAATTGTAAAAAAAATATTTTTTAAGATATGCTTAGTTTATACGGATTTTAAAATATATTATAAATTATATGGATTTGTATTAGCTTCTAAAAAATATGTACTAAAATTTTGGCGAACGTTGGCAATTTAAAGTTATAGTTTTTAGAATTTTTTTTAAATTTCATTTGAAAAAACATTTTCAACGAAAAGGGGAAAAATTCAAAATAAGTACTATTCATTACCAACCAACTACTCAACACATAGTGTTGCAAAAATCCTTCTTACTGACGCCTTTGAAAGGAAACTACACAAAATTGTATAACACTAATTTAAATATTTTTTAAATTATAAAGTTTCAGAATAAAATTTCAAGATTTATTCAAAATATTTTTTTCAACCTACAAAATATTTTTTATTTTATTATGGATTTTAAATATTCTTAATTTATTATATATTTTAAATATGTTTATTTTATTAATAATTTTATATAAAGTGAAAAATTTTTGCACTTACTAATTACTAAAATTTATAATGCTGCGCAGAAAAAACATTTACTTTAAAAATATATAAATCAAAATTTTTTTATTAAAAATTGACAAATGTCTCAAAATGATTAATATTTTTAAAGCGCACTTTTTGTCTAAAGTAACAGATTATATGCTTGATATATTTACAGTTTATTGTTGTTTTCTAATTAGTAAATGTAATTAAAAACTGGTTTTTAGATTCACACATAAAACATATAAACAACTTTTTTAATTATAAAGTGACTCATTGTGTAACTAAAAAACGTTCGTATTACTATAATTTAAATTTATAATAAAATTATGCTATTTTATATTTATTTATCATTTTATAATTATTATTTAAATGTTACTATGGCCCACCAGGCGTCTTCTTTGTCTGGTTACACTTTTAAGTACTTGTTATAGATATATAAGTTCGTACAAACTCGTTAAAGATCGCCGTAGTTAGTACTGCGCGCGTTGGGTGTCGTAAAGAGAGCAGGCGCATGATACTAAGTATAATTTTAATAGTATTGTAGTAATACAATTTTAACTGGATATGATCTGCTACTGTGTATATTTTATATTACAATATATTTCTTTGTTACAATTCTAGTTACTTATGTATATATTTTTTATTTTCAGTTAATTTTAGTTACTCAAATAAGGGAAACCTTGTCCTTATGGTCAACAATTACGCATTCTATAGAAAGCGAAGAGTCAATGAAAAGGAACACTGGGTTTGTTCAAGCCAAAAATTTGGATGTAGAGCAAATGCACACACGATTGATAATGTTTTAGTTTATCTGAAAAATGTCCACAGTCATTAACATTATTTTAAATTTGATTTATTTTTTTTATATATTATGTATATAGACGAATATTATTGTAATTATTTTAATTGGCGTAGATAAAATAAACCTGTTGAATAATTTACTTACTACTTTTTAAAATTATTTTCCCTTTATAATATATTCATTGTGTGACACTACTAATGATGTTGTTATTGGTTTATTTTCAGTTGAATTTTATTATTCAAAAACGGGGAATCCTCGGCTAGCTGTAGGTAATTATACTTATTATAAACAAAGAACTATCAAAGGAAAAGAACATTGGCTGTGTTTAAAATATCATCAAGGATGCAGGGCGAAAGCGCAGAGCATTGAAAATGTTTTAGTGTATTTAAATAATGTTCATATTCATTAAATAATTTTAAAAGAACGAGAGTTGAAAATATTTTTCAATGCGTTATTAAATTTCTGCTTTGGTGATTGGTTTTTAATGCACCAACGCAAGTAATAACACAGGGCATAGTCGGTTTGTTGTTGTAACTTTGTCTACTGATTAATATTGTATGATTTAATAATCAATAAAAATATTTTTTATTCCTTGATTTTTTTTTATTGTAGTTTATTAATTTTGCGGTATTTACCCTGTATTGTTTGATTGTTAATAATGTTTTTAATATTTATTTATTATTTTTAGTCGAAATCATTTATTCAAAGAATGGAAATCCTCAACTAAAAATCTGCAACTACGTATATTATAAACATAGAAAGATTAATCAAAAACAACATTGGATGTGTTTAAAGCATAAAAATGGATGTAGGGCAGTCGCTCACACAATTGATAATACATTGGTTTTTTCAAAATATGTTCATAATCATTAAAAAAACTGAAAATAATACTGTTTTTCTTATTTGAAATAAAAAGTATAAAATATAAGTAATTATATTATTTATTTATACTTTTAAGTTTTCAGTTATTTACCATTGCATAATTGTACATGACTTTGTTATTTTCAGTCAAATTCATTACTTCAAAAATGGGAAAGCCTCAGCTCAAAATCAGCAACTACACATATTATAAACACCGATTAATTAATCTCAAACAACGTTGGATTTGTGGAAGACATAACCGTGGATGCAAGGCGTGTGCACATACAATTGATGGTGTTTTAGTTTACTCGAAATTTATTCACAACCATTAAAAAGGTCGGAAAATAATGCAGTCCGTAACGTCTCAACTAGTGACGCTGAGGTTGCGAGTTCAAACTCCGGCAACAATTTACTCAAAATTTAATTTATCCGCTATTTTATAAAATCGACCACAGATGCAAAGTAAAATCTATTTATAAATAATTTATAATTAATTGTAGATATTCATTATGTTTCATTAACTTAACCATTTGGAACAGATTTACCCCATTGTAACGCATTGGGATTTACGTCTGTCAGTCTACAACGGAAGATTTAAATATAATATAAAAAAAAATCATCATGGATATAAAAAATCTCATGAAGTGTATGCTACTGTGTGCAATTATGTATCATTTATTTTTTGTTATTAAAAAAAACATTTTATAAAGTTCTTACCATCATTGCAGTATTTTTATTTAATCCATTTTTTAATTATTTTTATTTTTAATAGTAATAATTGCTTTTTTGTTTACTTTTATAATGTTTATTTTTAGTCGAATTTAATTAATAAATAATGGGGAATCCTCAACTAAAAATCTGCAACTTCTTATATTATAATCATTGAAAGATTAATCTAAAACAACATTGGATGTGTGTCAAGCAAAATAATGGATGCATGGCAGTCGCCCACACCATTGATAATACAGTAGACCCCCCAATAACACGGTAAATTGCGGACGTGCTATTTGGGTGCGTGTAGTTGGGGAACTAGAAAATACTAACACAATTTCTTGCAATACGTACAGGCGCGTGTGGTGAGATATCCTCCCTTTGGCTCTCTTACACATAAAGTATTGGACAACACAAATAGCTCGTCCGCAATTTCCGTGCTATTGGGGTGTAGTTGATCTTAACATATTAACATATGAAGTAAAATAATTGGCTAAAATTGGATTAACGCAGACGATGGAAAGACAATATTCTGGTTTTACACCAAAATTTATCTGAAAATGTATTGCATCTAATCCGTTGACTAGATCAATTCATTTTAAATTTTATCAATTCATTTTAAATAATTGCAAGGTATTTGATGATATCAGTAGAAAGGCTTGGAAGCTGCAAACCCCATAGGTAATGTGTTATTATTTTGAACTTCATATAGATGTTACATTTAAATCTTGTGAATCCAAAATTGCTAGAGACATCGTGTTATTGGGGGGTATACTGTACGTTGATTCTCTCAAAATATATTCACAACCATTAAAAAATTTATAAGGAATCAAATTTATTTTTATGGTACTGATATTTGTTTTTTTTTTATTAAAATTTTATTTTTAAAACAGTAATTTTATTTTGTACACAATGATATTAAATAATTATTTGCTCGGCTTGCTTCGTCGTGTACTTAATTTACTACCATTTTTTTGCTTCAGTATAAAACGAATTTATTTATAAATCTATTGCTAAGTATCTCAAAGTATTTTTTTTAGTATCTTATCCATTTTTACATGCTTGCAATCACTATAGCTATACAAATATTGTTACTATTATTCTAATAAAAAACGAACTTTTATTGAATGTTATAAATTATATTATTACAACAGTATCGTAATCATGTACGATTTGTACAATAACTTTGTTAAATTGTCTGCGTCGCGAAAGCGGCTGCTTCTTCGGTATTTCTAGGGTCGGCTTGGTCGGTACCCGGATTAGCTCCGCTTAGTGCGCTTTTGGATGAAATCAGTGTGACACAAGAAATCGAAATATAATAAAATAATACCTTTTTTGTGATAAAGTATGTGTTTATCTCCTCCCTTCTTTCGACCGTTTAACTAATGCAGCGATTTGGGGCGGAAACAGATTATGTTGTTGATAAGAATAATTATTTTTCGTAACGTCTTTTTCGCCATTTAAGAAATTTTAAGTCACATATGACTTGTAATTTAGGAACCCTATGAGCAGATTCATTCATTTGTATAGACTTATAAATTGTCAATGTCATCTTCGCTGTCGCTATAATCATTATTATCACTATCATCAATCTCAGTCATGACATTGCTATTTATTAACATATCAATCAAACGAACCAATACACCTAAAAATAAATAAAATGTCACAGTCACATGTAACAAGCTATTTTTTGGTCTATCTATGGCGATGACTGACACAAAAATAACACATATATGTAAGTCTAAGGTAATATTTTAATTATTATTCTCGCTCTCTACTGAATTATTTGTAACTTTTATTATTATCTTTTCAGTCAAAATTATTTATTCAAGAAAAGGAAATCCTCAGCTTAAAATCGGCGACTACGTATATTATAGAAAGCGAAAGGTCAATCAAAAAGAACATTGGGTTTGTTCAAACCATAACCTGCAATGCAAAGCAGCTGCGCATACGATTGACGATGTCGTAGTTTATTTAAAAGATATTCATAACCATTAGAAAAACGTTCATTATTAAGTGTATTATATTATATTTTTATAGTAGAAACAGAAAAAAACCGAAAAAGAAATATTTTTTTTATAAATAAAATGTATTTTTAAATAGTTTAAATATGATTTTAGGTTAAATTACACGATTGCATTTTTAATAATTTATTTTAATTCATATTTTTAGTTCAGTTAACTTACAAGAAACTCCAACAAATTTATAAAAGGCAGAAGACTACTAAAAAAATCTATTGGATTTGTTCATACCATAAATACGGATGTAAGGCACTTGCTCACACGATTGAAAATGTTATAGTTTACTTAAAAAATGTTCACAACCACTGAAAAGGGAAGGGTTATAGAAAAACGGCAATTCAGCGTTTCCCAAATAAATTTAATTCCGGTGTTCGTGGAGCACTATTTGGAAAACGCTGTTATAAAATATTTCGATTGGACGTATTGAATAAATATATATATATATAATATTGGGTAAATATATTTTTATTAATACTATATTTTATATAAGTGTACAGTAGACCCCACAGTAAATTGGGGACGTGCTATTTGGGTGCGTGTAGTTGGGGGACTAGCAAATACTCGTACATTTTTTTGAAATATGACTCGCTCACAAATAACGGGCATACAAATAGCACGTCTCCAATTTACCGTGTTATTGGAGGGTCTACAGTATATGATGTTCTAGTGTATAAGTGTATTATTAACAAATATTTTTTAACCGTTTATTGGAATATAATAAAAATATATTGTATATTTATACAGCTTTATTATTATTCATTTTAAATAAATATATTATAAACCGTATTTATTTAACAGTTACGTTTATACTTATTTTTTTTTATTTCAGTTGAATTCATTCCTTCAAAACAGGGTAGCTTTATGCTTAGAATCGGAAACTACACATATTATAAAAACCGATCATTTAAACTAAAAGTACATTGGCACTGTACGGAACAATATAGATGTCGATGTAAAGCAGTTGCGCACACCGTTGATGGTTTTGTTGTTTATGTAAAAGATATCCATAATCATTGAAAATTGATATTTAACAATGCAAATATGGTTGTTCAAAGAATGTATTACTAGCCTCGCACTGCCATGATGACTCGCTTTGATGTGATAAGTAGACTTTCTCATGATACATTCTTATATTAACTCTAGTATACATGTCATTGAACTTTTTTTACAAATTTTATACTGCCGTAGTGCTAATGTTTATTACAATATCCACTTAATATGTTCATATAAATTATATATTTTTTATAAAAAAATAAAATATCTTTCTTGCATGAGTGCATAATATTTATTTACTCAATATTACAACATATGATTATTTCTTAACATCACTTGATTTTTAGCTGAATTTATTACGTCATCAAGAGGAAGTTCGCTGCTTAAAATTGACAACTACACATTTAGTCAGGGAAGAAAATACAACTTGAAACAACACTGGTTTTGTTCGATGCATTCGCGTGGTTGCAGGGCACTAGCTCATACGGTAGACGACATTCTAATTTATTTAAAAAATGACCATAATCATTGAAAATTTAAGGACGTATATTATATTATAAATCAAATGTATTTTTTTAAATCATGTAATTCATAAGATACTGAGATAATCATGCAGCAGTATAAATCATATTTGAAAAGTATACATTTTTTTATTTCAACCCGCTTAATATGTATCTACAAAATCAATGTAGACTTCGCATAGTTGGACGAACGAATTGCTCCACCTCTGTTTTCGACCTAAGCCGTCTCGATCGACGACTGCCACGATTATAATTGACGGTCTTCCGGTATCACTATCTATATTGGAGACGAAAGTAGACTTTAAGATATATAGCTAGTAAAAATACAATTTTTTCTCACATTGTGTCTGTTTAAAATAATCGTGTCAATTTATAAACCCGTTAAATGCGAATTTCATCATCTTTTTTCCTCTTAATTTTATTCAATAATAAGTGTTGTTCATGAAGAAGAATATGATCAATTGAAAGTTGTCGCTAAGCTTTGTATTTAGATTTTTTATATTTAATTGCTACTAATAATAATTTTGAGGTTGGTGGTGGTGTGACATTTGCAGCTAATTAAACGCTGAAAAAGTTGATAACAGTTGGATTCTATCGGATGGATTGCTAAGTATTGAGAGTCCGTTGGTTCGTGAGTATTCGCTGTAGTCGTCAATGATTCGATTGGTGATAAGTGATTGTCGTTCGTCGAATGATTGGCTACGCGTGTTCGTGTACATACACAGCTTATGCATGCACACTAAGACCAGAGTCCACTGTAACGTTCCCTAATTTAATGTTTTAATAACTTGCACATTGTTATTTTACAATGGTATATTTACTATTTTTACAAACATGATTCGTGGCAAATCAGTGGTGTTGGAAATAACCAACCAGATGGACGGATTTTGAATTTATATATTTTAGTGTTATTTTTTTAATAAATAAACTATGAATCTATAAAACTTCACAACATTTTAATTATTTTCAAAGCTCTATTTTGCGCGATAATAGCATGTCTTTTTTTAATTTTAATTGTAAACCAACAATATCTTTCCACAAGTTCTATTAATAATTCAAATGTAGAAAGCATCAGAAAATACACTAAATCTTACTACTTTCTTTAAGATAAAAAACACGTTAACTCTTTAGTTAGTCTTTTATAACACTCAAAATGTCAATGTATTGTATATTAAAATATGTTATTTGTATCTAAAGATATGCACTTATAGTCCATTAAAATCGTAACCGATTCTTTGTCTCAGGATTTTTTGTAGAAATAACAAAAGCTACGGTATTAGATTTCGGCAACTAAAAGGTTAAATTCTCACCTTTGTTCAATGCAAATATTAAATTTATATTTTTTGTAAATAGAAAATTAAAACACGTTTATGTTTTCTATTATGGCTATACTTACATATATTAGAAGTACAAATATACATTTGGCTTATAGTTTCAGCTGAATTTGCCACTTCGAAAAAAGGGAAGCCTTTGCTTATAATCAACAGCAACACGTATTATAAAAAACGGAAAGTTAATAAAAAAGATCACTGGCAATGTTCAAGGCACTACAGTCGTCAATGCCATGCACTTGCACACACGATTGATGACGTTCTTGTTCACTTAAAAGATGTTCATAACCATTAAAAATTTATCTAAAACTAAGGATTATGTTCGGTCTATTTTTTAGGTCCAAAAATTAAAAAAATTGTATAAAATATTTATATGTATAATAAACCAAATATTTTTTTTGTCGATCTTGAATTATGTATAATATTTAACTAGGTCACAGTCGCACTTATATTGATTATATTACATTTTAAAACAATATTTTACCTTTCTTTTCTTGATGTCTTTTGTACAATTGATTATAGAGGGTGAAAATACATGAACTGAAATCGATTACTTGTGACTTGTGAGTGGTCAATTAAATATCCGAAATATTTTAATTTAAAAAATACATTTATAATGTACAATTATTTTTTAATAAATCGGTTAGCAAAGGTTATGATATCGGATACAATAAGAGTGTTCAATAACAAATTTAATACAGGTATGTAACTATGTAGTTGGAATCAATAAATTTGTTTAAAGGCTTATATGCATTTATGTCATTATAGTAAAAATACATAAATAAAGGAGTGTCTTTAAATAAAAGTTGAAATAAATATATTTTTATTTTTTAAATATACAAAGTATATTATTAAATATAAACAATTAGCTTGATTCGCTTTATCGCCTAGTCTTTGCTCTTTATGTGATTTTTTTAGAAGAAGGTTTACTGTAATTTGAACTTATGGTGTTTTGGAAATATTTGAAAATATTGTAGTATATGTATGTTATTTAAATCTAGCTACATTTTCATGATCAGATAATTTATTGCAGAACGATTTATATTAATTTAATTTGGTTTTCAGTCGAATATGTTACATCTCGAAGAGGAAAAACTCTGCTAAAAATAGGAAAAAACACATTTAATAAAAACCGAATAAATAAACATAACAAAGTTCACTGGAATTGTATAAATCACTACAATAGACGATGCAATGCAATTGTGCATACTATCGATGATTTTATTGTTTATATAAAAAATGAGCATACACACTAAAATTTTCAAGAAATCTTATAATTTTGTTAAAGAATTTTTTTTTTGTATTTCATTTATACGTCTATGTTAATACTTTATGTAATTTTAAATATCATGTTTAAATTGTATTTTAGATTACAAAAAAATAAAATTATAAAATAACCATAAAAAATACAAATACGATTATTGACTTTTTGTATTTGCATGGAATTAAATTAAATAGTATTTTTTAAATAAAATATTATAATACAGCGAAGACTATTAAAATATTTTATGAACTTCTTACTTCGTAGCATTTTATAAAAAAAATCCTATCTCAGAAAATGCTAAGCAGCAGCTGTTGGTATTTAATGTAATCGTTGGCTATGATCAGATTTCGGGTCGGTCGACAAGAAGATTAACCGCTAGACGATTGACCCGTTGTAAATCTTAGCTTAGTATTCTTTAACTCACAGTTTGTGAGTCAAAGTATACGTGATTTCTAGATCGTTTTCACCGTACAATATAAATAAATTCACCTCCTGCGCAAAAACCATCTTTTTAAATGCCTATTTTTTTTCTTTATGGTCAAGCATGATTACTCAATTTGTGTCAGGAATATTTATTTTGTTCACTTTTGTAACTTTATTACCAATATGATATTTTGGCAATTTAAGCGTCTGTATATATTAATCGTTAATACAAAGTAGTTAGTAGTATGTGTTAAGCAATTTTCTGGATAAACATGTTTTTTTTTTTATTTTCAGTCCGATTCGTCTTAACGCGAGTTGGTAACCGTTTGCTTAAGATTAAGGACTACACATTTTACAGACATCGAGCAGTTGATAATAAAGTGTACTGGTTTTGTTCAAAGCATAATGTTCTAAAGTGTAGGGCAACTGCGCATACTTGTGGTAATGTTCTCGTTTTTTTAAAAAGTATTCATAATCACTAAAAATAAAAATAAATTAAGATTTTCTAAAAATTATATTCTTCAATTTTTTTTTAATAATAATTATATACTTAATTATTAAATAGATTACATTAATTTTTATTGTCATTTAAAAAGGTTATTGTGTGCATATTTATATGTATTTATTAATAATCAATTATATCATATATTAATAATTAATGTAATAAGTTTATATTTTAAATTTTAACAATAAAATATTCGTAGATTTTATATTTTTTTTATTGCATATTATGCAGTTAATTCATTTTCAGATAATAAAGAGATGATTTTTTGACGACTTGTGCATCAATCTTTTCTTCTTAAAAACTCGTTGAACTTTTCTTAGCCATGTTGTTTGTTAATAATCAAAGTACATTTGATTAATTTAGCGATAATAAACACAACGAACCTGGCGATCGATAAATGGCTGTGGTACCGCATATCGCCTTCGTTCGACGGAGTGGAATATTATGATTTAATACCAATTTAAATAAACTGCATTTGATTTTTTTAGTTGAATACGTTACATCACGGAGAGGGAAAACTTTACTTAAATTGGGAAGATACGCATTTAATAGAAAAGGAGCAAATAAGCAAAATAAAGTTTACTGGAATTGTATAAATCACTACAACAGACGATGCAGTGCAATTGTTCATACGGTTAATGATTTTATTGTATATTTTAAAAATGAACATACTCACTAAAAATGTAAAGAAATCTTATAATTGTGCTAAAAAAATCTGTGTTTTACTTATACTTGTATGTTTATACTTAAATAAAATACATCTGTAATTTTAAATGCAATGTGTAAAGTGTATTTTAGATAATAAACAACTATAATTGTAAAATAACTAGAAAAAATATATATACAATTATTGATTTTTTTGTAAGTGCATAAATAAAAGATAAATGATTAAGTTATATCATTGTTATAATGAAATAGCAATAGTATATTTTTAAAACAAACCTACTACACTTAAAACAGTGAAATGTGGTTTGTAATTATCTAAAGAAGCAGTACTAATGATATTTGATACATAAATATTAAATTATTATTTTGTGCAATGATTAAAACTCGTGTATTAATATTATCACTTACATCAAATAATACAACTATTACTTTAAAACAATATTATATGTATTTTGTTATATTTCATATTTTATTTAAATCATACTCTTTACGAAAATTTATATTTTTAAGTCCCCATCGCGTTGGGTGACCGTTCGATAATTACAAAGGATAGTTCACACAATGCTTGTTTAATGCGAGGTCAATAGTATTTTTTCTAGTCTCGCTTTGAAGTTTACGAAGAGAAGGTCTCATTTTTTTTTGTAGTATTTTAAATGATGTTAATTGATGAATTTAAAAGTCTGCGTGGCTATTATTGAATTCTGTGTGTTGTACCTAATTTTAATGTTTTTTTTTTAAATTGTCGTTTATTTTTAATTTTTAATTCCACTGTAAAAACCCTACAATTATATATAAATATTATTGATTAGGCTGAAAAATACTCTTCTTAAAAATTCGAACACAACAAAATTAAAAAAAAAATACTACATATATAAAACCTAATAGTTTTTTATTACTTTTTACTTGATTATTACGGTTCGTATATGAATTATAATTACTTTATGATTTAATTTAAAAATTCGTATTAATTGTGTTTCAGTTGAATTCGCTTTATCACAGAGAGGGCAAAATCTTCTAAGAATTGGTGAACACACGTACTATAAGAATAAGCAGCGCAATTTTAAAACATACTGGAACTGTTCAAAATTCCAATTGTTAAAATGTCGATCTGTTGCTCACACAATCGACGATGTTGTCGTAATTATAAAAGGCACCCATAACCATTAAACATATCAATATGTATTTTTATCACTATTTCCTATCGAATGTATTAAAATATTTAATAAACACAGTGGTCAGTAGTTTACGTATGAAGTTAATCGCTAAATATAACATTATCAACTTAATTTTGTATTTATCATAGATTTAAATGTAGTATTATACTGTATTAAATACATAATATTGTCTTAAGCAGATATTTGTCTGTCTGTTTTTATAAAATTACAATATATTGTATGTATATTGAATAAATTGTATTTATATGATTTTATTTTATTTATTTACTTTAAAAATACTAATTATATAAGTGTAAGATTCAGATAAGGACTGACTACAAATCAAACTTTCTTCTTGTGATCTTTTTTGTTTATAATTTGTTATTGGTAAAAAATAAAATTATAATGAAAGTTTAAAATGTCAAACAATACACAAAAAAAATGTTTATTTATTCGTACGACACATTGTTAATATTATGTATAAGTTATCAACATTCTAAATTATATTATTTTTTACAGTTCAATTTATTTCTACACGAAGGGGTAAATTGCTGCTTAAAATCAACAGCCGTACGTATTACAAAAAAAGAAAAATTAACGCAAAAGATTACTGGCGTTGTTCGAGGCACTACAAAGATAGATGCAAAGCAGTTGCTCATTCTGTTGGCGATACTGTAATTTATTTAAAAGATGTTCATAATCATCCATAATTTAAAATAAATAATAATTGGACGTTTATCTAAAACTTTCAAAACAATAGTTTTTTCCTTTATCATCCAATAATTGCACGGCCGCTAGCTACGGTACCTCACAACAGCGAGAAAACGACAAATATTCTACAATAGTATGTAACTGTGCTTAAAATATTTTTATGTAGTTGTAACCAACATATAAAATAGATAATTGTTTTATTTTTATAATCGACAATAATATAAATTTAATATTTTCTTTGTGTATAAGTGGGAATTTAACCCTTGATTGCCCCGAAATCCAATAAATTGCTACTAAAGAAAATTGAAAAAATCGAATATTTTTTAATGGGATATTTATCTTATTTAAGAGTTAATAATATACATTTTAATTATTTTTGTCTGAGCTATAAGAGGGTTATTATTACATTTGTATCAGCTGTGCGAGTGTTCTTTTTAAAAATAAACTGTCAGAAAAAATGCTTCTAGATTCTTAGTTACACATCTAACCGTAAAGACTATGAAACTAACTAAATCAATTTATAACATAACGAACTTTAACTAAGGAAAGTTGCGTTTCCACAGCTTCTCTTCTGATTTATTAAATCTAATATTTTAAGTGTTGATTTGTTTTATTTTATTATTATGTATACATAAATAAATATATTGAAGTGAAATCTTAAACAAGAAAGAACTACTGGGTAAATCAAAAAAGAAATAACATTTTTAAAATGTATTGTCTTGAAATTATTTTTTAGTTGCTATGCCAAAGTCGTTGATGGTATTATTTGTAAGCTCTGTTTCAATATATATATATATGTAAAAAAATATTCCTTATTTATTCGATCATGGAGTTTACAAGACACCATTTAAATTATTTAAAATTCCTTCAGAGACATTTAAAAACTGTGCAAATGCCAAAGATTTAAAAAGCAGAATTAACAATGACAATAATTTTTCCAGTGGATTCAGATTCTCATAAATCCACCCTAACTCTTGCAACTATTTAAACTCAATTTAAAAAAAAAGATGCGAAAAAATGTAATTATATATTTTTTTCTACACTTGTATTAAAAACAATTAATTAAAAACCGATATTACGCTAAAATTTTCTTTCTAGCGCAATTAAACTTGTAAATTATGCATTTATTATTGACTCTTCGAATAACAATGAAATGCGTATTTTTGCGGTTTTTAATTTGAATGGTGAAGCATTAAAAACGAAAGCTTAAAACCTTAATATTCATAGAATAAGAAAAAGGGACCATTTTTACCACGACCATAAGTAGAAATATTTTTTTGGCACATGATCTAAATAAGCGTATCACAGGAAGAAAATGCTTCAACAGCTTTAAAAATCACACTTCACGTAGGGCGTTGTAAAATAATAATACCATAAATATTTGTAATGTATGCAAAAAATATATTTCTGAAAAGTGTACAAAATTTGTATTGTATAAAAATTGTAAAGAATACATCCATTACTTAGAGACACTAAGTCAATAAATATATACATATTTACTATTTGTTTTATTTAAAGCTTAGTCATTTTAAACAGTTTGGCAAAAATAGGTATGTCCAATTGTTAGTATTTATTGTGTTAAATTACTAAAAGTTTGGTAGTCTTTATTATTGTTTTATTTATTTTTTTAGTTGAATTTCTCACTACGCGAACTGTAAATCCTCTGCTTAAAATCAACAATTACACATATAGACAACGAAAACATAACTTAAAAACAACACTGGCATTTTATATATACTTAAAACAACACTGGCATTGTATATGGCTTACCACTCACTTCAAGTGCTGTTAGCTCAAATAAAATCATTGTGGGGAAATTGTTCCTTTTTTCAGAAATTGCAACAAAATGAAGATTAACACTTATGTTTCTCAGATTATGAATTTATGACTAAATTTTTCAGTTGTATTAGTTTCACTAGCGTAAAAAATTGTTTTGTTTATGGTTTTTTGTCTCTCAGGCATAATTTACGAAATAAAAACCACGATGTTGAAAATCTAATGCTAAAATTAAACGAAAAATCTCATCATGCGCCGTAATTTTTTTTAATTAGAATACACTTTTTTTAATCTATCAAAAAAATTCTAGTACCTATTATTTTATCAAAACTCGGTTTTTATGTTACTCTGTCTCTAGCAATTTATTAAAAATATTTTTTTTTATGCATCATTTACTTAAAATGTATTTTATTCTAGAAATTCGATTTTCATTTTTATATCATGTAAATCTCGATTTCGATTCGAATATTGTTTTAATGATTTTACACTGAGACTTAATTCTTGTTTTCTTATTCTTGTTCATAATAATTAACTTAATGTTTTTTTTCTAGTTGAATTTATTCCTACAATAAGAGGGAAAGTTCTACTTAGATACGACAACAACATATTTTATAAAACCCGGAAGTATACTAATAGTAATAAAGAACATTGGCAATGTGCAAAGAGGCATTCCCTTAAATGCAAAGCAGTTGCTCACACGGTTGAAAATGTTATCGTGTTTTTAAAGAACATCCATAACCATTAAACATCACTATTCAAAAACGGTGAACTTTTGTGAATAAATAGTTGTTTGAGCAGAAATATATTAGAAAGTATGCATATTTTTACAATAATTGACTGAATCGCCTCATAATGTTTATGAGGTAATATGTAAAATGTGTTATAAATTAATTTAAAATTATATTTTCTTCAAATATTTTGCACGATGCAGCTTTATTAACAAGAAAATAAATTATGTTTTTAATTACTTGTTTTTATTTTACGTTAAATATATACATTTGTAATTAAACGACTTTACAGTGGTACTAAACGGTTGTATTCGAAAATAAATTAAATATAAAAGAATATGTTTTATGCACTCAATTAAAATCATTTCAAGCCTTCCAATCACTTGAAAATTGTTCATATATAATCGACCAGTACTTTAGAACAAATTTATCATTTCATCGAATATAAAGACGTTGTTTTAATTGCACAAACAGCACTCACGACCTTTAATGTTTTTAACTATATAAATTTTATCCATTTTTCACCTTGAATATTAAACGTATAATAAAATAAATAATTACAGATATTTTAATAGTACAAAAATAATATATGCAAGTAATTACCAATCACTTAATCTGATTTCAGGATAATATAAAAATGTATGTATGTACAAACATATATATTTTTCGTGGATTATGCACATCCTTTATCATGTTTTTAATTAGTTTTTTTAAAAAATAGCTATTTAGGTGAATAATATGATTTTGACAAAACAAACATTAGAGATAACGGTTCTCCAATATTTGTTGTTTTAATAACATATATCGTAAATACAACCGTGTTGAGTCACCTTGCGTTTTAAACCAAATTGTACAGCTGGGCTAGAAAATATTTCCCAATAACATAAGTACGCCCTTTTAGTTTTTATATGTACACTCTGTACATGATCAATTCACCATTTTACTGCTCAAAATAAAATTTGATGGAATGCCTTAAAATCATGATCAAAACAGTCACTCTCAATATAGCTAGGTATTATATTACCAACCATACAAACTCCAGTAACAGTAAGCAGTGTCAAAAATTACAATCAACAGAATAAAAGAATAAACTTTAAAACTAGTCTGTTAGCAGACTAAGACTGAATATGAAACAACCATGGCATATCTTTGAAAATATACAATCAAGACCAATAAAAGTAATGTTAAAAGTCTTGACATTTCTTGCCTATCAAAGGAAGTTAAAAAAGATTTGCAACAACTTCAAAATTATAAATGTACTAAACAAAATTGGAAAGGGCAAAGAAAACGGGCAAATGGTACAAAATACATTACCATTATTTATATTAACCTTCTAACATGATGAAGACCTAAAATAAATTTACGCAATAAAATATGTCATATGAAAATCAAAATTGAAGCCATAAGAAGCAATAAACTAATGACGCAATGCAAAAAGTGTCAAAGATATGGACACACCGAAGAAGCTGAATACTACTTTAAGGACATACAAAAAGCAGCTTGGAACAATACCAAGGAACTCACACATAAGGCTGTAAGAAATAATGATAAAAGAAGGGCAAGGAGAATTTGCATGAAACCAAAGACCCTTATGATAAGCATATTTTAAATAATAAAGCGCAACAATTAAAACAAAAAATTCAGAAACTGAAGGAAGATTCAATTAACAATAGCATAAGTATTTTAACACCAGATAAAAATTCAGAATATTCTTTATGGAAAGCAACGAATAAGTTAAAAATACCTATAACCCATATGCCACCAATCAAAACGATAAGTGGAGACTGGGCGAGAGATAACAAACAAAAAGCTAACGCTTTTGCTAACCATCTTGAGGAAGTCTTCACACCAAATGAAACTGAAATACAAGACAACGATACAGAAAGTGAAATAGAAAGTCAAGAATACGAAGAAATAAAATATGTAACACCAACAGAAGTAGCTATAGAAATAATAACTAATATTAATTTTTAAAAAAATGCTATGAAATCTAATTTTCACTTAGTTGCACTCTTAGACCATATAATAAACATATTAACCCTCATCGTACAGAATATCATTTTTTCATTGTTGTTTTACATTTAGAATTTTTGCTTAAGAACGGCTATATGTTTGTGCTTTTTTTGACAAATCGCTTTGTAATATATGTATGTATGATTAACATGTAATAATACAAGAAATGTAATACATATATAATTTTTATTTACATATTCACATTATTGCGTTTTTAATAATATTTAATTAATTTTCAGATGTAGAATTTATAACCTCGCAGATGGGAAGAATTTTGCTTAGAGTTGGTTACTACACATATTACAGAAAACGAAAGATGAACTTGAAAGAACACTGGTATTGCTCAACACACAAAGTTGGATGCAAAGCAGTTGTGCACACGATTGATCGCATTATAGTTTATATTAAACATATTCATAACCATTGATAAATAAATTAAATGTTTTTTAATATTTTTTATTTCCCATTCTCTTAGTAATATTTGCCTTTAAAATGTAATAACTTACGCAAACTACTTGTTTATTTAATAAAGATTTTTTAAATACACTTCCTAAATAAAAAGTTTTATTTTTTACTGTTTAAAGTCAAAATGACAACTAAACCTTAAACTTCACATCGATTCAAAGGGCTGGATTTTTAAATCTTGTTATTTTGTAGCGATTTTAGGATCATTCATTTATTAATAAAATCATTTCTGATGAACCGTCTTCTGACATATAAAATGAATAACCATGAAAAGCTGTTTATTTTTTATGCATTGAAATAAAGTATAACTACTTAAGCATCCATTGCGTGCGCCACTGTCCAACCCTTATGGGCGGGCACCCAGCTTTTGACGGCCGGATGAGGCTCGGCTTACTCCAGCGTGTGGTCGACTGGCGCCAATAATGAAATAACAATAAAGACACTTGTTATTATTTATTAAATAAACCACGCTAATATCAAATAATCAATATAATCAAGTAGCTGCTTGCAATTTTCCGCGCACACTTTATGTTCATAAAAAATAAAAAGTATGTACTTCATTAGTATTTATATGATACAATTTATTTTGATTTTAGATGTAGAATTCGTTACGTCACGGGTGGGGAAAACTTTGCTTAAAATCGGTATCTATACATATTACAGAAAGCGAATAGTTAACCGGAAAGAACACTGGAGATGTTCAACACACCATACTATTGGATGCAAGGCAAATGTGCACACGATTGATCGCGTTATCGTTTATATTAAACATGTTCATAATCATTGAAAATAAAATATAAAAAAAAATTACTTATTTATTAAATTATTATAAACATTTAGTGTCAATTATATTTTGTATAATATAAAATAACCCATGATTTGTATTATTATATTTAAATTTTATCACTTAATGTGTGATCCTGCTTCTCCACGCCACTATTCGACACAAAAAATATACATTTTTAAATTGCTTGATTAATTTAAAAAAAAATTCTTTGTAATGTAATGAATTAACCTAACCTGCGTATTTATTTATTTTTATATATTTTCTTGAAAAACGACGGTACATAATATAGTGTTTTTATTTGTTATAATTTTGGTATTTTTAAGCTTAAAAAAAATATTTTTTAAATACTTGAAACAAAATATATTTGGTTCTGCCTACATCTTGAACCTCTTCCACTGCCCATGCAGTGTGCCTTGAGTTGTTTTTTGAAGTGCTAATTTATAACTATTATTTTAATGTTAACAATAAAGGGATGAGTAATAATGAATTTTTAATCTTATACTGTAGATTATTTTTTTGTATTTCTCATAAATATTTATATTTAAATACAATGTTTTTAGTTCAATACATCTCATCAAAAATGGGGAAGACTATGCTTGGAGTAGATAATTTCACTTTTTACAAGCGACAAACAGTAAAGGCAAAACAATATTGGTATTGTTCGACGCATAGAAATACCAGCTGTAAAGCAGTAGCGCACACGATTAATGATATTGTGATATACTTAAGAAATGTTCATAACCACTCATAACTTCAAAACTCTGTATATTTTTATTTTTTATATTTTTGTGCCAAATAAATTATTTATAAAAATTAATCATATTGCTATTGACCAAAAACTAGCGTAAATATAAACATATTATTTAATATACCTATGCACGTATTTTTTATTTATTTTATTAATGATAATTTTGTAGTGTGGGAGATTACTCTTATCGTTGTTCAAGTGGTCGTTATGGTGATTTTTAAATTTGTGATTAATTGTGTAGATTGTTAAATCGTCACACGATAAATTCAAACCCAATGTCTGATAGTTTATGACCATCTTGAATTTGGACAAACCATTTGAAAACCAATGAACGGGGCCGGACTCTTGTGCATAATTTCCTGCGTTTCGGTGACGTTTTTGCTGAGCTTAAGACAACATTTAATATTAGCTCGTTTTTCCGTACTGTACTGTCATCGATTTATGCTGTTTTGATTGGCGCGATATTTCCTGGAACGTATCTACCGCGTTCATCGAGGGATAACTGTATTCTTATAATGGCTTTATGATCCTATACTGTAGATTAGTTTTTTGTGTTTTTTTTTTTTTACAAATATTTACATATAAATACAATGTTTTCAGTTCATTACATCGCTTCACAAATGGGAAAGAATATACTTGGAGTAGATAATTTCACTTTTTATAAACGACAAACAGTAAAAGAAAAACAATATTGGTATTGTTCGACGCATAGAAATACCAGCTGTAAAGCAGTAGCGCACACGATTAATGATATTGTGATATACTTAAAAAATGTTCATAACCACTCATAACTTCAAAATGTATGTTTTTATTTTTTATATTTTTGTGCCAAATAAATTATTCATAAAAACTAATCATATTGCTATTGACCAAAAACTAGTTTAAATATAAACATATTATTTAATATACATATGCACGTATTTTTTATTTATTTTATTAATGATAATTTTGTAGTGTGGGAGATTACTCTTATCGTTGTTCAAGTGGTCGTTATGGTGATTTTTAAATTTGTGATTAATTGTGTAGATTGTTAAATCGTCACACGATAAATTCAAACCCAATGTCTGATAGTTTATGACCATCTTGAATTTGGACAAAGCATTTGAAAACCAATGAACGGGGCCGGACTCTTGTGCATAATTTCCTGCGTTTCGGTGACGTTTTTGCTGAGCTTAAGACAACATTTAATATTAGCTCGTTTTTCCGTACTGTACTGTCATCGATTTATGCTGTTTTGATTGGCGCGATATTTCCTGGAACGTATCTACCGCGTTCATCGAGGGATAACTGTATTCTTATAATGGCTTTATGATCCTATACTGTAGATTAGTTTTTTGTGGTTTTTTTTTTTACAAATATTTACATATAAATACAATGTTTTCAGTTCATTACATCGCTTCACAAATGGGAAAGAATATACTTGGAGTAGATAATTTCACTTTTTATAAACGACAAACAGTAAAAGAAAAACAATATTGGTATTGTTCGATGCATAAAAAAAACGGTTGTAAAGCAGTGGCGCACACGATTAATGACATTATGATATATTTAAGAAATGTTCATAACCACTTATAACGTTTTAAATTTGCATGTTTATATTTTTTGTGTTAAATAATTTAATTCCTTACACTTTATTCCTATTGACCAAAAATTAGTGCAAGTATAAATATAATTTATTAATACACCTATACACGTTTTTTTATTTTGATCTTTAAATTTATTTTACTAATGATAATTTTGTAGTGTGTAAGATTTCTCTTTTCGTTGTTCAAGTTATAATAATAATTGTAATGAAATAAATAAATGTTTGTGTTTAATCACCGTCTTTCAACGTATCAAGTGTTTGCGTATTGAATTTTAAATTTATATTTTGTTAAAAATATTTAAAACAGGTGCCATTATCAAAGATGTAAATTTAAATGATGTAATTGGTATGTAAAATATGTTAATTTGCTTAACCAGTTAACATTTTTGTGCGTAAGTTTTAATACTTTAGCATCCAGGCGCTTAACGGTTTTTTTGCGTGCGACTTTGACCCTCGGGAGAAGTTATTTTATCTGGCTCGAAGGACCAGCGAAACACTTATTCAAATAATACCTGTTTAAATAATTTATTTGCAATAATGCAACATTCATGAATAACAATCATTAATAGAATGTTCCCCTGTCTCAATATTTTTGAACAAGTTTAATATTTAAATACGAAAACTGTCAGTATTAAGTTTACTTGGCGATTATTCATGTGTAATATTGCATTAAATTTATGTTAATTTAATGTAGTGAAAGTGCGAATCGTATGTAATCAGCGCACATAACTAAGGTAGCGATAGCGCTACTGTCAGAGGTCAACGACCGACGCGGTCAAACTCCTGGCTATGCGCAGGAGATGCGATGAAATTGCGAGACCCGCGCATGCGCGCTTAACAGCACTGACAATAAATTGCAACAACTTGAATAGTATTCAGTTCCGCAATTTAATATAAACTAGTTAAATATTAACAGTTTTATTTTTATGCTTTTAGCTGAATTCATTTTTTCAAAAAGAAGTGGAAACATCCTGCTAAAAATTGACAACTAAACATTTAGTAAGCGTTTAATGAGTGAAATTTCTATGAAAGTGCACTGGAAATGTTCGACTCACAATGGCCGTGGATGTAAAGCAGTAGTTCACACGATTGATGAAGTAATCGTTTATTTACAAAATGTTCACAACCACTGAATAGTGTAACAAAAGTTGTTTTAATAAACTAATAATTATTCCAATATTCATTTTATAACACTAATTACTGTAAATATTTTTTTTATTTAACTTTGTTTTGAATTATTACTCTATAAAACTGATATTTGTATAATTATATAATTTATTTTGTTATATAATCAAAATAAACATCTACTGTTTAAGCAACGTGTATCATTATTATTTATGATGCATTGAAAATGTATATTATCAAATTCTTTATATTATCAAATATTCTTTGTGTACACGTATCGATTTTTAATTAAATATCTTACAAAACGCAGATGCGCAGTATGGTTTTTAATTTGTTTTATTTAAATTCATATAAGTATCAGTGGCAGTGCTTTTATACAAGCTATGGAAGCGCTGATTCTATACATTACTTATTTTTTAATTTAATTCGCAATTGCCTACCGGCTATTGATAATTAAACAAACATTGCTAACAATCTAACATTTCTTCAATTAAACGAACGCTTAAAAACACTAACAAATATGATTGTGATATTTCAAGCTCAGCTTGATCTGATTTTGGCTAAAACCATTTTGTTCTAAGTCGAAAGCGAAGTGATATAAGAGAATTAAGTCCTTTTAAGTGCTCATAGAGGCTAGAAGTCGTTAGCTGTGATGTGATGGTATAGGGCTAAAAGCGACTGTTTTTTATTTTCTAATAAATATATATCTAGACCAGAGGCGGCCAACCTAAATGATCTTATGGGTAATTTTGGAAATGTATTATTACACCCTGGGCCATATTTAAAATAGGGATATTTTTTTTGCATGATCACGGTGTGTCCCTTGCAATAATACATTTTGATGCTAAGCAGTGTGATTTATAGTTAGTTAGACGCATCATTTTCTGGCGGCGGCTATTATTTCTCAAGTGGCCCTTTATAAACGAAACCATTGTAGTCGCTTTACGATAGCGATTTGTTGAGTGAGACAATGCGTTTTTCATTGTTCACAATACATTGTATAAATGGTAACAAACAATTAAGAAGTTTTGGTTATGAGAATTAATGTTAATGATTTTCTAGTTTTCTCTTGCATTATTTATGCTGTACTTGTGTGTATTAAATATGTAGATTTCTCTTTTTTAAAACGCCTTTGTTTGAAATAACGCTTACTAACAATTTTGTGAGATTTCATTTAAATACTTACGTAATAGATACATCATATTAAATATGTTTAATTTACATGTTTTTAGCTCAGTTCGTCACTTCGAAAAGAGGTAAAACATTAATTAAAATTGGCAACTACAGTTTTCGCCAGTATAAAAAATACAACTATAAGCAACACTGGCATTGTTCGACGCACAAACCACGTGGATGTAAAGCAGTAATTCATACCATTGACGATACTATTGTGTATTTAAAAAATATTCACATCCATTGACTTGAAGAATGTTAAAACATCAACTATCCAGACTTATAATTGAAAATACTTGATTATGTTTTTAAAAATAAGAGATATTTTTTTATCATGATTTATTAAATTTATTTTTATAATCTTGAATTGAATTTTTATTTTATCTTAAATATATACATAATGCTAAATTGGGTTTATCAACAGTCATCTTTACCTTTTTGTGATGTACGGTGGAGTGACAAAATAATTGGACCAAACATTATTTATCATATTTTTTTGTAGTTTCTACAAACTTTAATGTAATTTAAAATAATTAAAATAATTTTTATACATAAACCGTACATTATTTTTTTCTAATAAAATTTATTCATCATATTATTTTTATTTTTAGCTGAATTAATTACTTCAAATAAAGGGAGAACTCTTCTTAAAGTTGACAACTACATATTTTTCAAACACAGAAAGTACAGCGACTATAAACAACACTGGTATTGTTCGACGCATAATAAACATGGATGTAAAGCAGTAGCGCACACTTTTGAAGATTCTATTATTTATTTAAAAAATCTCCATAATCATTAAGCTTACTCTTTTTATTAAAATATTAAAAAAATACTTTATATTAAATCCCATAATGTAGTGGCGCGATATAGCTTACTTATTGCTTTTTACTTACACCTGGAACCTCTATGACTGCCCATGCAGTGTGTCTTAAGTTGCTTTTTGTTGTTAAAGAAACGGTAAAACATACACGTGAATGTTTTATTATCGTTATTTTGTTCTGTTTTCTTAGTGAACGAATCATATTTAATAAATTTAGATTCGAATCCAGTTCCTCACTTACCATGAATATTATAGAAAAATAATGTAAACATGAAATTTTTGAAATTATAATCGCTACAAAGAAATATGCTTAATATTTTTGTGCAAGCTTATATATTTTTTACTTATACCTTAAATATAAATTAACATCAGTGGCAAAGTTATTGTAAAGATATTCAGAAAAGTTCTTTTGGTAATTTAATTATATAATACTTTTGTTTTAAAATTAAGTTATACATTTTATAATAACTAAAAATTGTTATTTTTTGTTCTTATTCACAATCCTTGAAATACGTCCATTTGAGTATATTTTAAGTTATTGATTTAATTTTTTTATTTTCAGTTAAATTCATTATATCACAAAAAGGGAAAACGCTTCTTAAAATTGGTAACTATAAATACTATACTAGTACAAAGAACGGTCATAAGCTGCACTGGTATTGTTCGACGCACAGTCCACGTGGATGTAAAGCAATAGTTCATACAGTTGATAATATAATTGTTTATTTAAAAAATGTTCACAACCACTGATATTTTTTTTATTATTTAAAGCATATCCTATTTATGTTTATTTATTGCTGATTAAGTTAAAAATTATTGTTTATAAATAAAAATGTATTTTATGTATAAATAAAAATGTATTTTATTTATACATAATTTTATTTGGTTCTTAGAAATGTCTTTACTATTTTAATTTGTATAAAAAATATTTAATAAAGTCTACTTTTTACTATTTAGTGTTTTTTAAAATATATTCACCCAGTGCAATTAAAATATTTTTTTATTTACTATTTCATATTTTTATTAATATTGCTATTTTATTTTTAGCTGAATTCATTACATCACAAAAGGGGAGAACCCTCCTTAAAATTGGCAAATACAAATATTATAAACATAAAATTATTAACCGTAAAAAACACTGGTATTGTTCGACGCACAGTCCACGGGGATGTAAGGCGATAGTTCACACAATTGACGATATTATAGTTTACTTTCAAAATGTTCACAATCACTAAAAATATTCGAATTCACATGTATTAAGTGTATTTTATGAATGTATTTTTTTTAATTACATTTTTAAATAGGTTTAGATAAATATATTATAAATGTTTAAAAGTAAAAATATTTAGTTTAATATTTTCAGTAAAAGCGATAACAATAATTTGACTAAACAAAATACGAGTGAAATTGTAAATTCGTAACACCTAAGATTTTTTTACAATAGCCACGCAGACTATGAAAATTTTCTGGCGGCGGGTACTATTTCTCGAGTGGCCCTTTATAAACGAAACCATTGTAGTCGCTTATGATGGCAATTTGAGTGGGAGTTAATTTGTTTTCGTTTTATTATATAATCAAAATTAACATCTACTGTTGAAGCAACGTGTATAATTATTATTTCGAATGCATTAAAAATGTATACTAGCTGTCGGTACCTCATTGTCGTGAGGTACCGAAGTTAGCAAGTGTGGGAATACCGGACCCCCAACTTTTTGGATTTTAAATATTATTTTTACATTTTCTGGCGGAGGTTACTATTTCCCGAGTGACCCTTTATAAATGAAACCATTGTTGTCGCTTTACGATGACGATTTGTTGAGTGATGCGTATTTCGATGTTCACAAAACATTGTATAAATGGTGACAAGCAAATAATAAGTTTTGATTATGGCGATTAATGTTAATGGTTTTCTTATGTTGTCACTGGCAATATTTATGCTGTACTTGTATTTTTAATATTAGGATTTATCTCTTGTAAAACGCATTTGTTTAAAATAACGCTTACTAACAATTTTGTAAGGTTTCCTTTATATACTAATATAATAGATACCTCATATTAAATATAGTTAATTCAAATGTTTTAGCCCAGTTCGTCACTTCGAAAAAAGGGAATACTTTAATTCAAATTGGCAACTACAAATTTTACCAATTCAAAAAATACAACAAAAAACAACACTGGCGTTGTTCGGCGGCCAAATTACATAAATGTAAAGCAATAATTCATACTGTTGACGATATTATTATGTATTTAAAAAATATTCACAACCACTAACTTGAAGAATGTTAAAAAATTGATGATTCAGTTTTAAAAACAAGAATACTTGTGATTATATTTTTTTTAATAAAGAGATATTTTTATTTTATACATGGTTTATTAAATATTGTTTTTAATATTGAATTGATATTTTATTTTTCCTTTAATATTGTTTTTATCAACAGTTCACCTTTCTGTGATGTACATGAAGTGTACATGTGACATTTTATTATGCAAGTATTTAATTAAATCTGTCGAATTGTAATTATGCATATTTACCCGTTATACATTTATTAAAACTTTATTTATTAATATTATAAAAAAAACCCACTGGCTATGTCGTCACTGGGAACATGCAAACGAGAAATGGTATTTGTGGGCGTCAGGGCCGGCCCTTTGTTATTTGGCGCCCCAGGCAAAAACTAACCCCCCCCCCCCACTATTCATATTTTAATAGCTCATTACATGAGCTCAGAATATATTTTAAGAAAGTCTTAAATTATTTTTGACACGATACTTTTTTGCGATTGTGAGTATTTGAGAAATTGTAGTTTTTTCGGGGATATTTATTACGCGTGAACTAATCTAAGGAGTACACAGTAGGGTGTACCAAAAAAATAATCTCCTTGGTAAAAGACACAATGAGAAACGTCAAATGCCAAGTGAGAGTACAAAATGATCTATCAAAACCTTTGCGAACACTCAACAGCCTACGACAGGGCAGTGCTCTAGCGTGCAATCTGCTCAACATTACCCTAGAAAAAGTAATCTTAGATGCAAAACTGGTTATAGCTAGCAGTGTGTAATCAGTGCTGGAGCAATGGGGGGCGCGAGGGGTGCGGTCCGCCCCGGGCGGCACTTGCTTATAGGCGGCATATCAGACCACGGGTTGTGACATTTTAACGTTTTGAAAATTCTGCGTAAGTCGGTCGTGAGCGCCTCGGCCAGTTGCGGCGTCTCACGTGTCACCGCTGTAGCCGTGTCACGCGCGCACCGAACACCCGGCCGGCCCGAACAGGAAAGCACAAATCGGAAGCCCACAAACTCACGATCGCAGCTTTAAAATTTTCGCGTGAGTCGGTGGTGAGCGCCTCGGCCAGTTACGGTGCCTCGCGTGTCACCGCTGTAGCCGTGTCACGCGCGCACCGAAACCCGCCCGGCCCGACACAAATCGAAAACCCCCAAAATCACGATCGCAGTTTTTTTATATACATTTTTTTATTTTTTTTACTTGATTTACAATTTAACTAGTAATTAATCATTCATTTACTTAATTATTCAATTTATTTAAATATTTAAATTTTTCATAAATTTAAATTATTATTTTGAATAAAATATTAATTTATTTAATAATATATTTTATTTTATTTTTGAAATTAATTATTAAAATTTTTATTTAATTTAAATTATTTTTTTGAATTATATATTCATTTATTTCTTTATAGAATTTATTTAATTTTTGAAATTAATTATTTAAATTTTTATTAAATTTTAATTATTTTTTTGAATAAAATATTCAATTATTTAATTATAGAATTTATTTAATTTTTGAAATTATTTATTTAAATCTTTATTTAATTTAAATTATTTTTTGGAATTAAATTTTCATTTATTTAATTATTAAATTTATTATTTAAATTACATATTAAATTAAATTAATTATTTAAATTATTTATAAAATTAAATTAATTATTTGAATTATATATTTATTATTAAATCGATCCAGTTAAAACCTCCTAGGCAAAATTTAACGTCTAAAATAACTTCCGAAATATTAAATTAAGACAATTACTTTCTTCAAACTTTTTATAGAATTAAATCTAATACACAACTTTGCATTAAAACATTTACAATTTTTTGCAAATTGCGAATTTTATCGATCCAGTTAAAACCTCCTAGGCAAAAGTTAACGTCTCAAATAACTTCCGAAATATTAAATTGAGATAAACACTTTTTATAAAATTCATAGAACTCAATCTAGTACAGAACTTAACAACTTTGAATATTTTCACTTTCAATATTGTTTGATAATTTTAAGTGAATATTTTGCTTTGGTTTCATATCATGGCGCCCCACAAGATCTAGCGCCCTAGGCAATCGCCTGTACTGCCTGCCCCTCAGGCCGTCCCTGGTGGGCGTAGATCCTCGGCAACGCGCTACCTCGAGGTTGTTGTTACGCTCTGATGTCAACGTCCTATAATTGCAAAAACTTGGCAAATGCCTACTATAAGGTCTTCAATTTTTTAAATTATTACTCTATATTGCTTTTGTTTATATAATTATATTACTTTATTTTTTTTTTTATTTATATATTCTGAATAAACGTCTACTCTTGAAGCAATGTGTATAATTATTATTTCTAATGCATTAAAAATGTACATACACTAAAAATATTGAAGAAATATTAATAAATATTCTTTGTGTATATAAATCGATTTTTCTTTGAATGAAATATCACACAGAACGCAGATTCGCAGTATGGTTTTAATTTGTTCTATTTGAATACATATATGTTTTAGAGGCAGTGCTTTTGTACAAGCTATGGAAGCGCAGATTCTTTAAATCATTTTAATAATTTTTTTTTTATTTAATTAGCAAATGCCTACCGGCAATTTAAAAATTTCCTATTATCATTTTTTTATTTTATATAATAGTGGCTCTTTATAAACGAAACCATTGTAGTCGCTTTACGATGACGATTGGTTGAGTGAGACAACGCGTATTTCGATGTTCACAATACATTGTATAAATGGTGATAAACAATTAATAAGTTTTGGTTGTGGCGATTGATGTTATCGATTTTCTTAAGTTTTCATTGTCATTATTTATGTTGTATGTACTTGTGTTTTATACATGGAGATTTCTTTATTGTAAAACGCCTTTGTTCGAAATAACGCTTATTAACAATTTTTTAATGTAATGTACATCATATTAAATATAGATAATTTAAACGTTTTCAGCTCAGTTCGTCACTTCGAAAAAAGGAAAAACTTTAATTCAAATTGGCAACTACAGATTTTGCAAAAAAAAAAAATGCAACCATAAACAACACTGGTGTTGTTCGACGCACAAACCACGTGGATGTAAAGCAGCAATTCATAGTGTTGACGATACTATCGTATATTTAAAAAATATTCACAATCACTGACATGAAGAATGTTAAGACATCGATGATGCAGATTTATGATTAAAAATAATGTATTACTGTTGATTTTATTTTTTTAAGTTAAAAATTATTTTACTTTCATGGTTTATTTAATCTAGTCTTATAATCTTGGATTGTTTTTCTTTTAAAATATACATTTTTGTTTTTAAGTGTTTTTATTAACATTCTTATTTATATTGCTGTGAAGTACACCAATTAAACATGTCATTTTATTATGTAAGTATCTAAAATATATAGTAATTAATTTATATTGTTTGAAGCAGTATCTGGTTATAATATTTTTAAATAAATCTTTACTGTCATATTTTTATTTTTTTTATTTTAATTTTAATCCAATACAATTACAGTGAAACATCAACTTATGAGTGACTTGACTTACAAATTTTTCGATATACGAGCATTTTTATTATTATTACATAATAATCGTTTTATGTATTCATTATGTTAATTGCCAGTTAAACTTTTTTATTTTTAAAAATTGCTTTGACACACGAGTAATTTTAATATGCGAGCTCCATCTTGAAACAAATTAAACTTGTTAGTCAAGGCATCACTGTAAAATGCATTATTAAAAATATACCAACTTATATATAACTGTGTCAATAATGTAATTAATGTACTTTCAGTCGAATTCATCATTTCAAAAAGAGGAAAGATTCAGCTCAAAATTGGTAATTATAAATATTGCCAACACCGAATTTTTAATCATAAACAACACTGGAATTGTTCATCGCATAATAACCGTGGATGTAAAGCGACTGTTCACTCTGTACATGGTACTATCGTTTATCTTCGCAATATTCACAACCATTAAATATTCAGAAAATATTATGTTGTTTTATTTTAATATTAATCATGTAATATACATAACGACGTGCTTAGTTAATATTGTTTTTAATAATCAAAAATATTGTTGAAAATTAATTAAAATAAAATCCAGTAATATTATCTAAAGCGCAAAACATGCATGTAAATTAATCAAATATATATCATACTCAATCACAAATTCTACATTCTAAATTCGCCAGTGCATTCAGATCCTCATAAAACCACCACAATCAAAATTTTTCTAAAAAACAAAAACAATATATTAATAGCGGTATAATGCTAAAAATTTCTTTCCGGCGCAATTAAAGCTTGGAAATAAATTATTTATTGTTGGCCTAACACGTGTGCGAATAACTTTTTTATTAGGTATTTTTTTTTATTTACTTTGATGGTGAAGCATACGAAACAAAAGTTTGAAACTTTAACATTTATAGAGCAAGAAATAGTGAAATATTTTTAGCACATGATCCAACAACTTGAAAAATTGAACTTCATACACGTAAACGGTATCGAGTAGGGCGTTGTAAAATAATAACACCACAAATATTCGTAATATATGCAAAATTATATATATCTTGAAAACCTACATAACGTATGTTGTGCAAAAATAATAAAAATACATACATACTTAACTTTGAGAAAATAAGTCAATAAATATATTCATAGTTATTGACAGTGTCATTTAAGGTAAGACCAATTGGTAGTATTTAATTATTAAAACTTAGTTCTGAGCTCGCTATCAGTGAAGATCACTTCAG
The DNA here is from genome assembly GCF_051122295.1 of Plectrocnemia conspersa. NCBI lineage: Eukaryota > Metazoa > Arthropoda > Insecta > Trichoptera > Polycentropodidae > Plectrocnemia > Plectrocnemia conspersa. Next base: position 7,740,180 of record NW_028277169.1, read on the forward strand.
ATCGACACAGACCTTCGGGTCGAAGCCAACTAAGAAAAGCTGCGCCTATGCAGATTCTATGGGTGCATTATTTATTTTTAAGTAACACATTTATATTATAGTTTATCAACTTGTATGTAATTTTGTAATAACGTATTATTTAAATTATTGATCGTGTTTTATTTATTTTTTTAGTTGAATTTCTCACTACGCGAACTGGAAATCCTCTGCTTAAAATCAACAATTACACATATTATAGAAAGCGAAAACATAACTTGAAAGAGCACTGGCATTGTTCAGAGTGTTTTAGATTAAAATGCAAAGGAGCGGCACACACGGTCGGCAATGTTGTCGTTTATCTAAAAAACGTTCATAACCACTGATGTAAAAGCATTTTTTAATTATATGTTTGTATATGATTTTAAGGCAAAGCGTTCCGAGCCTTCCACAATTCTAGAATTTTTTTCATATTTTCTGATTAGTAGCTGAGAGCTACTTTATCATTAAATTCGATAATGTGTATTAATATTAAAATATGTATATATTAACATTTTTATGGTAAACTTAGTAACAAAAATTAGTTTTTTGTATTCAATTTTTATAAAATGGTTTTAAGTATACCCTTTTACTAGTTTGACACAATTGTATAGTTGTATTATTTTTTTTTACAGTTGAGTTTTGGCATTTCATTTTTTATATAATATAAAAGCATTGAAACTGTTCTTTATATAATATATTTTTTTTTTTATATATATATATATATATTGTATAAATAATATAAAGGCATTGCAACTGTTCTTAGTATTATTAAATGAGAGGGTATTACACTTGTGTTCCGAAATAGTATTAAACTAAAATTATATATGGATAATAATGTGTTGTCATTCTGCACAATTATATCATGTAAATCCCTATTTCTCGACGACTTCAATTTTGTTTTTTTATTCTTGATCATTATAATTAACTTCATTTTTTTTAGTTTATTTTATTCCTACCGAAAGAGTAAAAGTACTACTTAAATCATCAGTAATTAAAAACGGTAAACTTTTGTGAAAGAATAGTTGTTTAAGCAGAAACATATTAGAAAGTATACATATTTTTACAATAATTAAATGTCGACTGAATTGCTTCTTTATGTGTATTTCTTAATCTATTAGTTTTAGTCTGTTATATAAATTGCTTTAAAATCATATTTTCTTCAAACATTTTGCACGATGTAGCTTCTATGGACGTACTTTTAATATAATATAATACGAACACAGATCCATGTGTAACGCATGAAGTTAGTCACCACTAAAATAATACATATCTTAAAAACTTTTTGAAAATTATTTTACCGTAGGAATGGGATATTTTTTCAACAGGTACAGTTATTTTATTTTGTTATCCATGGTTTTTAAAACGTTTAATGAGTCCTGATGTACATTTTTGTTATGAATCATGTGTTACTTTAAGGAAAATAAATTAAGTTTTTAAATATACGTTAAATAGATGTTTAGATTCCATTTATTGCTACTGTAATTATAATACTCTACGGTGTAATTAAACTGTAAATAAATTAAATATAAAGGAATATGTTTTGTGCATTCAATTTAAATCATTTCAAGCCTTCCACTCACTTGTTAATTGTTCATATTAACTCGGCCGGTACTTTAGAACAAATTTATAATTTCGTCGAATGTAAAGACGCCGTTTGTTACACGAAATATTTTTTATCAGGAATATTAAACGTATGATAAAATAATTATAGTTATTTTAATAACACAAAAATAATATTAGGAAGTAATTCTAATTAAAAAAAAAATATTTTTGTTTTTACCAGTCTCTTAATCTGATAAGGCAACTCGATTTGAGGATAATATATAAAAATAATTACATATATATACATATATTTTTTGTGAATTTTTCACACCTTTTATTAAAGTATGAAATTCTTCAAATCATGCTTATTTGTGTTTAATTTATTATTAATTTATTTATTATATTTACAGTCGAATTCATCGTCTCAAAAAAAGGAAAAACGTTGCTTAAAATTGGCAATTACAAGTATTGTAAACGCATATCATATAATATGAAGCAACATTGGAATTGTTCAACGCATAATAGCCGAGGATGTAGGGCGATTGTGCACACGATTGATAGTGCTGTTGTTTATTTACGTCATGATCACAACCATTAAATAATATTTGTGAAATATATATAATTTATCTGTACAACTCTTATAGAATGTTAAAATCGTCTGTTTGCAGCTACTAATACTATCTGTAACCAAATATCTATAGCTTTAATTTATCTTTAAATGTTGCGATTAAAATCTAAATACCGAAATTGAAATTGGCCGCAAATATCGGTCGGCGGAAAATTACTCCGTACACCAGCCGAACCAAATCTAATTTATTGCCTCCCCTTGCTGCCCAATCATCTTTTGAGACTCAGATTACGCAATCGTTCAGATCCTACTTGTGCCACAATTAGCTTAATATTTTCATTTTGATGATTTAAGATTTTTCATATCATATTTTTTTTCAGCTCATACTTAAAATAAATATTTTTTTTCTGTTTTTAATGTTTTTGCCGAAAGAGACGCATTGACTTTTTAAATTTGAACGAACATTTTAAGGACTCAAATTTATATTTATTTAGATATATATCACAAAATTTAAATAATAAGACCGAGCGCGCTTTGGTGACATCTGTCAGTTTCGCCAACTCTGACTGCGCCTCTCTGTGAATGCATTGATTTGGGTCCCTCTCTAAAAGATGCCTTATGTTAAGCTCTGACTAACCAGGAGCGAAGTCCTAAAATTAAAAAAATACCACTGTAGGGCCTTATGTGACGAGTAAAGGGCAAAGCCCCGGCGCTGACCCTATTATCTCTAGCGTCTATTGAAGAAAATCCACTCCTGTTTCTGAAAAGGCAGTTCTTATCTAGTTGCGATAAATGTTACCAGCGATCGACACATTCTAAAGTGAGTTTGTCAGTATGGATTATATATTAAATAAATACATTCAAACTTTTATAAAAAAAAAAATTTATGTTGTTCTGACGAAGAATATGATATATTCTTTATAATGTAATACATCGATATTTAGAGAGTTATCTCAAAAAGCATGACAATCAAAAGCTTAAGTTTTGTTTTGTTCATGTTTTCCAAATTTTTGGTTGTATTAATTTTAATAAAAGTTAAAATTTATATTTTGGAACTTTCATTGAAATACATTTTGACAACTATATTATTCACATTATCTTTAATTATTACTGTTTTTAGACGAATATGTCATTTCAAGAAAAGAAAAAATATTGATTGAAATTGACAACTTTACATTTTGTCAACATAGAAAATTTTTCAACTCATAATCGCCATGGCTGTAAAGCAATTTTACACACGATTGACGACGTTATCGTTTATTAAAAAAATATTCATACTTTACTTTAATTTAATATTTTTCCACTGTACTTTAATTTAATATTTTTTTACTGATTTTAAATAATATGTACCTTTTTTAAAATTAATTTTTTTTTACTTAACTACTCAATAAAAGTATATTAGATTTATATCAGTTGAATTAGTTAACCAAGATAAATTTTTAAATATTTTTGCTTTGTCAAGTAATTCTTTATTAATTTTTCCATGTTGCAGTGAGCTACATTTTGCAGAAATATAGTTATTGCTTTTCATGTTTTTATTAATAAAATATAGGTAAAAATATGTGGTCAAAACTTTTTATATCGAACTTGCCGCTAATAATAATCATAACATCACTGAACTTAGAAATTTTACGGTTTTTTCATACATCCTTCCTTGTAAGGCATGATTGTAAACAAAAAAAATATCTTAAACATTTATAGTGCGAATTGAAAAAAAAATAAAAAAGTAATTTGATATTTCGATTATTTCATCATTTAAAATAGCGTTACATCTTCATACGTAACACGCATACACAATCTTTAATAGTAAATGAGTTCCAATAATGATTACTAGACTAGTACAAATAGCTTAGACCAATGAACGTCAGAGTTTCCAATTTGTACACACATACATTCGCGCGTGCTAGAGCACAGTCACAAGAATAAAGTATACGTCGCACGAAAATACGATTGTGTGTTTTTTTGTTTCTACCTGCGCTGCAATAAAGGTTATTATCGGAAAACTGCAGCGTATCTGCATAGTTTGGAGAGTTTGAAAGAGATCGTAAACTTTTACACGTATTATATATTATTTAAAAAATGCAATTAAAAACATTTCAAAAATTATTAAAATATTTTTGTTATATAGTGATGATACAAATTATATATATATATATATATAATAGATATAAATTTACATACATACCAAATATATTTACAGAAAATATACATATTTTAAAATACAATTAATTACATTTAAAAAATAAAAATACAAAATAATATTACGGTTGGAAGTCAGCTTCTTTTTGGTTTCGTTCCAACAATACTATCACTTTCTAATGGTGTAGAAGAATATTAGTAGTTCACTTTCAATTTAAAAAAAAATTTGAAACTATGAAAAATTATAAGTACCGAGTTTAAAAACTGTTTGCTGGTAACAGATACGTAAAAAATTCGTACTGCAATAATTTTTTGTTGAAATTTTTATTTTTTAATTGTCATTAGTAGCTTTATAATACGTTTATATAGCTATTATTGGTTTGCTATTTTATAATTATTTTTCTTAAACTCCATTTTACATAACTTTTATCATGCGTTATTTTGTAGTAAAAAAAATATTTTATGTGTTTTTTATATAAAATAAAATAAACATATTTTTTCCCGTTTTTTGTTTTATTTTTTTATTTTTTTTATTTTAAGTTTAGCATATCATGAAAAATAACTGTTTTCTTCAATTTACTTAAAAAATAAACTTTGTATTTTCTGTTTTTCTTTTTTGTTATTCCAATTTTATGAAAAATTAAGCAAAAAATTAAAAATAATATAAAAATGCTTAGCGTGTAAGCCGCCCTTTTTAATGTATATAAAATTTCATTTTAAGCACTGAGATTAAATATTTAATCTCGGTACTTGAAATGTAATAAGACACCATCTTTACCGTTCGTTTTGAATTTATTATTCTGGTAAATTATTGTCCGTATGATTATATCGACACATCCAGACTTCCTTTTTTATACATATATCATCAAGTGTACATACATATATCATCGACATTTAGTTTACGTCGGTGCAGTGGAAAGAACTCATTCTCCAGGCGTCGGCGTAACGGTACGACCCCATATCAATTGCTGAAAGATGGTACCCCATTTCTTGTTTGCTGTTTCTAATTTCTGGATTTATCACATATCTAATGAAAGTTCTAAAACTAATTATAGTTTTGGAACTTTTATTAGATCTAAAATACAAACTAAGCCAGCTGATCTCTAAGAAAAAAATAAGCGGAAGAAGTACAGACAGACATTTCGCATATTGCTTCATAGTTTGTCTACCCTTGGATATTATACTATGACTTAAAAATATGTTAACTATTCTTATCGATATTACTACGGACTTTGTTTCGCATATTTCATTATATACTTTTTCTTTCAAATTAATAAATCTTATTATTTACTAAAAATACACTTTTATGTATTTAATGTATACGAAATGCATTTTTATAATGCGTTTCTTATAATAATAAATTATTAAATAATATATGATATTTTTTAGTCGAATTCGTTTTATCACAAAGAGGTAGAACTCTACTCAAAATTGACAACTACACTTATTATAAACATGGAAATATTAACGGTAAACAATACTGGAATTGCTCTACGCACAGTTGTCGTGGTTGTAAAGCAACAGTGCACACAATCGACTGTGTTATCGTTTATTTACATAATATTCACAATCACTGAAATTTTGTTATAGTTTATTTTATAATTTAGTTGAACTTAATTATTATTTTTTAAATAAACTTTAGTTGTTATTTCTATTGTGTTTTTATTTATATAATGCCAATCAATTAAAGAGCTCTATGGTACTGTGAAACTTGTATTATATGAATATATAAATTTCAGTTAAATACGCTGGTATAAAAATTGTATAACTATCATCTTTTCAGCCGAATTCATTACACGAAAAAGAGGGAAAACTTGTCATTAAGTTGACAACTACGAAGGCAAAAATGGAAATTTTTTATTTATACAATATTCAAATAACTATGTAACCCATTTTATTTTTTATATCTGATAATTTTGATTAGTTCCATCTTAGAGTTTTAACAAACATAAAAACTTTTTTTTATTTATCCTAATAACATTTTAATACTACAATAGTACTAAAAATAATTTCATATGTTTAAATAATACATATTGTTTTTAGCCGAATTTCTAACATCACAAAGAGGAAAAACTCTACTAAAATTTGACAACTACACATATTGCAAAAGCAAAAGATTCCACCATAAACAGCACTGGCGTTGTTCGACGCACACGCCTCATGGATGTAAAGCCATTTTGCACACTGTAGATAATAATATCGTTTATTTACGTAATATTCACAATCACTGAAATATATGTCAATGTTCTACCCCCTTTTTTTAATTTATTATATTGTAAATAAAACAACTCACATATTAAGAGATATTATATTTAAAAACCATAGTTGAGCAGAATTTTATTTGCTTACTTTCGCTTTATGTGATTAGTTTTTTTATATTAACAAAAACATTTATTGATAGTACAAAATCTATCAAAAGTATCAAAAACGAAAATCCGACGGCGCTCACTTACATTTCCTGATTTATCGGCGGTCTGCCGGCAACTGACAGCTTCTGCAGGCAGGAAAAATTCAAGCACGCGAATTAGATTCGCCTACATACATGCACCAAACCACGCCTTCTTTACTTCATTTACTTACACAAGAAAAAATATGTTCGTTGCTGCGAATATCAGAATGTATCCTAAATTTCTGTGAATTTTTTTCAATTGATTTTGATTTTAGATTGCGTTTTTATTTTCATATTGTGATAGATAAGTTACTTTAATTTATTTTTTGTGTAATTTTATAATGTAACAATTGTATATAAAAAATAAATATGCGGTGCATTTAACCCGCTTTTTTATTTATGAAACGTTTTTAAAATAGCTTATTTAGATTATGTGTTATATATGATATAAAATCATTTCTTCAAAAAATGTGAAAGCTCAACTGACAACAAGAGCTAGAATATTTTATATTATCAAATAACATTTATTAAAATGTTCAACGCACAAAACTTGTAGAACAAACGATTTTTTTATATTTTTGTACATTTAAAATCTTAAATCAATATTTTTTTTTTTAATTTTCAGGTATTGAAATTAGTAAGTGTATCAGTATAATTATATATTGATTTTGGTATTTATGCATTAACCTTTTTTATTTTATTTTCAGATTATTTTTTAGCATTTGGTTTTATATCTCTGATTCATAAAATTTCCCGGTTGCTTTAAAGCTCAAGTTAACTCTTAGCGACTCAATGCGAAAGTGATATTTTTCTTCGAACTTATTTGGTGTCGCGTTTAGTGTCAATTTTGTGTGAGCTCCGCTGGTTACAAGCTAAGGTCTGAAAGTAATTTTATTACAGTGGCGCTCTGGCTTATATTTAGTCAGAGTAATGGGAGTAGATTAATGATTATCTAGTCTAGCCCCTTATTGTGTAATCATTGATGCTATATAAATATTTTCTTAAAGCACTTTTCAGACACGTATAAATCAATTATTTTATTAGCTCTTCTTATTTACATTCTACCATTTTCTTGAGGAATTAGTATGAGTCGTGAAGGTTTCTTGAGCTGGTCTGATTTTTAAATAATTATTTGTTTTTATCATGCTTTTTATTTAGTCAAATATATTATTTTTAATATGTTCTTATTATTATATTGATTAATTAATTTATCATAATTTTAGCCGAATTTATTACTTCAGTGAAGGGGAGAACTTTGATTAAAATCGACAACTACAGATTTTGTAAATACAAGAAATTCCAAGAGAAACAACATTGGCGATGCTCTACAAATGCAACCCGTGGATGTAGAGCTAAAATGCAAACAGTTTATGATACTATAATTTATTTACACAATATTCACAACCATTAGTTAATGATTTTAAGCTCCTAATGTTTTTTCTTGCATTATTTTTTGCTTATTATTGTTTTTCTTATACTTTAAAAATCATATAAATAAAAAATATGGATATCTTACTAATTTTGTTATATTTAATAAATTGACTATTATTATTTTTTTATATAAATTTATTTTAGTGCATCTTACCGTCTCCTATTAAATATTCCGATCGTCTTAACGTTCAACCATTTCAATTTGGGTCTTCCAACTTTTCTGTGGTATAAATGAAAAAAATACTAATTTATTTTTTCTGTATTTTTTAAAAATAAATTTGCTTCAATTTATTCAAGATTTTGACTTAATCGATGATATAAAAAATATTCTTATTTGGCTGTGTATTTTTATTTTTATCATATTTTTAGCTAAATTCATTACATCACTAGTTTTTAATAATAAAAACATACAGTAGCGTGCATAAAACACATCAACTTCGAAATAATCATATTTTGTATAAGACTTAAGATGTGTTATATTTTTAGTGATGTAATTTATGTGATATGAGTCGACCGGCCATGGGCGAAGCCCCGGCGGCGGCCTTTTATGGGGCCTTATGCTCATGTTCTACCTCAGTAAAGAATAATTTTTTGTAGTTCGGGTTGCATCTAGCGGAGGAAACGGGTTTTTTGGAACCAAAACCACTCAAATGTGTATGACTTGCTGACATTTCTTTCGGCAAACCTTTCCTCTTTCCTTGTCTTGGAAGGCAGTGCTTGACTAATTTCGACAAGCGGTGTTTATCTCATTTAGTAAATTTCATTTGTATCTAGAGTTCACACAAATTAAAATAATGAAAAAATGGTATGTTAATCATATAATCATTTTTTTTAATTATTCTGAAACATAAGATTTTTGACTTTTAATCATAATTATTAAAATCTTTTAATTGAACAAATCTAAAATAATTATTAAAAACATATTAATAAACATTGCAGACATCACATATTTTTATTCTGTTTTTATACCTTTTAAACACATTTTTACAATGTTTTTATTCTACAAACACAATTAATTTAATTATTGTAGTTTCAGCCGAATTCGCTACTTCATTGAGAGGAAGACCACTGATTAAAATTAACAACTATACATATTCTAAACATAGGAGCTATGGAGGAAAACAGCACTGGTATTGTTCGACTCACAGACACTTGCGATGTACAGCAATAGTGCATACTATTAATAATGTTATTGTATGGTTGAAAGATGTTCACAACCACTGAAATTTAAAAAAAAATGTTTTTCCATACTTTTATTTTTTATAGTTGTAAAATAAGGTTTTTCTTCATTTTATGCAAATAGTATAAGAATACAATAATATTTGCTTAAAAGTTTTTTGGCAAAAACATTCATTATTTATATAAGTCATTCATTATTTCAAAATGATTTATGCTCTTATTTTCATGCATTCAATTCATATTATATTTATGATAATAACAGTATTTTTATCGAATTATTTACCAATCGAACCAATCGAATAATATAATTTTAATCAATCTCTTCAGATGACTTTTGAATTAAAAAAAGTTCTACAGTAAAATCTCAGTATAACGAAGCTCACGGGACCAAATATTTTTTTTGTTATACTGAAAATTCGTTATATTAAATGTAAAGAAGATGATATATTTTTATTTAATTTTTAATTTCCATATTACTACAGTAACAAAATAACCTCTTACAAAATTATTTTTGTTAATTTTTAAGGATTATGTAATGAACACAATAAAATTTGTTAAAAATGTTTGAGGGTCGGCGAAACACCTTGAATGTTTATTGCGAACACACCCGGTACACGCCAATTCAATGACTTTGTGTCAATTTGTAACGTCATTCTTAAATTCAGATCAAAATATATCGTTATACTGAGATCAGTCTTCGTTACAATGAAAACATGTTGTATAAAAGTTTTTCGGGGACAAATTGAAGATTCGTTATACTGGGAATTTTGTTATTCGGTATTCCTGACAAAGAGATTTCACTGTATTATGTTAATAATAAGATGCAAAAATAAAAATATTTCATGATATTATTATTAAAAAATATTATTTGCTTATTCATTAAAAATATGATTGCGTCATAAATGTCAGATAATGTCAATAAATTAGCAAACTGCATAATGTAACGTCTGGTTCCCGCACAGTTGAAAAGGTTCAATTCTTTTGCACGACAAATCCCACAATTGTTTCTTTAAAAGTTGAATGAGTATGGACTATTGTTTTTTTCATACTCACTTTCTTATTCAGCTTGTTATGTTACGGCTTTCAACACCCAAGCTGATGCCTAAACTCCAGAACTTTGAAAAAATACACCATCGAAAAAAAAATGTGTTTTATTTCTCATTCCAAATAATAATTCTCTTCAAGAATGGCTACCTATTTTTTTAAAATGAATATAATGTAAAAAATACTTCAAAATGTTGTTCTTACGTATCAGTTAATTTGTGCGGTACTCATTTGATCATTTTTTTACTTTTATTAAGGCATCCAGATGTTATGAAACAATTACAGGATAAATCTGTTGCAAGTATTCGAATATATATATATATATATATATTTTGATTAGCTTCAATGTTTATAATTCTTTCTTCATCTACGGTAGATTAAGAGATAATTGTTTATACACTAAATAAATTTAGTCAAAACATAATATAAACATAAACAAAATGCAAAAAAGACTATAATATTATATTTTATTTCTTGATGCACAGATGTTTTTTTTTATTCCATTGATGAAACCAGCTACATTTTAATTTTTGGGGATTGTCCTAGGAAATTGGTTAAAACAACGCCTTACAATTCTCTGACTAACAGTACCATCACCAAATCCTAAATTGATATTTCTCGTGGCCTGTGCCGCATTGCGTTTGTTTGAACTCGTACAAAAAAAATACGTAAATCTTTTATCGTAACCTTGATTTATTGATTAGATTAGAACACTAACCTTAAAAAAAAAGTAAAAATATAAGTTTTCACGAATTTATTTTTTGCGACTGAGTAAAAATCGGACACTTAATATGAAACAACCTAATACAGTAGATCTTATCAGACTCTGGTGTGTATATCAGCATAACGCAGATTCTAACGTCATCATTTTATGGAACATTTAGCCCGGGGACGCTGTTTAGTGCCTGTTCGAAAAAGATATCTGAGCGCAACGGTTTTATAGTATTTGTTTGTAAATATTTATAGTCCGTTAATGGATTATTTATTTACGCAGATGAAAATTACTTGAAGGTATAAAAATAAATTAAAATAATAATATAAAACCCTTTGAGCAACTCTAACAACTATAATAAAATTTACCGCAAATATCAAACATTAATTATTTTATCCTTAACTTTCTTTAATCCAGAATCCCAGGCAGGCGATATATGAAGAGGAATGCTATTAAATATATTTTTTATTAATATTTATATATTTAAATTATTTTGTATGCTTTTAGGTGAATGTGAGTATGTTCTGTCGCAAAGAGGGAGAACTTTACTTAAAATTGGCAACTATAAATATTGCAAGCACAAAAAAATTCGTCATAAACAATATTGGAATTGTTCAACGCATAACAATCGAGGCTGTATTGCGATTGTGCATACTATTGATGATGTTGTCGTTAATATAAGAGATAGGCACAATCATTGAACATCGAAATTATTTTATTTATAATGAGAAAAATGAGTAATGAAGATATTCGTTTTAATTTATATGTTAAAAATAGTTGTTAATTACTCTTCTTATAAATTGTTTTAGTTTTAATAAATATTTTTTATTGTTCAAACTTTTTATATATACATATTATTATTGATTTTGATTTGAATATAGTATATTCATATGTTTCTTTTTCGTTACTAAGGTTATTCCATTGTATATTATGAGTATATAGAGCAATGATTGTAATAATCGAAATATAGATAGCTGCTCTAATTGTATTCTTTTTTCTTAAAAGTGTATCTAAAAATTGTCCTCATCAAACAAATTGATGCTGTAGCGATTATTTTACCCAAAGTAATATTCCTTTTTCTCATCATTATGATTATTATCCAAAATAGCCAAACTCATTTACTTCAATTCTAGATCCAGAAGACTTCACCTTTTCCAAATGGATGTATTTCGAATATATCTATGTTTATTTTTAATTGCAATATATAAACAAATAATTTATTTCGTTTTCAGCTGAATTCGTTATTTCACGAAGAGGAAAAACTTTGATTAAAATTGGCAACTTCACATATTATAAGCACTCAAAATTTCACCATAAACAACATTGGAAATGTTCAACACACAAGCAATACGGGTGTAAAGGAACAGTGCACACGATCGACGATGTTATAGTTTATTTAAAGGATAATCACAACCACTATCAAACGTAAAAACTTGTATATGTAAACTAAAAATTAATTATATAATGTTATCGTTGTGAATACACTTATCCCTCGATTTATGCGGTTAAGAAAAATACATTTTCTTGAAGTACATATATAGTTATGAACATATTTAGTTCCACGCGTGTAGCGCGGTGATGTATTATACAAACAATGTATACTAGACTTACATCTGGAACCTCTACCACTGTCCATGCAGTGCAGCTGAAAATTTTACTCGTTTACTTAATTCACGAACACGTAAATACTCCTAGATCGTTTCATTACAAATTTAGTTCTATGCGATATTTAATGGAACGTATCTACCGCGTAAATCGAGGGATAAGTGTATATATAGAGCTTTTGAACGAAATACATGAGCAAGATCATGAATATTTTGTTAGAAGGTAAAAAAAAAACATTTTATTTGCCATTTATGCCTTTTATACGTATGTCTTAAAACTACTAAACACGTTAATTCGTATTCATTGTCATTAATGTACGTATGAAAAGAAAATAAAAAAAAAAATAGGTCAACATATTGTAAATATTATATATATATATATATATATATGATGATTTAAAACTGCCAATTATGTAACAATAAAAAAATATATCATTATTATTTTATTATATTTACTGTCTATTTTAAAAATAAATTTAATTCAATGATATTTTTAAAATATAGTATTTATGAGATTAATTTATTGATAATATTTTCAGCCGAATATCTAACATCACAGAAAGGAAACACTCTGCTTAGAATTGCGAACTACACATTTTACAAGAACATTAAAATAGGCTTTAAACAACACTGGCGTTGTACGACGCATAAAATTAATGGATGCAAAGCCAAAGTGCACACAGTAGATGATACTGTCGTTTATTTAGTCAATCGTCACAACCACTAATTGCTTGGTAAAAAATATACAGATTTATTTTTTTATGGATGTAAAAAATACGTACAAGTTTTTGGGTGTAACGGATTTTTATGTGGTTATGCTCAGGAAATGCCAATGAGTCATTGTATTTTTTATCCTGTGCGTTAGCTCTGACGTAATCAAAACAAATTGCGTCAGAGACAGCGCGTTCCTTAGTTATTCAACGGTTAGCTTCATAAGATTCTCATGTCATCTGGACGAAGTACCGTTACACGAAAGAGCATGCTTTATCTCTTTCTTCGTTGCATGCGACACCACTCCCACTTTTATTTCTAGGGGATCGGCGTCAGTTCTGGATTGTTAAATGAATAAATTTGATTAACCAACAATACCACTAACTTCATTTCATAATTTTACTACTTATGTGTCTGATTTTTTTTTAATTTTGTGCAGAATTTTATCGATATTTTAAATAAATATAATTATTATAGTCATTATTAAATTTATTCCTACTATTTTTGTTTCCAAAAGCAATAAAATATTAATATTTATTATAAGAAAAGAGCATTATTATATAATAAAAATAAAATGGTAAATATTTCTTTAGAAGCGCAGGGTAACACCCCCACGGTGTATGGCTGAGAGGCAAATAGTAGTGGATTCTAATTAGAATGTAACGGTAAACCGTCGAGTTCGATAGGGAATCTTATGATGCCAACGGTTATGTTGTTTTTGTTAGTTTAATAATAATGAATAGATTATTATGCACTTATGTTTTATGTTCTATTCTCTAATTTAGTTTATATTTTGAAATTAAAATTGGTATAAATTACACTTATTTAATTAATTTATTATTCTTATTTAATTTTAGTTGTTCCTTTGTGGATTGATTTATTTTATTATTTTTATAAATAAATAATTGCGATTTTTACTGTTGTTTTATATATTTAATGGTATTTAATTGCAGTTTTTTAGTTGTACTCAAATTAATAATTTTGCAATCATGCTTTCAGCCGAATTCGTCATTTCAACAAAAAGCGGAAAAATTCATCTTAAAATTGACAATCACACGTATTATAAAAACCTAAAAAGAGGCTTAAAACAACACTGGCGTTGTTCTTTAAACCAAATTAATGGTTGTAAGGCTAAAGTGCACACAGTTGATAATACTATCATTTATTTATACGATGTTCACTTACACTAAAATATGTATATGGCAATAAAACAATTCAAATATTTATTAAAAAATATATTTTTCGTATGAATGTATTATTGTCTTAAACGGGTGTCTTCTTTACCTTTCTCTTTCACGCTCCGGTGATGTATACTCAGTGTACATGTAAAAACCGTGGTAAATTTTATTATGTTTGACCTTAGTGTAAGAGCTGCTTAATCGGTATTTAGCATAGCTCCACTTAGTGCGAGCTCAGCTGAATGTCTTAATTCTGAAGCAGTAGTAAAAGTAGTAGTAAAGTCAGGTTCTGACTTGTGAAAAATCCTAATGGAAATATGTTTTAGAGTATGCTTATATTTTTTTTAAATTAGTGAGGTGCTGTCGTTCTTTATTGCCAATACAATGATTTGGTGTATAAACAGATTATTATTGTCACAATCCTAATTTATACAGCTAGAGATTTGGCAACGCATACAGGCCAATTTTAATTTGGTTACATCTTACTATCATTCCACCGACTTTATGACACATGTAGTTGTATTGACACTGGCTGTTCTTTGTATATATGGATTTTCAAGCGATCCTAATCCGTTCAAATTTACAATCGTCACGGGCGCTTCTATCACGTCGGCCTGACGAATAAACTTGCTGTGCTAGTTGAAATAATTATAGCAGCTATTACTTTTTACACTTTTATCATATAAAGGCGATAAATTTTAGTCTCACGCTTGACGGATGTTTCTAACAATTTTAAATACCAACACTATAGTTTGTGACTAATATCCGTAAGACTTAAGATGAACTTATGTTTTTTTAAATGTATACTATATTTTATCTGGGAGATCAGAATTAGTAGTTATTATATAATTATTAATTCGTTTGATTATTACAGATTAATTTTTAAATCTCAATCAGCTCCTAAATAATATTATATATGTAATAAAAAAAGAGAACATGCCTTCAATAATTCTTCTTCTACTACTGTTAATTAGTCCTGATTATAATCTTTTGGGGATTTTAGTTGTAATATGTTTCAAGTTTAAAGACAGACTTTATTTTTTTTATTGTTAGATAATACCTAAAAATCTTCTGTTTTGGCCTCAACAAATATTATCTTCCACCGCGCTCTATCCTGAGTGCTAAGCGTTTGTATTATAGATTCTTTACTATTCCATTCAACAAATCACAAATTTGTACTCTTTTTTTGAGTCGTATACTTGACGACGCCAGGCTCCTGATATAACTCGCATAATTAATTTTTGTGTATTTTAAATCTGTGTTTATTTCAAATCTACATTTATTCCAGTATTTTTAATTCTAAACTTAAAAAGAATTTTATAATATAAATAAGCGTGTTGTTAAAAATATATTAATTTGATATATTTACCTAATAAGATGACATGTACACTCGGTGTACATCACAGGAAGGTAAAGGTTAATCTGAAGTGCTGGCTCTGACGTAATTAAAACCAATTGCGTATTAGTCAAGGAGTTAGCCGGCTTCTAAAACGTTCCTATTAATATTATTACTATGTTTTACGATGCTAAAAAATATTTTTTAAATTATAGAATATTTTATAAAAATAAATTTAAGTAGTTATTTTTTTGTGTTGTTTACATATGCGTTTCGTACGTTTTCAAAATGATTAATTTGTCTATCATGCTTTCAGCTAAATTCATCATTTCATCAAGAAGCGGAAAGACTCTGCTTAAAATTGACAAGTACACTTTTTGCAAAAATAAAAAAAGCAGTCGTAAACAACATTGGCGTTGTTCTACGCATTCACATATTGGATGTAAAGCTAGAGTGCACACAGTTGATAATTTTATCGTTTTTATATATAATTTTCACACTCACTAATATCTTAACATTGTTGTAAGTCTATTGTTGGTATTGTTCTAAAACCAGGTACAGAAATCTAGCAATTGGAACATATTTTTACAATAAATAGTTATGGTTATTATTATGAAGCTTTTTTATTTATCTCGTGCCATTAGAATTCAATGCTTTAATTGCATTTTATTTTATTAATTCCCTTATAATGATTTCAGCCGAATTCATTACATCACAAAAAGGCCAAACGATGCTTAAAATTGGTAAATTCACATTTTATAAATATCAAACAACCAAGCTTAAACAACACTGGCGTTGTTCGACACACAAACCTCGTGGATGTAAGGCTAGAGTACATACGATTAATGATACTATCGTTTTTTTAATCAATATTCACAACCACAAATAAAAAAGAATTGTTTTTTTTTTATATTTTTTGTCAGCATTGAATATTATATTTATATATTTTTGACCCCCACAATATATGAAAGCTTACAAAGATTGTAAATTAAGATAAAAGTACTTAATATAATTAATATTTAATAATAGCAATATATAAATGAGTGAAAGTATATATATATATTTAATATTCAATGTACATCACAGGTACATATTAACTAATTTCTTATTTTAAATAATCATAATTGAAAATGTTACCGAGTATTATATTGACAACGAAAAGAAATTATTTTTTTCCGAATTTTACTATGTAATTAAACTTTTTAAATAAATAGTTTGATAATTGTACTGTTTTATTTATTTATCCAATAATATCAAAACTACTTTTTTTTAATTTTATATTTAATTAATCATATTCGCAATCATATAATATAGTTTGTCGCGAAAAATATTTAATTTCACCCATTTTTTTTATCTTTTTGTCGTTAATTTATTTTTAAAATTGCTACTTTAGTAGATACTAGATTAATTTGTGTTTTTTCTCTATTATCATATTTAAGTGCTTCTGAGTATGGTAAAATCAATTTTAGTATGTATTAAAACTGAATTTTGTATAATCAAGTTTCTCGTCGTCAAAAATTCACGTCGAAAGTAATGAAATCGTGCCGTCGTCATCATGGCAAAAAGATCTAAAAAAAAATGTTCTATAATATAAAAAAAGATAAAAAAAAGACTTGTGGCCTTAACCAAAACAATTTTATATTACCACGTTGCTTATAACAACAAACTTATTTAATTAAATCATTGTATTTCGCCTATTTAAAATGCTTTACATATATTCTAGAAAAAAATTGTGAATTATACTTAAAATTGTGTATTTGTGATTCAGAAAATATTTGTCAGCTTGTCAAACATACCTAACATTAAAAATTTCATGATAATAAGTAGCTGTTTTGTAGAAAGTTGTTTTGAACTAAGTAGTAGTATCTTTTTTCTTGAAGCGCTTCAGATATTGTGTTTAAGATTGGGTGCTTTACTGGACCAAATTGAACGTTCCAAGTAAAAGCGGTTGGTTTTCTATGGGTTAAATTCAACACTTTTTTTCAAATATTCCGGAGTTTAAATATGTAAAAATAAGTATTAGTTTGGGCAACATGAAAGTCTATAAGGCCAATAAAGTGCATATTCTTGTAGTTTAGATAACGTATACGTTACTTTTTATATATTAAATTTAATTTAATCAAATATAAATGAATTTTCAAGAAAAAAATATTTTATTTAAATGTAGCACCAATGTTTTACATTGAATAATTATTTAATAGTAATTAACAATTAGTTGATTATTCGCGCGATTATGTCAGCGCGCATATGACGCTGTACGATTATGACTGCGCTCTTATGTCGGGGCGCTTTTGCCCGGCGCATAAAGGTCGAGGTACCGATAAAAACACCCTAAATTTAAATACAATCACAAACTACAAGTATTGCTTTAAAGTTTTAAGACAACATAGCAATTGTTCGAAATCTTTTTATTTTTTTATTTCCTATATTTTTCGATTAAAGTGTAAATGTTTTTTTATGGTTTTTATTACAACTACCAACGTTTTATTTTTTATCAATTTGTAGCTGATAACAAATTTTAAACATAAAAATAATTATGAAGCAATAAAATGTATAGTATATGTATGTATAATATTGTTTGTAAAATTATATATATTATTGAAATAAACGTATTAAAAAACCTCTAATCGTGACTGTCAACCCGGCCGTTGTTGTCGATCGTGACGGCTTAGGTCAAGAACGGAGGTGAAGCAATTCGTTGGCGCACAGATGCGAAGCTACAAAATGTTTATACCTTTATACATTAAAAATTATAACCCGGCCGTTGTTGTCGATCGTGACGGCTTAGGTCAAGAACGGAGGTGAAGCAATTCGTTGGCGCACAGATGCGAAGCTACAAAATGTTTATACCTTTATACATTAAAAATTATATATTGAGCTATATTTTACGCGTTTTTTTTTTCGAGAAATAAATATTATATATACATCAAAAAAACTTGTACCAAATATTTGTTTTATAATACAAGTATTTGTTAAATAAATTATTATTTTAATTTTATTTGTAGTTAACTAACAAGTAATTGTTAATTAAATTATTAATTTTATTTTATTTGTAGTTAACTACAAGTAAAATAAAATTAATAATTTAATTAGAGATGTTAATATTTTTATAATTTTTCATAATAATTACCTTTTTCTTACTATTATTAACCAATACTAGGTTGTAAATATATTTTTGTCATTCTTTTAACCTTTAATTTTAATTATTGAACACTTTATTACATCATTCTTATTACAATTGCTTTTACAAGTATATGTGGTTGTTTTTTTATTGAGCATTAATGTTTTAAAATAATTGGTATATTTTATAGAAAATAATAATATTATTATTATATTTAATTATTATTTTTTTTTGTAGCCGTGGAACTGACAGTATCACAGAAAAATAAGCAACATCTTTTGCATGAAGGATATAGGTTTCGCAAGGATAAGCTTTTGGCTGATGGGAGTATATCATGGAGATGTGTGCAGAAAAATTGTCATGGGCGTGTGAAAGTAAATCGATTAGATGTTGTCAATGCATCTTGTGAACATAATCATGAACCAAAGCCATCAAAGTAACAACTGAAATTCATCGACGACCTTGTCTTTGGAAACCCTTCTTTGGAACTAGCCAGCAATATTTCACAAGATATGATCCAGCGACAACGAAAGCATCATGTTATTTCATATGATTTTCGTAGTTTTTAATATATCAGTAGTTTTATTGATTTTGTAATCTATCTGATTGCTACATTTCTTATTATCCATAATTATATCATTTTTTAATAAACTTTGCTGTATATTATTCCTGTTTTTTATTTATTTTTATATTTCCAATAATTTTTTCTATCCTAATGCATATTAATCACAGCTGATTTGAGTCGTTATATTTTAAATCAACTAATTAATTATTCACAAAACTAAAATTTATTAGGTTCGATCCAAATAGAATTCTTCAAAATATTCCAAATATATCAAATTATGTATTTATTTGATTAAAATGTGAGGTGTTCGATTGTGCTATGTTCATAACTTATATTTTTTGCGTTTGATAAAGTTTATTTTCGTGAAATTTAATAACGTGAATCGACAAATTAAATATAATTACATTGCCTATATTAAAAACAATATCGAAGGATCAGTGAAAATGAACTTTAAAAAAAACTTACGTGGTAACAATATTTATTTTATCGTTAATGTGTTCTATAGAATTTTTCATAAATATTTTTTATGTTGTATATTCCTGTTTTTATTTTTTTACATATGCGCTGAGCAGTTTTGTCGGCGCTATTTTGTTTCGCGCTGTTTTGTCGGGACACGTATTTTATAAACAATCCCATAACAAATCTTAAAATAAAAGGAGCGGATATTTAATCATTGTTTTTATTAAACAAACATAGCGTTTGACTTCGGTTCATTTTTTTGGTTTTGAGAAATCGTATCTAATTGAATTTGAGGCGGTTTTTTATTTATATTTTTGTGATTAAATCTGTCGAGGAATGAGCATTTGCTAAGCTAAATAATATTATATTGACAATACACTAGTGTTACGATTTAACTAATGCATGAATTCCAAGTCGTTATAAATTTTTATGGCAGCATTCTGAGCTTTATGCATTTAGAAAAAAGGGAGGAGATAAACGTGCCTACTTTTTAAATAATTTTGCTTCTATAAATCTAAAAACAATAGAAATTATATGCTCGAATTTGAGTCTTTTTTATATTTACGTTTTTGTAATGAAATTCGTCGAGGAATGCGCATTTGTTAGGCCGTATATTACTATATTGACAATACACTTCTCTTTTGATTTAACGAATACTTAATTCCAAGATGGAAGCAATATTTAAATGAAAGTATTTTTTATTATAGCGTTCTAGTTTATATATATTAAGGAAAAGGGGAGGTTTAACATGGGTTATTATTTGGGTTTTACGAATCTAGAAACAATATTAATCGTATGGGGTCGAATTAAATGCGTTTTTTTACTTACGTTTTTGCAATTGAATGTATCGAGGAATGTGCATTTGTTAAGCCGTATGGTACACTTATATTTTGATTTAAATAAAGCCTTAAATCAAAGTTGAAAGCAAGGTGATCCAAGTGAAAGTTTAAATGGAAGTAATTTTTATTGCAGCGTTCTAGGTTATATACATTTAGGAAAAAGGGAGGAGATTAACGCGCATATATATTAAATGATTTGGGCCATAATCTATATTCGTACCCCTTTGCTGCTCAAAGATCCAATATAGGCTCTCTGCTCTTCGAGTTATTTATTAATAGCATAAATACGGCAGTTACAAATTCAAGTGTACTTCGAGTGTTGTATAAATGCATTCGATCTGTTGCATACTTCTTTATTTTACAGAGTCTGCCAACATATTATTATTACGATCTCGTTCTTGGAACGTTTTGGCTAGATAAATTCCACTAAAGATCTCAAAATCACTTTTAAGAGCAAATGGAGCTTCTCTCTCTCGTCTGCGAAAAATCTTCCAAGATGCTCGGCTTTGTTATTAGAAACGCCTTTTCACCGACTTTAGTTCACTTACGACATTTTAGTTCGCAGCATTTTTTAATCGGGATCTATAATTTGCAATCTCCATATAACAAAATACTACATCTTAATTGAAAAAGTTCTTGAGATACCTAAGACTTTATTTTAGGAGCAATGGAATACGATTCGCTAAGTTCTCGCAGACACAATAAACTAGTTTTGCATTCTGAAATGTTTTTGAGAATCACGATCGTGTCCTCTTTTGATTCCCGTTAAAGTCAAGACGTCAGGACTTTTTTTTGTTGAAAAATCACTAATTTATTACATATTCACAACTACTACAGTTTGCTTATGATGACAAAATATCTTAAAAATGATGCGCTGCAAATTAATTTCTTATAAAAATACCAAATATTAGTTTCACCTCCTGCTCGTTCGAAGACAATATTTTGGAGTTCGTGTCTAACGCTTGTTTTTAAGAGTTTGAAGAGTTTATAAATTTAGCAATAATAAAACTTTACTTTTTCACAACCTGATATAGTTAAAAAACTTAATTTTACTGGCTTTTTTAGTTTACGGTTTACGTCGTCCATCAACAACGCCGTCACCATTACGTTTAATTGGTAGACATTTTATTGAAGCTATACCACCTACAGCAAATAAAGATCGGCCTACTAGACAGTGCAAAGTGTGCTGCTCACATAAAAATGAAAATGGCAAAAGAATTCGAAAAGAGAGCAGATATTATTGCCCGGATTGTGATGTAGGGTTGTGTATTGAATGTTTTAAAATATATCATACAAAAATAAATATTAAATAAATTGTAACTTTTTGAAAAATTGAGATTTTTAAAATATATTACTCGGTAATTATTTTTCTTAAAATTTAAAAAAAAAAAAAAAAAACCTGACAATTTATGGACACTCTTTCTTAACAAAAACCAACTGTTAAGTGGTTAAAGGCGCCTATATTTTTTGTTATTTATGCCGTTCACAATAGATCACGTTTTCGCCTTAATTGGTTTCGGTTAGGAATAGAGGAGCATTGTCTTTCGTTCCTTACGCTGTTTTTTGAGAAATGCAAATATTAGTTTTTATAAATATTTCAAGACATATTAGAAGAAGTTAATGCAGAATTTAAAAATTAAATTTATAATTAATTTATCACTTATTGGGATAGTGGCCAATTAGTGTCACTTATTCATATATGGTTTTTTGCTGATATACAACACAAAATCAGGTATGAGTCTTTATCATTTGCATTTCACTAATGACCTCCAATAATTAAATTGTAGTTAAATTTATTTTATATAATTAATGTATTTAATATATTTTAGCGGAGTTCGTAACTTCACGAGTTTCCGGAGGTACAGTGCTTAAAATTGATAACTATACATTTTATAAAAACCGAAAAACCAGCTGGAAGCAGCACTGGCGTTGTATGAACCACAAACTTAGATGTAAAGCAGTAGTTCACACGGCTGAAGATGTTGTCGTTTTTTCAAACAATTATCACAACCACTGAAAATCATAATTTATATTTTTTTTTTGTAAAATTTTGTACACTACAATAAATAATAAATGTAATTTATGATTAAACTGATTTTTATTCATCTAATATATTAAATAACCATAATGTATTTAAGTTGTATTTTATAATAATAAATAAATTAATTTTATTTTTGCAGCCGAATTCATCACTTCTTCAAGAACTGGGTTTACTTTGCTTAAAATCGGCAATTACACATTTTGTAAGAAACAAATAAGTAACCGTAAACAACACTGGCGCTGTTCGACGCACAGTTTTTGTGGATGTAAAGCCAAAGTGCACACAATTGATAATGTTATCGTGTATCTGCATAATATTCACACGCATCAAAAACTTACTAAAAAGCAATTAGTAAATCTTTTTTAACTTGTAATATATTTTTCATTGAATATAACAATGTTTATTTGTGCAATGATGAGTGCCATTGATTGAAATTAAACTAAAATGTAAAATACGGATATAAAAGGGACGTCTCCAGAACTTTATAAAAAATAAAAATTATTTTCAATTATCTTGTGAAATTTATTTATTTTTGAATAGTAATTTAGTTTGTATGAAATCATGTATTTAATTTTTTTGTATTATCTTTTAAGCCGAGTACATCACTTCATCAAAAACCGGGAATACTTTGCTAAAAATTGCCAACAACACTTATTGTAAACGTAGAAAATATGGCTACAAACAACACTGGCGTTGTTCAACGCATAGTTTTTGCGGATGTAAAGCCAAGGTGCATACGATTGATGATATTATCGTTTATATAAACAATGTCCACAGCCACTGAAGAATGATTCTAAATGAATGATATAGCATTATAATATATTTAACCTATTGTACGGAACAAAGACTTTATATAAACTATTTTTAAATAGCTTAAGCAGTTTGAATAATGACCCTAAAATTTGTGTATTTAATATCTGGTTGAACTCGTGTAGAGAGACAAAATAAAAGCGGCTATTTTCTTTGATTTTTTGGTCGATTCGGCGTAGCTCCGCTTAGTGCGTGTTCTGTTAAACCAAGTCAGAAGCGAAGTGATCCTGAAATTCTAGTGCAAGTTTCTGATGGAAGTGATTATATTCGGTAGTGTTGTAGCTAATATACACTTAAGAAATAGGGGAAAGTCCAACGTCCTTCCAGTCATTGATCCAGATGATTCAGAGCAGTATTGGAATAGTTGTTTTTATCTAGTACAGATCACATTTGGCGACAAAAACAATACTCTAAAATGTGCAATTCAGTGGTGCGGTGATATTCGGCAATTAATGTCGTTTAGTAAGGTTCAATGGTTTTTAGTTAAAGTTTTTTTGTTGTTTTATATAGATGTATTAATAAAGTATATTCTATATTAAAAAATCTCAGAAATGCAGCATTTAACAAAAATATTCCACTGGTCTTCTATTTAAGCCATCGTACTTGATCATTTTTCTTATGCGAAGCAGTTATTTATCCTAATACAAAAATCAGTTTTGCGTGAAACGCCGAATAAGCCCTACACACATTTTAAAAATATTTTTAGAATTGACAATGAGCTGCTACAGAAGATTTATTAACAGTGAAATGTTACATGAATAAAATTATCTTTTTCCCACCGCGTCGCTAAACCAAGTGTTGCCAGAGAACCACCTTGCTCCAGGGTAGCCAACTTAAATCAATCCCTACAATTTCACTGTCTTACCGATTTATTATATTTAAAAATATCGATCAATGCATTGCTTTCATGTTTATTTTTATTTCAATATTCTGCTTTGAAAAAATATTGATTTCATTTCTACATTCAAATAGATAGGGACTTTTGGGATTTACTTGCGAGCTGCTTAAATCTACTTTGTAAAAAGCGAATATATATATAGCAGTGGCGTGGCGTCAAAGCGGTCATAAGCGGTCGATTTAAAACGCCACCAGCATGCACGGTTGATCGACTATAAATACGATCACGTGATCGGCTGAGTCGCTCGCCATCAACCGTTCATGCTGGTGGCGTTTTGAATCTACCGCATCTATGGACGGCACGTCATTGATATATAAATATATTTTTAATTGTCGACATATGAGTTGAAGCATCTTTAACAAATATTTATTACGTACAATATTTTTAAAATAAATAATACAATATATTGTTACATTAAATTAAACTTTAAAATACGCATATTAAAATATTGAGTATAATATAAATATTTTTTATTAAAATTGTAATTTGTAATGAAACATAATTGTATTTCTTTTTAAATAATTTTAATGAATAGATCGACTGGCAATTATAACCAATAAGCGGCAGGTGCTTCGAAAACGGTGGGTGCGCGCACTTACACGCACTCAGAAATGTGCAAGTTCCAACAGCGAAGGTTATTCTTACATGAAAAAATGATTTATTGTAATACTTCTATGTGGATCTATAATATGTATTTTATTTGATACGGTTCTATTTTTTTAGCTGAATTAATTACTTCACAAAGAGGGAAAACGTTGCTAAAAATTGACAGGTACACCTATTGCAAACAAAGAAAACATGGCCAAAAACAACACTGGAGTTGTTCGACCCATAGCTGTCGTGGATGTAAAGCTAAAGTGCACACCGTTGATAATATAATCGTTTATTTATTAGATAATCACAGTCACTGAAGAATATTAAAAAATGAATTGATTTATATAATATTTCTACTTCAATGGTAATTTTTTTTATAAAATTTTATTTGCTACGTACAATATTTAAAATAATTGATTACTTATACATTGATAAACATAGTTAAATTAAATCTTTTACAGTTATTAAAATTATTTTTTAATTGTGTTTTTTTTTTTAATTAAATTTTAATATGTTGTCCATTATATATGCGTATATATTTATTACAGATTACTTTTAAATATTTATTTGAAGGTAATCTGTCCATAATAACCACAAGGATTTCTAGGGGGCTCGGAGGTCTTTAAGGGTGAGATTTCGAGTAATCAAGTCAAGTGAACATAATAAATACAAAAAATATGTGGATCTTAATCCACATATTTTTTGTATTTATTATGTTCACTTGACGTCAACGGTTCTTCTTAAAGAACCGTTGACGTGCAATGTGTGATTAAAAATATTGACTGATATGATTTTGCTCAATTTGGCCAAATGAAATATCTACGCTTTTTACGGCATTCTTTGGACTTATCATCATAATTACTTAAATAATCATATTTTATGTTGCTATCATGTCTCTGAATGGAGATAATATTTATTGCTCTATAATTTTTATCACCTTTTTATACGTTTAAAACTATAATATCATAGAAAATATTAATTGAGTGAACGTGCAACAAAAAAGGATGTGGATTAAGAAGAACCGTCCACGTGCACTTTATATGTAAATAATATTTTTAAAATATCAGAATATCACTTAATAAATACACACAGTAGAGCATAATCTTCCACATTTCTAACGGAGTTATCTAAAAAGTGCATGTATTTCTAAAAGTACACAAAAAACAGTTATTTTAGTTTTTAAAAATAAAATCCAACTTCAGTCTCCGGTGCGTCTCAGAAAGAATGAAAACGGTTTTCTGTATGCACCGTGTATGATGATGTTTATTTTTTTTAATACAGTGTATGATTTTATACATTTTCTTAACTTGTAAAAATAGTTGCATTGGAAACCTATGATTTAAAAAATCCACATTTAGAGTTCTGCGGTTGGTTATTATCTCTTTCGCTTAATCATTTTGTAACGATGCAGTTTGAAATCGCCACGCAGAATCCTTTTTAAAGTCACAATGCTATGACACGCTTATTTGTGGAATGCCTTGATGATTGCTGAATTTTTGGCATTCGAATGATCTTAGGTTTTTACATTGCGAATTCAATTGCCAATCCATAGCAAAATTGGTTTTCAATCCGGTACAAATTCATTTCAAGCGAAAAGTTCTTATAATACGCTTGAACAACAAAGCTCCGATGCACGTTGGCGATATTTGGGGAATTACATCTGAAACTTTTTTTAGAATACGAAGTACTTCAAGATTCTAAGAAGCTTATTTTTAAGCAAATAAATTTATATTTTTATTATTTAATAATAATAAAATCATTTTTTTATTTTTTTAGCTGAATACATTATTTCGCAAAAGGGGAGAACTCTACTTAAACTTGATAACTACACTTATTGTAAACAAAGAAAATATGGCTATAAACAACATTGGTGTTGTTCGACGCACAAGATACATGGATGTAGGGCGATAGTTCATACCGTTGATGAATCTATCGTTTATTTGCAAAGCTTTCATAACCACTGAAGATTACTTATGTATTGTATATTTTTTTATAAAAATATTTTTTAAAGTTATTTCTTCCTTCGCCGAATTTATGGATGAATTTCTCCCCCGGAAAATCCCGAAAATTCCAATGTTGCTGAATAAGGCTGAATTACCAGTATGTAATATAGTATTTTTGTTTTAAAATAAGATGTTTTGCGAATGTATGTTACATCATAATACGTACTAGTTAAGTTTAACTACATCAAAGTCTTCGGATTGAAGACTAATTATTCGACATCACCAACTACTCGAGTATCGAGTAGTTAAATCTTAAAAAAAACTCGGTTCGAATGATTTATTATCCCAGATTGATTCTTTACATCCAAAAGTTTTACCAAATTTTTCACATACGGCAAAAAATAAAAAAATATGTCCAAACTTCTGATTGCTTTGACATGACCAAAATAATATATGTACATTTATTAGTACACTATTATTTTTAGGTTAGTACATATATTTAGCAAATCATTGATTTTTAGAAATTTTTCACGTAAGTAACTAAAATATTCACAGTACGTTAGTTAATCATTTTTAAATTAGTTTTTCACAACACACAACTACTTTTACTATTTGTACATTTTTATCTCCATTCAGATATATTTTACCCAATTTGCTTACGGAATATGCTATTTTATGTTTACCTAGCCTGAAATTTATTTAAAATAAATTTTAGGGTTAAATGTTCAAGGAGTGTAACATAGATGAAATAAATAATTCATTTCATAAAAAAAATTCACGTGCCCCAAAAAAGTGAAGACTCATTGCATTGCAACACAATAGGTTAATATTATGTTTTCTACAAAAGTTTGAAATAAAATATTATTTATTCAATATTATGTAGAAATAGTATACTACCATCTCTCAATATCATCTAGCAGCAAACTTGATGGTATCCTATTATTTTTCTAATAAAAGAAAATGCATGACGCAGGACTCATGCGGCTAAGTCCACGGCCACTAAACAATGTTCTTTCAAGACTCATATACGAGTCCACGAGCGTTAAGCTGATATTATAAATTAAATTACTGAGAAAACTATATAAATAAAATATATTTAAAATATTTAATTTATTATATAAACATCTCTTTATATTATAATAAAATAAAAAGCTAATAAAACAATTCGTTTGAATAATTCATTAACCTTTAGAAGTCCAAAGGCATATATGTCATGCTCAAAATGGTTTTTAAAAAATTCATATTAGACATATAAAAAAAATATATATATTTAATAAAGTATTTGTATTTATTTATTTAATTTTATTTTTGCAGCCGAATTTATCACTTCATCAAGAACTGGATATACTTTGCTTAAAATTGCCAACTACACTTATTGTAAACAAAGAAAATATGGCCATAAACAACACTGGTGTTGTTCGACGTACAAGAAACGTGGATGTAGAGCAATAGCGCACACCGTTGAAGATTCTATCGTATATTTGCGAAGCTCTCATAACCATTGAATTTTATTGTAAAAATAATGTTTTTTTTTATTTAGTTTTTTTTATATGTAATAAATACAATGACATTTAATCAATATAAAACTATAAATTTGCTGCTGTTTGTGAATTATAACAATAAGTATTTTCTTTTTACGTTATTTTTATATTATTTAAGAATGTTTTATAATATATTTTTTAAACCTCGTTTTTGTTTTAATTAATTTTTTTATTGTTTTAATTAATTTTTAGTCGAATATATTGCTTCACGGAAAGGAAAATTTCTGCTTAAAATAAGAGACTACACTTATTATAAACACACGAAATATCAACAAAAACAACAATGGAAATGTTCGACACACAATAAACATGGATGTACAGCGAGAGTACATACAGTGCAAGATGTTATTGTATATTTAAATAATATTCACAACCACTGAAAAAAATATTTTGTAAGCTATAAAATACCCTAGTGTGTTTATATTGCTTCAATTGTTAACTATGGAGTGAAAAGATAGAAAGGTTAGCATATATTGTAGTACCAAACGTACAACGCTTGTTTTATTCGATTTTGGAAAGCTTAAGTCAGATATTTAAACGGGTCTTGACTTCATCTCTGATTTCCTTCTAAAAGTATATCATATCAAGCTCATTGATACTATCAAATATATTTTTAACTTTGTACTCAAATCTTCATCGTTATGGTAATGTTCTCATTAACGTTTGCTAAGATGTTTGTAATCACTGTCCGAAAGGTCTCATTGACCAACAGCACTGTTTACTAACTTGTTGCTCTATAGTGTGGTGACGGATTTTCAATTGCATACGATTAACTTCACAGTGTTAGAATAATTTTACTTTTGCCGCTCCGCCTCGGTGTTGCCCGCGTAGCTCCAGGGTCGCTCATTATGTTATTTTATCCTTTTTCATTTTTCTGCCGCTCTGCCTCGGTGTTTCCAGCATTGCTCCAGGGTTGCCCATTGTGTTCTTTTATTACCTATTTTATGTCTAATATTTTGCTACCTTTTAGCATAGATAAATGCCACGAATTTTACTATAGTTTTCAAATGAACGTTTTAGCACGAAACGTCTTCGTTAAAAAAATGGGTAAAATGTTTGTAATACATCTATAGTTTTGGCACCCTTTGCTTGTCTAATATATGTAAAAAAATATTTAAAAGATATTCGTCAGGCATATCTACAAAAATGAGTACGAAAAGTACCCATATTTATATCAAAGTTTTTTTTTCTTGGGCGCTGTATCATCAATACCATAAAACAGTGACAATGCGTCGATGCTCATTTTTTTTACATAAGTTACGATCGCGTCTATTATTCGAGGCTATACAGACAATGAACCAAATTCTCACTGATTCTTTCATGCCTCGTACCATCTATTTTATTTATACGCATTTGCATTAAGCGACAGCTTGGCCACATATTATTATTTATTTATTTTTATAAATTTAATACTATGTATGTAGACTGCCATGACGCATTGGGGTAACCTGTTAGGTCATGCGGTCATAAATTAAAATTATTAATAAATATTACCCGCGTTTTGCGCATGAAATTTTTTTATCGTCATCTAAACTATTAAGTTTTCGAGATTTTAAATAGATCCCACTCACTCACTAATTGTCACTCTTTTATTTATATGAATTGATGTTTTTAGTTCAGTTCATTATCTCACAAAGAGGGACAACTCTGCTCAAGGTCGGCAAGTACAGGTATTGTCGACAGAGAATATGCAAATATAAACAACATTGGAAATGTTCGACGCATAATAACAGTGTCTGTAAAGCGATAGTGCACACAGCTGGAAATGTTATTGTCCATATAAATGATGTTCACAACCACTGAAAAAAATAAAGTTTAAAAACTGAACAATACAGACATATTCATGATGTTATAATTTCTTACGATTTAGTGTTATGACAAAATAATTGTACAAATATAAAAACCCTTTTCCATGTTAACCTGTATGGACCGAAGCAGATTTTTTTTATGATAAAATGCGCTGTTTTTCCTGTTTTATTTTTTAAAGACAAAAATATTTTTTTATAAAGATGTTTATAAATCTCTCTGCTCAACTCTATCTCTATTTTGAGAAAAGATCAAATTATTATAAATTACATTTTTCAAATGTATGCTTTTATTTTTTTTTGTCATTTAAAATAATTAAATATCGACATTTGTATTTTTTAAACACAGTGAATGTGTATTTTTAAGTGTTAAATTATATTTTCACTAGTATAAATATACTATTTTATTGAAATCATACCCGAATACATTTTTATCAGGAAAAATATTTCGGGTAACTTTTTTTCCCGTCCAATTGATGCAACACCCAAGTCTCAAATAATGTTCTTGATTTTCTTTTTTTTATTATTATGTGATGACTATTTTCGAAATTACCTATTTCGAAATTCTCTGATCCATATAAGAGTTTTCTTGCAAGAAAGAAAAAATGTGACTTATCAATGGAAATTTTAGCGAGTTATCGTCAAATATAAATACATACTAAAAATAGTCTGAAGTGACGTCTTCAAACGCGACGCCTTTTTCTTGTCGATCACTTTCATATTTCGCCGGGGCTTTGCCATTAAATGGTCGGGCATTGCACGTTAATTTGTTATTTTATTAAATACGATTTTTTTCTTTATTTATATTATATTATTTGTGTATTGGTATAATAATATGTATTGTTTTTGATCATCGTGACGCATTGGTGTAATTTAAATAAATCAATTGATATTGGTAAAAAAATGCTAGTAACCAAATTAATATATACATTTATGGGTAATAATTGGTTCATAAATATATTTTACTTTAATTTATCAAATGGCGATATTATGGTGGAATGTGAGATCTTATATTCCGAAGTTTTCGAATGTGGATATAAAGTTTATCTAGTTCATAGTTTCCTAACGCGTTGAAATGTAACATAATGTTTAAGAGATTAGTACAGCAAATCTAATTAGATTTGTACAGAAAATCTAGATCAAAACGATGACTGCGTCTTAAACAAAAATAATCATAACTTTTCCATTTTTTTTCAATTGGTAAAAAACGTGATAATGACTGATTTATGGTCAATGTTTTGAGACATATCTATATACATTTATAGATGTTAACAATCAAATTTACAATTAGGATTTAAATCCATTTTTAATGGCTTAAAAAATTAATTACTGCAGGCATAAATTATATATGTAGCTTAAATTCAAAAGCATACTTAGTCTTTTTTCTGAACTTTATAAGCTAATACAATAGTGTAATATTTTAAAAGCAGTAAATTAATTTAAAGTAGTTTTATTAAGTAAACTTTTAATATATATATATATATATATATATATATATATATATATGTATATATAGATTTCAGTTCCTTCTTTTAATTCCCACATTTTATTTTGAAAATTCAAAAATTCAACACAAAGCTTTATGATGCTTTTATCGGAATTTAAGGATTATAGAAATACATTTACAATTTATTATTAATTAGGTTATATTTTTTATTTACTAAAGAAGGCATATTTTCACAAAGAGCTTAGAGCGGAAAACCAGGGTAGATTACCCCAAGGAGAAAAAATAAAATATTGTGGTAATGAAGGATTTAAAATAAAGAAAATAATCGAAATGCCTTTGATGATTATATAGTTGGAATAGATATAAACACAAGAGAGTGCCAAATTTTTTTTAAATATGACTAAAAAAATTGGGAAACTATGATCTAGTTAAATAAATCATACAGAACAGTTTACATAATTTTAAAATAGTTTTACTCTTACATCTATCATGAATGTTTAAAGTTACGACTTACTATTTCACATATTGTATCTGGATGTTGTTGAACCTACATGTTTTGAAGGTAATTGATGTTTAAATAGTATATAATAATAATATTTTCTAAATAGTACGCTCATCGCGAATTGTCGGTTGTTTAACCCCCATCTAAAATAATAAACATACATAGATTAATTTTCCTGCTTTTTAATAATCCATTTCTTTTAAATACATATGTTAAAATTTATTTATTTACATAATATAATGTTTTTAGCCGAATTCGTTACATCACTAAAAGGTACAACTATGCTTAAAATTTCCAAGTACAAGTATTGTCTAAAAAGAATATGTAAAGATAAACAACATTGGAAATGTTCGACGCATAATAATCGTGGCTGTCATGCCACAGTTCACACGATTGATAATGTTATTGTTTATTTATACGATGTTCACAATCACATAAAATTTTAAAAACAAACCAAACAATACTACTAATAGTTAAGTAAAAAAAGTCAGCAAGTATATTATATTTGTGTATATGTTACAGGTCAAGTGGGCATTTAGAAAATGTATAAATTAACCAGGCAAAGTATGCACTTTAAAATCACTTGAGTTACAGTACACACAAAATAATTTATGAACAATGTAACTTGTTATTGTATGTTCGCACTTGTGTTTATTTATTAGGTATTTTAAACAATTTATATAAGTTAAATCCTGTTGCATTTGTAAATTTATATAATCTTTTTTTTTTCATTAGATTCGTTGCAGAGGGTGTTCATTGTTTTTTATTGGCTCTACAATTAATACATAAAATGTAGCGCTGTAATCTATAATTAAAACTCATAGTCAGTGCATGCTTTGTCTAGTCATTGTATACTTAATCATAATTTAACACTTTAACTGTAACATATTCAAACCGAAATGTCAAGTCTTCACTTATATAGTTTGTTTGAATCTACTGTTGTTTATTATATAATTTATAATAAAGCATAATAAAAACCTTTTGATTATATCTAATTATTTATTAATGTTCTATTACGTTAAAGTTTAATACATAACATACTGCTGAAAAATTCTGCCTAAAATTGACTTAAATACAAATTTTGTCAATAAAGAATATGTAAAAGTATCTTATCATTTATTTACACATCACAACTATTAAAGTTAGCTGTCGGTACCTCACTGTCGTGAGGTACCGAAGCTAGTCGCAACTATTAAAATGGCCATTACATTTTTTTAATTGTATTTTTAATTTTATTTTTAGCTGAATATATTACTTCGCGAAGAGGAAAAACTCTGCTTAAATTAGACAACTACACATATTGTAAACACAAGCAATATGGCTGTAAACAACATTGGAAATGTTCGACGCACAATAACTGTGGCTGTAACGCTATAATTCATACGGTTGATGATGTTATTGTTTATTTTCACAATGTTCATATCCATTGAAAATTATTATCAAATAAAAACGTTGAGTTGTGTACATCAGTTTTTAAAGCAACTTATTTTTTTATCAACAAAATATTGTCACAACAATAACGTCTTCAATTAATAATGGTAAATCTGAACCTGAATCGAGGAGAAAGATATTGGAAGATACTTTTACAGGAAACTGCTCAGTATCCAACCTTTTTGGCAGCTCAGTGACTTCGCGACGTCTCTAGCGGGTGCAAGTTCTCTGTGAGGCGCGGCTGCTGTTGATGCAGCATCTGCAGCGTGCAACGCAATTACTCGAGGGAGGAGGGACGTATTCGACTGGCCATGGGCAAAGCCCCGGTGGTGGGTTCTT
Organism: Plectrocnemia conspersa; assembly: GCF_051122295.1. NCBI lineage: Eukaryota > Metazoa > Arthropoda > Insecta > Trichoptera > Polycentropodidae > Plectrocnemia > Plectrocnemia conspersa. The sequence continues at coordinate 7,774,366 of NW_028277169.1, forward strand.
TGCATTTACCGAAAGTCTTAAGATTAAATGAAGCATAAAGCATAAAAAATTGCATTTCCAGACTTTCAGTCTGGTAGTTAATACTTACTTTTAATTATTCATTATATTCGATTAACATATTTAGTTAGTACAGATTTTCCCCATTGTAACGCATTGCGCTTATACCTGTCTGGTTACAACGGAAGATTTAATAAAAATAAATAAGAACTTGAACTCACAGCCAGTGGAGCTAATCAAATGGGTATCGTCGATCCGTTTAATTTTTATTGATTTTATTATTTTTTACCAGCATTTAGAATCGTTTTTGTTTGCTATTTATCAATATATTCGCTCTAGAGCACATGCCAATGATTTCGATAAAATAAACTATATATTTTTGCTTGGCTAAGGCTATTCAGTATATTGTAAATCTCTCTGGTTTACTGGCTTTTGTAGTAGGCAACTAAGTATCCATAAAATCAATTTCTTCTTCGTCTAATGAATATAGTTTTGTCAACATAAAAACCGTGAATCCATTTTTGAATTAATATATTTTTAATTAATTTACTTCCTGCTGCAAAATAATTTAAAAACAATATAAATGAAATTAATTTTTTTATTTTATTCGACTTAGCTTTGGTTAAAAAAAATCGGTCTAGTGAGAATTAATTATGTAAATATATGCTCTTAATAGTAAATATTTAGGATAAAAGATGGGCGTAGATAAACTAAACCCTAACATCGCAGTACAAAAAAAGTTTCGTCCCTGTCTCCCGCTTTTAACCGATAAGTATCGCGAAGCCAAAACTCCCGTCCCTTGTATCCGTGATTTTATTAACGCCTCGCTGTATGCAGATGATTCTCTATCTTGACACTAAACTTTAGATCTAAATATTCTAACGCTAAAGATTTTGAAACAGGTAAAAATTAAATATACTTTCTTCTACTTTAAAATAACATTAATTTATTCTAGCAGCAGCAGTGATTATTTTGCAATAACATCAACTATCACTCTTCAGGCCATAAATTATGTCTGATAGGTGTGCTAGTTTATACTTAAAAATATGACAGCAGTAGGTATAAAAAATGTTTCTGCTCACAATGAAGTAGTTTTTTTAAAGATACTTGTAAAGCTGTTATTGTAATAACATTGACAAAAAATATGTTCTCTGCTGCTGTCATCAATAAGTGCATTTTTAGTTAACATATCATTTATTTTTATTGGTAATAATCTGTCTTTTTTTATGTTTTCAGTTGAATTCACTACTTCTAAAAAAGGAGGAGTTCTGCTTAAAATTAACAACTTTACATATTCTAAACACAAAAAGAACAACCAAAAACAATATTGGAATTGTTCATCGCACAATAACCGTGGATGTAGGGCGATAGTGCACACTGTGTATGATACTATTGTCTATTTACAAAATGTTCACAATCACTAAGAGATTATTATAAATATCTTTAAAAGTTTGTAAAGAAAAGGTTATTATATTACCATTTCTATTATTACAAATGTGTTTTGAATCGATCTTAATCAATAAGTATTTCACGATAGTTTTTTTTTACATTAAGTCATCAAAATTGTATTTTATGTCATATCTAATTTATTTTTTAGCCGAATTCATTACTTCACGAAGAGGAAAAACTCTGCTGAAAGTCGGCAACTACACGTATTGTAAACACTCAAAATTTCGTTGTAAACAACATTGGAAATGTTCAACGCACAATAACTGTGGCTGTAAAGCAATAATTCACACGGTTGATGATGTCATTGTTTATTTTTATCCTTCTCACAATCACTGGTAACAATTTTTGGGATATTAAAAACGATAAAGGATCTTCTACGAAAGAGGTTTGTCATAAATGACGGAATATGAATTTTGTGATATTTTTGTGATATTCAATATCAATCAGTGGTGGTGCATGGGAGCTGAAACGTAAAACTTATAAATAAATTAATAATGTAACACATAGTACAGGTTTATTTAACACTCACAATACAAAATGTTATGCTGGTAACTAAATACTACAGTAAAAATTAAATTGTATGAAAATAAAATACTAAAGTTATAAAATCAATTGTAAATATCAATGAAGTATGTTTATTTATTAAATTATTTTATAATAATTTAATTGAAGATGAATTTAATGTAGATACTGTACAGATGTTTTCAATAAATACATCTGAAAGCATATCATTTACTAATAATTACATTTAAACAGTATGTTTAATAACATATGATATAATTGGGTTTAAAGTACCACCATACAGTATTTATAAGCTGCATAATTAATATTTATATTATATTTTTTGTAACAGTGGTATAAATCAATGACTTATCTTTCGTGCGTCGGAGGGCTTAAAAGCCATTTTTTTTACAAACTTCTCTGTAATTTAAACGCATTATCAGGGTAATAAACGTGTACTTTTATGTTTTTTTTCTGGCAAACCAGCATTTTCTTCTGACAATTTGATATGATGTATCATTTTCATAGATTTTTATAATTTAATAGAAAATAAAAACGAGGTATATTGTGCTTGGTAACATATATTGTTTATAAGCTGTAATAATATTTATATATTAAAATATATGTCACTGATTTTAGTCTGAAGTCTTACTACTTATTTGTATATGTTGTGATTGTGTATACACCGTTGTAACGCATTGGGCTAAAGCATGTCATGTTACTACAGAACATTTAAAAATTATGTATTGCATAGATCCGCTTAGAGAATTATGTCATCATAGTAAAATTAGTCGTTTTAGTGGAGATATGCGTGATTAGTGATACATTCTTAGAACAACTATGTGAATAAAAACATTTATTTTATGTTCAAGTTTGGTTTTGTACATTTGTTTTATTATTTAAACACGTATTTTTATACAAAGAAGCGATGCTAAATCTATTAAAGCATTTTATAAATATTTTTTTTTGTATCTTTAGCAATAAAAATGTCATCATTCGTTCTCATTATTATTTTTTTTACCTGCATATATTATTTGTCAGACCATCATGTCATATGAATGGAAAACAAACAATCATATTCAACTTTAATTATTTCTATTTTTCTTGATGATTTTGCGTATTAAATACTGATAAAACATCGTATTTTATGTGATTAATTTATTTATTATGATTTTTACAGCTGAATTCATTGTATCACAAAGAGGAAACACTCAGCTGAAAATCGGTAAATACAGATATTGTAAACACAGAAAAGTTCCTCCTAAACAATACTGGAATTGCTCGACGCACAATTACCGTGGATGTAGAGCTATAGTACACACGATTGATAACACTATCGTGTATATGCGAAATGTTCATAATCACTGAAAATGTACAATATAAATATTTTTATATTTAAATATAATGTTTGAAATGGCGATTTTATATATTTTAAAATATGTGTGTATATTAAATTTAATACCTTAACTACTATTTCCAACCATGCATCACTTTACTTAATCAACATTTAAAATCAACAAAAAAATTTTTTAATCCTATTTACACTATGTGTAAACGTGAATAATTTACAAAATTACGTTAATCGTATATATACTACATATAATTTATAAACATGTAGAAATGTAATTTTAAAATAAAAAGTATTGTTTCAAAAATCACATTTGATTTTTTTCTGTATCTCTAAATAAAATTCTTTGAAATTCCTCTGTAATATTAATTTTATTTTCCAGCACCATTAAAATATTTAATTTAATTAATTTAATCAACGTGTTTTAGTTGAATTCACTACTTCACAAAGGGGAAAAACTATTCTTAAAATTGACCACTACCGATTTTGTCAAAATAAAAAAATACACCATAAACAACATTGGCGTTGTTCGACGCACAAACAGCATGGATGTAAAGCAACAGTTCATACGATCGATGATGTTATCGTTTATATTCAAAAATTTCACAACCACTAAAGTTTTTAAAACTGGAAATAAATACTTAATTTTTAATTTTAGTTATCTAATCACAAATGATCTCATTTATTTAATTGACATAAAAAATTTTACACTGACTTTAAAAAAATGTAAAAATCGTCTATTGTCAATTTCTAAAATTATATTGTTAAAGTTATTCTTTATTTGAATAAAAAAATATTTATATGGCTTCAATTTAAAAACTAAAAATATATGTATAAGTAAAATATTTTTTATTCATAACCAGTTTTGTTTTTATTTAATATATGTATTAAATTTCATTCTGAAATAATAGGCACAAGGACTTGCTAAAAGCTTTATTTGTGATCTTGTTATTGATTAAGAACTTCGTTCTTAAATATATTCAAAGCACTTGATTATAAACTGGGTTTGTTCTAACATAGACAAAATGTTGATTTTATTGTCATTTTACACAGATACAGTTCAACAAAAAAAAAATGTAAGACAATTATAAATAGTCTGTTTCAAATTGACCTGACGATCGATAATTAATAGAAAAATTTTAAGTTTGAATATACTTTCTTTGTATAATTCAGACAGTTAGAATTTGACATAGAACCAACACTTCGTTTCCGCATTGGAACAATGAGAGTTCAGCCAAATTCGCATAAGAATTTCGTGAATACTCAAGGGTATACAATAAAGAACACTACATTACTGAATCGCCTCATTTAGGCAGATTTGTAATAACCATAGTTTAGTTAAACCGAAAAAAATATATATATTTTGTTTGTAACAGTTCACTTGAAATCTAATAATAATATTCCAAAATGTACGAAACACGATGTCCGACATTAATTATTATCTGTTTTATTAATCTCATCATAATTTTTACATTATCATGTCTTTTATTTAATAAATACTTCTAATTTAATGAACGTAAAAAGCTTACAAGTTAAAATTACTACATTATTAAATAATGAGTCGGGACTTTAAACACATTTTTTTTAATAATATCTGGATATTTGGTTATTAAAACTTAAGTGCAAGAAAAATATTTATGGCTATTAACATTCTTACAAATCATATAATCATATTTTAATATAGTTAATAATAAAAATGCAAATTAAACGGTAACTGACAAGAAAAAATTTGAAAATCTCTCTCTGGGTCAATACCAAAATTAAGTATTTATTACACATTAAGAAATATATGCTACATAAATTTAATAAAAATATTTCTTTTTGGTTTGCATTGGATTTAAAACGCCATTTTTGGTACATTTAGTGATAGATTCCAAATTGGAAGTGTCCATTAATCATAGTAATTACGGTATTTTTTGTATGCAAATTTTGCAGGTTACTGGTGCACACCATGGCGCAATACTTGTGTACTAGGCAGCGATAAAGTGTTATTTTTCAATCCAAAGATAATTAAAAACGAGACTTTGTTAGTAAAAAATTAAACATATGCTTTTATGTTTTAATAGAATTATCTTATCATTGTGGTAAAATCGTGTTTAGTGCTATATAAAGTAAAGTGTTGTTATCTTTGTATAGTGTTTTTTTAATTGATATATATATTGTAGTTTGATTATGTATTTTATATGATTAAAACAATTGTTATAATTTTAGCCGAATTCGTCACTGCATCAAGAACTGGGAACACTCTGTTGAAAATCTCCGGCTTCACCTATCATAAGCAAAGAAAAATTAATAGTAAACAATACTGGCGATGTTCTGTTCACAAAAAATATGGATGTAAGGCTTTGGTGCACACTATTGATGATGTAATAGTTAATTTTCTAGATATTCACAATCACGATAAAGTTCAGAAGACATAGCAAAATTAAGCGATTCGTATATGTATACACATTTCTGAGATAGTATAAAATTAAATATCCTTGTGCTAAAATGCAATCTGTTAAGCGCTTAAAAATAAACACCTAACTTGGTTATTAGCTCCTACTTCATTAAATAACCTTCCAGATAAGAATATATTTAATTGTAGAGATAGATAGAAGCTTGAGGTGGCCATTGCTAAATTTTGTAAGAAAAATTATACGAAGGCTAAAATAATAGGTTTTGGTTATTGTTGAGTACACGACAACGCCTCATCAGAGATGAGGCGTTGTCGTGGTGGAACAGACTTTTTTATTTTATATCGTTTTTCATCAATGACGGATTAAAGCTTGTCCATAAAAGCACAAACATAATAACTATTGTTACTTAATTTTATTTCTTAGAAATATTCTGCCACCAAAATTCTAAATAAACGATGTACTTATTTGCCCACTATTTCTAAAAAGAAATTGCACTATTTCAAGATTGTCATATTGCTCTTTATATAATTAGAACAGTTTTTATATTAGTTAAACAAATATTATATACTTTATATTGTAACTTATAAAATAATGAGCGATGTGCCTTAACTCATAAATGTTTTAAAATGTAGTTATTATGATTGTCTCCTTACGAGCGATTAGCACGGAATCATAAGCGTATTTATATTTATTGCACAGAAAGTTTAAAAATATCATACGTTTAAGATTATTTAAAAAATGAAAATCCGATTTTAAAATTATGTATCACATATGCTTTATATCATATCACCCAACATTTTAAATTATAAATTTAAGATAGATTAATACAATGTTTGTGCGATATGAGTGTAATGTATGTAAGTAAGTTTAAGAGCAAAGCTGAGTGACACAGCTAGTCACTTATAAACGTCTGATTATAATATAGCAACGTTAAATATATTGTATATTATTTATTAATAAAATTGTACAAAAATTATTAATATTTTTTGTTATATAACCTGTGTTTTTATAAATACGAGTAAAAAGCGTAAATATGTAAATTCTGTTCAGAAATCACAGTTAATAAGCAAAATTTAACAAAAGCATTTCTTTTGTCTGCTTGTATCGAATAAACCTGTGATAAATTATTTTTTGTGTAAATATTAAAGCCGGTTCTTAATCACAATTTATTAGTTAGAAGAAAACAAACTCAAAATATCGAACACTCGTTGTGTTGCTTTAGACCAAAAGTCAATTGAAGCACAATGTGCGTTTTAAAAATATTAATAATTTTGGGGTCTTTATTTCGATTTATATTTTTTTAAAGTATAAGATTTTTCTGTGCAGCATTATATTATATTTTTAATAATTCTGCCTTTTTTTATTGGAAAATGTTTACATTTCTATGTATTTTTAGGCCAAATTAAAATAAAACCTCTAAAAAAAATTTTAAATTGACAATGTTCACTAAAATTTATTACATCTTTTGTTTTGTATGGAGAAGCTAATACAAATCCACATTGTTTATATAATATTTAAAATCATTTTTAAACTAAGCATATTTTTTTTTGAGGTTAAAAATATATTTTTATTATATCATGTTTTTTTTTAGAACTTTATGATTTTTCTACATATTTTGATATGTGTTTTACTTTTTTTAATCGATAAAATCAACTGTGTTGTTCGTTCTCAAACGCGCCAAAATCAGGATTCCCCTATATACCAGGGGCGTATATTCAGGGTGTGCTAGGTGTGCGGCGCACACCCGCAAAACCATCTAAAATATAAATTTAGAAATTTAGAAAATTTAGGGCGTAAAGCGACATCATTTTGCATACAGTAGTATGCAAAATTATAAAATTTTAATATGCAGTGTATAGTATGCATTGGTATTTGTCATTCGCTCTGAACGTTTTCGCGCGAGCGATCGTTTTGGAACAACACATATAACGCGCCGACCTTGCGCGCGGCCGCCGACTAAAGTAAATTGTTCCGAGATTTAACGGCTGAAGTCGATCTGTCGGCTGGCAGCGCTCAGTAGTAAAATTGGTCTCGAATTTGGTGCGCGTAAATAACAGGTCACACATTTTTTATATTTTGGCGTAAAATAGTTTATTATCTTATTTACATATGATCAATATTTAATTTTCTATTCTAGATTATATTTTTTTATTTACCCCAATAATGATGAAGAATACTGTTGAAGATATTTTGAATAATCCATTTTCAAAAAGAAGTTATGAAATTAAATTGAAGATAATATTAAGGAAGAAGTAAATTCAGCAAATTTTGTCGCTATTATTCTTGACGAAACTTCAGATATAATGACGAACTCACAGCTCTCAACAGTTTTGCGTTTTGTTTATGAAGGTAAATTTTACGAGCGGTTTATTGGCTTTACAGACGTTAGCTCTGATAAAACAGCCGATGGCTTATTTTGCCACGTTGTAAATATAATTAAAGAATTTAAAATTCAAGAAAAATTAGTTGGACAGACTTATGATGGGGCGAGTGTAATGAGTGGGCATATTAATGGTTTGCAAGCCAAAGTACTCGAAGTTTATCCATTGGCCATTTTTACACACTGCTATGCTCATATGTTGAATTTAACATTACAACAAGGTCTTTCCAATATAAAAGTGTGCAAATCATTCTTTCAAACTTTAAATGGATTTTCTGCATTCTTTTCGAAATCTTCCAAGCGAATAAATGCTTTACAAGAGTTTGTAGGTAGAAGACTTCCTTCTGTTACACCTACAAGATGGAATTACACATCACGGTTAAGTAACACAGTGCAAAAATACAGAAATAAATTTACGGACTTTTTTCGAGAAGTCGTGAAAAACTAAATTATGGGACCCCGACACTGTAATAAAAGCACGAGGTTTTCTTAGCTTTTTGGAAGATTTTGAAACAAGAAAACTTCTCCACATATTTTCAAACCTTTTTGGAAAAACTGATGTGTTATACAACATTTTACAATCCAAATATTTTGACATATTATATTGCTGTAAGAAAGTTACCGAAATTTTGCAACAACTCAGACATGAACAGGAAAATAATTATGAAACATTATGGGATTCTTATGTAACGGAAGAAAATTATCCAAGACTGAGTAATGATTTGCTTGTTGAAGAAAAGCACGCGTTTAGCCGACTATTTAATACAATAGTTGATAATATATGTAAGCAAATTGAATACCGTTTTCTTCAATGTCCAAATTGGAATATTTTCACCTTCTGGAGAAAGAAAAATATGAGCAATATAAAGGAAAATTTCCAAATGAATTACTTACCAAACTGCAACAATTCTATGGAACATTATTTGATTATATAAGTTTAAAAAATGAGCTTGCTGTTCTTTATCACTTACCTGAATTTGCAGAGAAATCTGTTCATGAGCTTGTACAATTTATGAACACAAATAATCTTGAGTCAGGTTTTCAGGAAATAGATAAATTAGGCAAACTAATATAAACTCTTCCAAGCAGTACTGCTTCAGCAGAACGTTCATTTTCTGCTCTGAAACGAATTAATAATTGTTATCGAAGTACCCAAGGCCAAGAAAGGCTATGTGGCCTTAGCTTAATTTCAATAGAAAAAGGGATCCTTATGGATATTAAAAAGAAGAGCACTTTTTATGACAGCGTGATAGAAAAATTTATGATTAAAGAAAGAAGATTAGATTTTATATATAAATAATTATAATTTTATGTTTATTGGAAATTTGATATTTTTATATAATAAAATTTTAGATTAGGTTTGATGTTTATTTATTTATTTATTTATTTATATATGGGAAAAAGCTGTAAGGCAGTTTAGGCATGTCAAAACCTCGGCTAATAAAAATGAAAAAATGTACTTTTTTTTTTTTTTTTATAGCACACCCAATATTAACACCCACCGTACGCCACTGCTATATACTAACTTATATTTGTTTTCATATGACAACTCTTCTAACTGTCAAACATACGCCGCGCGCGGTTAAGTGCAGTTAAATAAACAGTGAAATAAGTTATTATCACAGTGCATTTTTTACAGTGTTAATTGAAGATGATACGAAATGAAGTACTTGCATTGGAATTATAGACAATATAAATAAAACTTTAAATTATGAGCATGCAAGTGAGTATTTAGTTTATGGATAATAAATCACTGTTATTCTAACAAAATTACTATTGACTTTCTAGCATCAAATAATAGAAGACAAACAGCAGTGATTTGCCAATTAAAGATATAAAAGTAGTAAAAATGGAAAATCCGATATTCATTTTAAACAAGAAGCGATTATCCACTATATAGGATAGTTTACAGTTAATTTTCAGAAGCAATGAAAGATCTAATAACATATACGTATGGCAAACAATTAAAATATAACGTATTACAACAACTTGTGTATCAGTTAAAGAAGAGATGCTGATCTACATGTTTAATCCTCTATGGTAACTTCCGTTAATGTTTATTTTTAGTTACCGTGTATTAGTAATAATTTGTCTATTGATTATCTTATTGTTTTTATTTATCTTTCAGAAGCATTGATAGATCAATTTGATGACATTTATGGCGACAACGTAGAATTGGAACAAAAAGGGAATCATTTCAAGTGGAAGTCACTGTCAGCAAGTATTATCTTTTTATAAAGAACATACTGCATTAGTTTGATCTGAATATCCTGAATTTGGCTGTTCTGTAAGAAAAATAATCGCAAAGAACAAAAATTGATTCAAAACCATAACGTAGATACATATTTTGCCACATCGGAACTAAAATATTGGAACATATTGATTATTTTTTTATATGGCTATTGATTATCACGGGTATACAATTACATATTTATAATCATTGTAATATATTCGTTATGTTTTCGAAGAATATTTTTCGCTTTCGGCTCAGTCACTTCCTTCTTCTTGTTCTTGGTCTTCAGTACTGACCGACCGTCGAAGAAACTGAGCGCTCAGATCTTAAATACGGCTTTGATAAAATGAATCTGGACTAGATTTCATTCTGAAGTTTTGCGAAGTCAGTTTCGGTGCTCCTCTAAAACGTATTTTTGATCTAATTCTCAAAACATCATCATTTCCTGATCTATGGAAATGCACAAAAGTCACCCTATTCATAAAAAGCGTGACAAATTGTGTATTAAGAACTGTAGACCAGTCGCAGTGTTGTCAGCTCCTGCTAAATTGTTTGAAACAATTATTCATAGATATGTCTAAATCACTTTCGGCAAGTTTTGTTGGACCAATTGCATGGGTTTCGTCCCACCCGTTCCACTGTTACTAATCTTCTATCTTTTACCAAAACGATGACAAAATTTCTCAAGTAGACGTTGTATGTACAAATTTTGAGAAGGCCTTCGACTAGGTTTGTCATGTGTTATTATTAAAAAAATTGTCGAACCTCGGTTGCTCGGATGATTTAACTCAGTTATTCTCGAGGTATTTGGGCGGTCATAGATAGTTTGTAACATATGGTGGCCGATTGTCGAAAGAATGTTTCACCCCTTCGGTGGTTCCTCAAGGGTCCGATCTGGGCCCTCTGCTCTTTATGTTATTTATTAATGACATAAATACGGCAGTTACAAATTCAATTTCTCTTCTGTAAATTGTATAAATGCATTCAATCTAATGCGGACTTCTCTCTACGGAGTGATTTAAACTCTATGGAGATGGGCTCCCGTTAACCGTCTACCCTTTAGTGTCGGAAATTTCCATACTGTGTCATTTTCTCGATCCTGTTCGCCATCAGTTTATTCCTACGATCTCGGTGAGAACGTTTTGCCTAGAGAAACTTCCACTAAAGATCTCGGAATCACTTTTGAGAGCAAGTGGAGGTACGAGACGTCTGTGATAAATCTTCCAAGATGCTTGGCTTTGTTATGAGGAACGCCTTTTACATTAACGATCCGTCAGTTATTTGCGTATGATACCTTAGTTCGTAGCATTCTATTTTTATATATTGTAACTCAAAAACTCACTCTTTGGTCTCGGAACCCGTCGACGAAACTCAAAATTTAAAGATTTCATTACAAAGATTGTTTTGTAATTGTTTATATAGTTTAATCAGTGTATAATTATAATCCTTACACATATGTATATATTTCATTTTCATAGGTAAAACGTATCTAGTCTTTTATCTTTAATCTGAATATTTATATTCAGCCAAGTTGAACAACGCACATGAAAAATTAATGAAAATTATTATCATGTTACTGTCAACCATCTTGCTTTATCATCTTGTCATATTGCCATCTTGTCGACAGTCAAATTCATATTGCCATATTGACATCTTGTCGACAGTCTTATCATATTGCCATCTTGTCGACAGTCAAAGCCTCTAATTAAAAACAAAATAATTCAATCCTTCGGGGCTCTGAAATGAAACCGTTCATACAGAGTGATACAATTTACAGAGTAACAAATTGAACATAAAGCGTTTTATTTTAAAGCTAGTGCGGTTTAGAACAATTATATATAAGATATACATGTAATTCTTCTCTGTTTTAATACATAACGAATCACAATTTAACTTGAATATTTTGCTTTTAGCCGAATTCACTCAGTCGTCAAAAGGAAAGTATCTGCTCAAAATCAACCACCACAGATATTATAAAGTCAAGCAAAGCAGTGAAAAAACATACTGGTATTGTTCGATGCGCCGGCGTGGATGCAAAGCAACAGCGCAAACGGCACACAATGTTATAATTTTTTTAAAAGCCACTCACAACCACTAACATTTTATTAACCGTTTCTACCCTTGTATTTTTATAAATAAGCTGTTGATAAAGATTTGCTAACTTAATTTTGAAATTAAATTAAGACTTGTAAACCTCGCTTTTGTTTTTATAAAATAATTAAATTTTTATTACTTTTAACTGAAGTTTTATTTTTAATTTACTGTTTTTTTTAATATCAAATTCCTTCAGCTTAAATTTTTTTAAATTTAATAATAATTTTCCCTGTCCTACGAAGAAGGACGATGGCTCACACCGCTATGAATATTTTTTAAGTTCACATGTATCACATAAGAATGTTGTACAACTATAAAAATGTTATATACAACTAAATACTGTTTTTCATTTACTTTATTTTTTTTCATAAATATTTAATAACACCTGTCGTACGAAGAACGACGACGGCAACATATTTAATACATAATATCTTATGATAAATATTGATATATGAATTAATATTATCTAATTTTCTTATTTTAGCCATGTACGTTAAATCCAAAAGAGGAAATACGCTGCTAATGGTCAACTCATACACTTACTATAAACATAGAAAAACCCATAATAAAATACATTGGTATTGTTCGACGCACGTTTCACGTGGATGCAAGGCAGCCGTACACACCAGTGAAAATGACATAATTTATTTGAAAGAGACTCACAATCACCAAAAGTTAATATACAAATAATTATCTCAGTGATAGATTTAAGTTTATAATTACAGTATTTTATAAATACGAAGGATGTTGATAAAAGTTCTAGAATTTTACCTCCAGTTTTATCATTTATTCATATTCCTTCAAAATTAATAAAACTTGAAAAGGAAATCTCCATTAATCCAATCATTTATCTCTCTTTTTACTTCGTTTTAATATAAGAAAAGTTTTTAATCTATTTTCTTAAATATGTGATAATCACTAGGCACTAAATCAGAATAACCAATTAACCTAATAAATATTTAGAACTCATTGCATGTGTATTTCTTCCTAAAACTAATGTTATTATTGTGATTGTGTCACAGTTTTGTTTATTAGTATAAAATACATTTTTTATTTATTTATTAGAATCATAATATTTACTTAAGGAAATATTGTATAATAAGATATTTGTGTAAATAAACGCTATTTGTTTATTTTTATTTTATTTAATCAATAGATTTGTAATATATATGTTTATATTGCATTTTTATTTTATGTATAATATATATTTTGTTCTTTCAGTTGCATTCTGTGTTTCTCAAAGGGGAAAAACTCTACTTAAAGTCAATGACTACACTTACTATAAAAAATATATAAATCATAATCGTGCTCATTGGTATTGTTCTATTCTTGGATGCAAAGCAATCGTACACACCATCGATGATATTGTCGTCTTTATTAACTCTATACACAATCATAAAAAATATGCCTAATATGTTACAGAAATAATCAATTGCCTAACGACCGAAATCCCGAAACTTACTGACGTCAATGATGAATTAAATAAAAATCTGTACATTTTTTATATATATTTCATAAAAATATCGTTACAGTGAAATCTCTTTGTAACGAATACTGAAATATCTGAATCTTTAATTTGTCCCCGAAACACTTTCATACAAAATGTATTCATTGTAACGAAGAGTGATCTCAGTATAACGAAATACTTTGATCCGAATTTAAGAATGATGTAACAACTTGAAACAATATTTATTCAAATTCAGACTTGGCGTGTGCCAGATGTGTTCAAGCGACATTCAAGATGCTTCGCCGACTTTCAAACTTTTTTTTAAAACATATTTCTAACAAATTTTATTGTGTTTATTACATACATTATCCTTAAAAATGGACAAAAAACAAGCTATCAATCTTATAAGAGGATATTTTGATGCTGTAGTAATGGTAATTAAAAATAAAATAAAAATATATCATCTTCCTTACATTTAATATAACGAATTTTCAGTATAACGAAATTTCCCTGTATATAGTTCTTTATCATTATTCCTTATACAAATTGTGGAAAATGGGAGTTGGTATTTGCTATTACAAATTTTTCACGCGAATCATACGTAACATAAATTACATATATTGTAGCTATTTAATAAAAGTATTTTAAGTTTTACTGTTGCTTTTATCATTAATTGTATTATTTAAATACACAGTATTATTAATGGATTTTTTTTATTCAATAGTAAATTTATAGTTCTAAATAAATCATACATATGCTAGTTTTTTAACTATTGTTATGTAATATATTATCATTTTAAGTGCACAAGTCATTTTTTAGTGAAGCAGATAAATCATTTTATTGATTTTAATGACTCAAAATAGAATTTAATCTATCTTTGACATTTGCAGATATCTAATGAATTTCCTACCACTACACAAATGTTTTTAGTGAAATAATTGCCTATTTTTTAAATAAATTCATGAGTCATGAAATTTTGTATTAATTGCTTACTAGATAAAAATTCTACCATCGTAGATTTTTATTTATTTTGTGAGGATTTCGGTCATTTAGGCATTCTAGTGTTTTGTTGTATCGAATGTTTGTAAATAAATAATATTTGTTTATTTTTAAATTATGTTTAGACAGAATGTGATTGATTTTAACATATTTTAAAATACCTAAAAAAAATATTTTTGTATCGAAAATCTAAATTATAATAAATATTGATTTATAAATATGTGTTTTGAGTATTTGATTAAAATATTAACGGTTTTATACAATCTGGTTTATTTATAGACGTAAGACGTATTAACATATCTCTTGCTTTCAGGCGAATTCATTTCTTCTCAAAGAGGTAAACCATTACTTCGAATCGGCAAATACACTTATTATAAATTTCGGGAGCAAAAAAATAAAAAAGTATATTGGTATTGCTCTACACATGTATCTCGTGGATGTAAAGCTATTGTTCACACAATTGGAAATGTTATTATTCATATAAAAGCTATACACAATCATTAAAAATGAGCAATTTGAAATATATTTTATTTTAATATTATTATAATATTAACTGAATCGAAAAAAATGTTTATATATATATATATTTCAGTGAATGCGTATTACCTACACTTTCACTAGTAATAGCTTAAATATAATTTCACTAACTTGACCAAAAATAATTCCAAATGTCACAGCTTAGTATAATAATAATTTAAATAATTTAAACTAAATCCAAATCTAACCTAATGAAAGTTTAAACTATAGTTCACTTTAAAACTTTCATTAGTAATTTACTTAAATTTGGTTTGGGTTTGTGCAGCAAACAGACGTTTTGCAACTGACTATATTTTTGCTAGTAGAAATATATCTACCAGTAAAAACGTATTTGGATGTGATTTCGCTGAAACGCCAGTTAAAATATGGCTTCACTGGTTATGCACATTCACTGTAACATATAAATATGGCAAATGGTTTATCTTTCAAATAATCTGTAATTAGATAGCGACTTTTGTTTTATTATACATTCATGCTGATGGTAACTAATATAAAAATTAGATTTGCATTCAAAACTCCACTAAAAGTCTAAAACATTTAAAACTCTTCATTGTTCATTTATTTATAACGATAAAATATTAATTTTCTATGTTAAAATAAATAAATTATTGTATTGCCAATTTAAAAATAAATATGCAAATTAAGTAGTTTTGTGCGTTTATAATTGTTATTTTTATAGTTTGACTTTAAAATACTTTTATAATTTGTATTTGTTTCTGCCCCTTATTATCTACTATTTTACTGTTTAAAAATGAACGAAATATTTTAATTCATTATTTTATTATCTATGGCAAATTTAATTTATTCATAATACATATTAATTTAAATATATTTGTATATCTACCAATGGCGAAGCCCCGGTGCTAGGCCCTCTATATGTTATGATTGTAAATTGAATCCGTTATTTGCCGTTTGGAAAAAATATGGGATTTTTGGAACAAATCTAAAGCCCATCTTCGTAGATTCGAATGGTTCACTAAAATGTATACTGGCAAATCACTTTTTTTTTTATGGGAAGCAGTTTGGCGTCACAAAAAGTTGTCAAATATATGAGAATTACACAGATATGAGAATTTCTGATGTGATAAATTTTCCTATCTGACCGATTTAAAAAGCCCTTGCGTCATGGATGTAACGTAAAAATGTAGTTGCAGTTTTTATTTTGATGGGGACCGCTCTAAAACAAACAAGGGTATAAACAAATCTGGTTTTAGTATAGAATAGATGAGTGTGCTGCTCTTTCCGCTCTGCTTGCCGTCCTAAAATCAACTGGCTGTGCTCACAGCTTTGGCTATCCCTGATTATGGTGTATTTTTTTTTAAAACATTAATGCGTTTGATAAAATAATTAGTTTTGAGCGCTAGCCATATTATTTTTTCAGAACAACTTTTGGAGAACTATGGCATTGAAATTTATTATAAAATATATTTTTAAAAATTCCCTCCTATAGCGTTGTCCCGTATAATAACACAATACAGTACAGTAATAAAATATTTATTTTTGTATAGCTATGGAAAAAATTATGATCAAGCAAATCAATGTACATGTTTTTTTAATACATAATGTATACACTTTTCAGGAGGTTTCAACCATCTTAATTTTTTATAATAAAACTATTTAATTATGTAATACATATATAGTACAAACGCTTTACATATATCCAACATTCAAATTTTAGTGCATTTAAAATAATACGTAATCTTTCCAAATTTAGCTAATTTTTTATTTCAAAATTCAAATGCAAAATCCATGTAAATATAATAATTTATTCAATAAGATTGTTCCACAGAGTGACCTGCTGAATTAAAAAACAACAATATTATAAAATTAAATGACAAAATCAAGTAATTTTATACATAAAAATTGGAAAAAAGTTTGATTTGCTGATTTCGTTAAATTTACAAAATACAGTTCAAAGAACTTTCAAATTTTGTATATATACCTAGGCCCTCCTATAACGTAGTATTCCTATAACGAAGTCCCAATATGAATAGAACCATTTTGTAAATAACAATTGAAAGTCATGTATATTATATTTACTCATCTGCATATGTATTAGTTTATGTAGCTATAATAAATTACATTTTTTTATAATTTCAGGCGAATTCATTACTTCGCAAAGGGGAAAAACTCTGCTCAGACTCGACAAGCATACTTATTACAAACATCGTACGATTAATAATAAAGTGCACTGGTACTGTTCAACACACATTTCTAGGGGGTGCAGAGCATTAGTTCATACGGTAGATGATTTCATTGTTCACGTTAAAGACGCTCATAATCACTGAAAAAAGGCAAAGCTTCAGATGCTTAAGGTTTCAAAAACCTAAAACATCACATAATATGCGGGTACATTAAATTAAAACATTAAAATTGTGATGAAAAAATGAAATATAGCGTCATTAAAACAAATGCTAACGAAGAACAGCAATTGTGAAATATTTATTTAAAAAAGATAGGAAGATCATAAAATGTGCGAGTTCTGTGACAGATCCTCCTTGACCAAATTAGCCCTAGAGATTTATTATCGTATTCAATGTAAAAAAAACTTCTCATGTCAATTTAATATTTGTTATAGTAAAAATAAAAATAATTTTATATTTATTTTTTTAATAAAAATAAATTAATTTATTAATTAAAATATATTTTTTTATTTATTCATTTAATATAATAATAAATTATTTTATACCAACATTTTTATTTTTACTTTCAGGCCAATTTATTACTTCACGTCAAGGAGGTACTCTACTCAAAATTAACAATTACACCTATTATAAAAATCGAACGTGCAATCTAAAAGTGCACTGGTACTGTTCGTCACACTATTCGCGTGGTTGTAGAGGACTTGCCCACACACACAATAACGTAATCGTACATTTAAGAGAAAACCATAATCACTAATGCCGAGGAAGTATCATTTATTTCACTTATTATATTAACATTTGTAACCTTATGCAATATTAATACCAATGATGTTTACACGTAAGAAAAAATAATAAATAAAACATATACAACAGTAACCCAACTAACAATTTATCATTAAAAAAAGGTTCACCTTATTGTACATCTATGTTGATATTAATACATTTTGCCTTTTTAACTGAATTCATATATTCTAAAAAAGGTACAACTCTACTTAAAATTAACAACTATACATATTATAAGTACCGAACTTTTAATAAAAAGGTTCATTGGAATTGTTCGACGCACGTTTCGCGAGGATGCAGAGCTATTGCTCACACTATTGGTGATGTTATAGTTTATATTAGAGCTACACACAATCATTAAAAAATGTGAATTATATCGTGTATTTATGTATATAATATTTAATAAATCCAATCCCACCCAAAAAAATTATTAAAAATTTGTGGTGAATAAGAACATATTTTTTAATTGCATAAATTATAGTTATCAATTTGATATCTTAATTATTTGTTATTACATTACAGAACCATTTATTTTTGGGGTAGTACTTTGAAGACTTTTCGTTCCCGCACTTAAGTGTCTGATGGCGCAGCATTTGTGGCTGCTCCTTGGTGGCGCAGTCTCTGGGGAATACTTTTTCTTGATGTGCCAAGACACTAAAAATACGATTCTCGCTCTAAATTGATTCCGTGATATTACTTAATGATATAAGGATAATAAAATACAATAAAAAGTAAAGTGGCGTGAATGTAATTTTGTTTAATATTGGAAGTCGGAGTCGGAGAGTCGGAAGTCGTGAAAAATCGACCGACCGGTAATATAAAGTAAACAAAATTTATTATGCACTTAATCAAACACCCAACAACAGCTGACCAACAGAACAGTTATTTCCAATTATTAATTTTTTGACCACTGCCAATGATTCAGGGTGGAACTGGACTCATTATTTTTGTTATTAGATTCTTTAGCGTGGGTAACAAGATATTCAAATGCTGCTTTTTAATCGTGATTGATAAGCTGTAAAAAATAGTTTATTAATAATATAATAGATTTCTGTTCTTTGTCTTACTATTTAATTGTATGTGCTAATTGTGTTTACCCCGTTGTAACTTATTGGGCTATCGAAAGAGATGGTTCCAAGGAAGATTTAAAACATGTGCATGTTCTGTAAACATATTTTTTTTTAAAAACCTAATAACCATTTAATTTTTGATTTATTATTTTAGCAAAGTACGTTGCTTCTAAGAAAGGGAAAACACTATTGCAAATAAATAAGTATACTTTTTACAACCGCCGAAGCACTTTACAGAAAAAACATTGGGGTTGTTCCACGCACAGAAATCATGGTTGTACAGCTACAGTGCATACAGTTCAAGACACCATCGTGTATTTGAAAAATGAACATAATCATTGACATTTTTCATATTCTTCTTTTCATTTCATATTATTTATTTAATGTAATTATTTGGAGTAAGAAATATATATTATTGTTTTTTTATGGAAACGTTTTTATTTATTCTGTTATATGACTAACTGTAAAATCTTGTTGCGAGAATACAAATAGACGAGGCAAATACCGATTTTTATAAAGCATTTGACAAAGTTTGTCATGAGTGTTGTTAATTGCCATAACTCGGTTAGTCAGATGATCTAACTCGATTATTCCTGAGTAATTTGAGCAATCGCAGACAATTCATAACCTATGGCTGCCGATTATCGAAAGAATTTTTTATACCTTCGGGAGATCCTCATGAGTACAATCTGAGCCCTCTTTTTTTCTCAATATTCATTAATGATAAATACGGCAGCTATAAATCGACTTTTCTGATGTATCACGATGACTTAAAATTGCTTAGAAGCATTTGATCTGTAGCATATTCTTTTTTCTCTACATAGTAATTTAGATTTTCTATAGAAATGGGCTTCCATCAATCATCTGCTCTTTAGTGTCGAAAAGTGCCATATTGTGTAATTTTTCTGATATCATTTGCAATCAGATTATTCCTACGATTTTAGTCTGATTTTGACTATCGGAATCTCGGAATCACTCTTGAAAACAATTAGAGATCACGTAAATGACGTCTACAAAAATTTTTATGACACTAGTTCTCAGATTTAATATTTTATATTTAATTTTTTTTATCTGTAATTCAGAATTTATGAGTGACCAAATATTTCCTTTTAATCGAAATAGTTTATAAAATGTTGTTGATTTGATTAGTATCCGTTTTTAGGAGTGTTTTGATACGATTCCTCGCAGAAATTTCAATGTCGCTAAACATTTCTGTTTAAAATGTTTTCGAGAGTTACGCTCAAGTCCTCTTACGTTGCCTAAAAGAGCCAGGACGTCCGCATGAGTCGACCCGCCTATGGCTGTTGCCATCCAGCTCCTTAAATCACTAGCATTATACAATGATTCGTATTTAATATTATTATTTTATGTTTTCTGTGCTATGTATTATTTATTTAATATTGTATTGTTAGTTTATGATGGATGGAGATATTATTAAATAAATTAATAATAATTGATCAACACGTTTGCGACCGAATCATAATTCACAGGAGCAGAGTGACGGACCAAGAGTTGACCCTTCAGAGTTACCCAAAAACAATATTTTTGTAAACACGTATTTATTTTTAACTTTTAGTTAAAAGTTATATTTTAAGATACTTTCCGTTTACATTTCATCATATAAAATATTCATTGAACAATTGTTGAACAATAATATTGAGCTATGGTTTCATAACGTCACTGAAATATATTTTTTTTGTGATTATATGTATATTAAATACAATATTATATTGTTTTCTTTTCAGCTGAATATACAATATCACAAAGAGGGAACTATTTACTCAAAGTTTACGACCATACATTTTACAGACATAGGGAAATTAACAATAAAGTGCACTGGTATTGTTCGACTCATAGAGCACGTGGATGTAGCGCAGTAGTGCACACGATTGAAAATGCTATAGTTTATATTAAAAATGCTCATAGCCATTGAACTATTACATTATCACTTTTGAAGCATTATTACCTTTATGATAATATGAGAAAGTACTTGAAACATGCATAGCTAAACGCTTTACGTCACTATGTGCGTGGAAGACGAGTATCTTCGTTACGCTTATCGGTTAAAAGCGGGAGACAAAGATGAATCTTTTTTTGTACCATAATTATTGTGTCTTTGCGTCTGCCAGGCGCAACGGGGTGAATCTGCTAGTCTCTTCGAGTGGCTGCCGGAGTCTGCCCGTTTCAGTAAACAGTGCTGGAGAGCGAGGGACCTTTTATGAGCTTGAATTCCCAAGCTCTTGAGAGGAAGTAAACTCTATGACTACCCAACCGAGGTAGCGTATTTTGGACTACCAATGACGAGCAAGACATTGCATTCCCAATATATAAGTGCCGCGTAACGAAGATTCTCTTCTTATATATACGAAGTGTAAAAACATTTCATACCTAATAATCTTATAAATGTCAATGTATTTAATAGAAATGATACTAAATATATTTTTTTAAATTAAAATATTAGCAAGATACGCTATACATTTCTTAGCTACTCAAAACATTATCTATTGGATTCTCATCTACTATATAGAAAGATTTTTTAATTATTATATAAGTGTTATTTTTAAATTAAAATTCATTTAAAGGTTTTTGCCTAAGTTATTAGTGACATCATCGCACAATCAAGGCCAATATATTATTTTCACCCTTTTTCATACCTCAAAAGCCATATACAGTACATTAAATGGTGCATGTAAAGTACATATTATTCGCTATATTTTGTAATACTGAAACACAGCTTTAATAAACATATATATCTACAAATTAAATAAGTATTTATATTGTTTATAGATTGACATAATTGATTATGTGTAAATGAAGAACATTACTAATTTCATTTGTATTTATATTCTTCAGGAATGGATAGTTCAATAACCTTAAGTCAAAGAGACAAAGAAAAATATAGTCGAAATGGATATCTTTATGTTAAAGATAAAATTAATAAAGAAGGTTCCATTCAATTCTGGCGGTGCGAAAAGAAAAATAAAGGATGCAAGTGTAGAATCTGGACGAGTGCCCTTGATGGTTCTTTCATATGTCAGAAGCAAGAACACGCATGTAGCATTTTAGGGGATCCATAGAATGTTTTATAATTATTATATGCATTATTAATGACATATGTATGTATTTAAAAATATTTTATATTTATAAATATGTTTCTTTATTTAAAAATAATTAATAATACAATAATAATTAACACCAAAAAACCTTGTTTATATTTTTATTTTACCATTGTAAAATTATAAAAAAACTTTTTGCAATAAAGTTATTATCCCTAGATTTTTACTAGAATTGCTACATTTTTATTTATTTTATTTCCCTTAATCGTTCGAACTTTATATAACAAAAGTTCCATGCGCAAGGTTAGTACTATAACGAATAATTTATTTGTGTGGTTTCAGCCATTTATGTTACTTCTATGAGGGGAACTACATTATTAAAAGTCGACAGATATACTTTTTACAAACATCAGCAAACCAACAACAAAACACACTGGCATTGTTCGACTCACAAGAGCAAAGGTTGCAAAGCGATTGCTCATACAGTCGACGACGTCATTATAAATTTAAAAAGTAATCACAATCACTAAATGCAGTGAAGGCACTTTGAGTGTATTTTAAAAATATTATTTATTGTATTTGTTATATTTATTAAATACATATTTATGTTAATAAGTGTATTTTTATTATATTTATTGATGTATATGACACACGCTGTGAAGAGACTTTGTGCTAGGGTTTTAAACCAATAAATCATAAATAAAGTGCTTACTGATTATAATTTCAAATTCAGCTATAACCGTTTTATGATGCAATAATAGCCTAGTCCCTAAGAGTCACGGATTAACGCCATTTTGCTATTTTATATTCATAAATTAGATTCACCGATTTTAATTCTTGTGTTTCAATGCCTACTTGCAAATGTCGAATGTGCTTACCCCGTTGTAATGTATCAGACTAACGCTATGTTTTGTTACTAGAAAAAAATTCAACAGTTAAAAGTGTCGTTTATATATTTATTGGGCAATCGAGAGAGGTTATTACTTATTCCATTTACGCTTGGTGACACACCGGACAAGTTATTAAACCATTTATGTAAGATGAATTTTGTTACCAATCAATATAATCCTCGTTTTAAATATATTCGTTGTAAAGAGTTATTCATGGGGTGTTCATGGTTCTGACCAATGTTCACTCGCTACCGCTCGCTCGCATTTAATCTGTTTAACAGTTAAATTGCTTGTCGCATTATGGCCAACGACACCCGATGTCACTAAGCGGTCATATTATATATCGTGTCATATAAGCGTGTCATATCCTATAGTCTGTTTTTAAATTTTTGCCTTGTGATTGGCCGTACTCAATGAGAGCATGAGCTTAAAAGCATGTTATGATTACGCGTTAAACGATGTTATTACGCACTGACTCTTGAAAATAAATAGACTATAGAAAGTTTTCTCCTAAGATCATTTCATTGCTAAAAGGAACATTTTTTTGTGTATTAAATAATACAAATATAGTCTTCGACCATAGTGACGCATTGGGGTAACCTATTAGGTTACGATAGTCTTAATCTAAATAAATAAATAAAATCAATATTCAAGTACCGAAAAGGTGCAATGCTACTTAACTTCGGTCGATGTCTACAGCAACGCTAAGGCACAACTTGTTTATTTTAATGCACACCACAAATAAAATGTTGCTTAATTTATTATTTCTATTTAGCACGAATAATTCGTTTTATAAAACAAGTATTTTATATATTTCTAGTTATTTAAACAGTTATTGAACAAAAATATTGAGCTATCGGACGTCTAAATCGCACTATCGAAATATTTGTGGATAGTCTCTTTTTATAATTATATTCATTTAAATTATAATATTGTATTGTTTTTTTTTTCAATGGAATATACAATATCACAAAGAGGAAACTATTTACTCAAACTTTCCGACTACACGTTTTACAGACACTGAGAATTTAAAAATAAGGTGTACTGGTTTTGTTCGACTCATAGAGCACGTGGATGTAGTGCAGTAGTGCACACGATTGAAAATGTAGTAGTTTATATTAAAAATGCTCATAGCCATTGAATTATTAGATGGCTACTCTTGAAGCATGTATTGCCGAGAAAGAACTTAAAAACATGCGCTTAAAGTCACTATATGATCATAAACACTTTGTATGCGGTAGACGAGAAGCTTCGTTGCGCGATGCTTATTGGTTAAAAGCGGGAGACAAGGACGAACCTTTTTTTGTACCGTGATATTGGGATTTCGTTATATACGTTTCATATTCGCCCATCTGTTGTCGTTCATAATATATTTACAATTTACAGCCGGTATCTTGGATACAAAAATTTCATTCTAAATAATCTTATAAATACCAATGCATTCAATAGCATTGATTCTAATTGTAATTTTCCCAATTAAAACATCAATGAAATATACATAAGTAAGATACACTACAAATTTCTTAGCTACTCGAACCATTATCTTTTAGATTCTCATCTACAAAGTATTATTCTAAAAATACAGTATCTTTTGAATTATTGCAATGGTAATGAAACAGCATTTATACAACTTAATGACAGCTTTTTACTAATCTTACGTTATCATTTACTTTATGACATATTAAAAGATTCCTTACTTACTTAAATATGAACTATTTTTGATCTATTGTATAAGTATTATTTTAAAGTATAATTCAGTTAATCAATTTTTGAACTCTCGGGATTTTTGTCTTAGTTGTTAATGAGCTCATTATACAATTAAGGCCAAATATTATTTTTACCCTTTCCTATACCTTAATATATCTTATAGAACTATTGCATGTCTAGTGCATTATTAAAAATATATTATGTAATACAGCTTCAATAAAGATACATTTCTACAAATTAAATATATATTATTTTTTGAGAACGGCATAATTGATTCTGTAAAATAGAAAACATTACTAATTTATTTTTCTTTTTTCAAATTATTTTATTTTTCATTTTATTTGTATTTATATTCTTCAGGAATGGATAGAAAAATATAATCGAAATGGATGTCTTTGTGTTATAGATAAGTTTAATAAATAAGGTTCCATTAAATTCTTGCGATGCGAAAAAAATTATGCAAGTGTAGAATCTGGATGAGTATCCTTGATGAATCTTACATATGTCAGTAACAAAAACACGAATGTATACATATTCTGGGATACATGAAATGTTTTATAATTAATAAATGCACTAATAAAGATATAAGCTCGTATTTAAAAATATCTATAAATATGTTTGTTTAATTAAAAAAATAATATCTTTTTCGTATTTTAATTATACAATTTTTCTTTTGGATTTTAATCAATTTTGCTACATTTTTATTTATTTTATTGCTCTTAACGTTTTTTTTTAATGCCCTTAACAACTAAAAATCAGAAAGAAAAAACTGTGATATTAAATCAAATTTAAAAGTATCGTTTATATGTTCATATGGCATTCAGAAAAGATTAGTACTTATATTATTTACTCGATATTGGTCGTTGATTTTCTTTCTTGGCCTTAACAATCATACTTACAACTTGGTCTTAACAACCACTGTTGTAACTAGATTTAATACTACATATTATATATGGAAATTTCTATTGCCTGATGTCTATAAAGAAGAGGGTCTATTTTTTATAAATACTGAAACATAACTACTTTAACCAAAAACGATAAGTTTTAGTTTTTATACACTTTAATCGCACAACAAACATTTTAGTCGCCTTAGTGGCACTACTTCCTTTTTAAAATTCAAATAATAAGCAATATTGTAAATTGATTTTATTTATTGATTTTTACACGACGAAAAACGAAATCAATTTTAATTACAGCTAACCAACTTTTTAAAATACCTTTTTTAAATGCACAATTTTTCACTATTCCTAATTTATTGATGTGTCTTGTACCATTTGATTATTCATAATTTTAACTTCCTCTGTGATAAGTCAAAAACTATGACTTTTCGCAAAGGAAGTTATCAAAAATATTATATTAGAAATAATTAAAGCTTTATAAGACATTTCAATAAACTAGGAGTAGTATGCAAGTTCAGCATTTTAACCAAATACATTTAAAATATTGGTCTGACGCGAAAGTCTGTAACGTTACTGTGTAAATATTATTTTTAATGACTTCCTTACCAGGTTTTTTTTAATGAATAAATTCCTGAAACATAACATGCTGAACTAAAAACGACATATTTTGACCGAGTTTTAATATGAATATAAACAAAAGTTTTATTCGGCGTAGTTCTTCTACTTTCTTTTTTAAATTATTTTCTCGTTGCGATTGTTACACGACCGAAGACGAAACTGGCGCAGAGTTAGGTAGAGAGTGTCCCGTTTGGAATTAAATAAAACAGTTCCAAAATAACAAACGACTTTTTACATTTTTGCATTAACTCAATATTTGTGAATTAATTTAAATAATAAAAAAAATGATGTTGAATATTTACTAATTTGTAAAATAACGAAATATCACTAAAAATTAAATATAAAAAATATTTTTTACGTTTAATTTTTGTGGTGAAAAAATCCTCTTTTGAGTTGATTAAATGCGGCCGATTTTTCATCCAAATTTGAATAGTATACTTTAACATTTTAACATATACATAACATAACCTTCTTCTAGTCGCTTGAAGTTAGAAGTGCTGCGGCGTTGCACTACCTTTTAAATTTATATAACATGCAATGTCGATAAATTTTATTCTTGGGGTTGTTACACGACCGAAGATAAAGTTCACATTAAGTTACTTTTGAGATGACTAGCGAATTCTTTCAACAGTCAGATAAAACGGCAATTACTTTCGCATTAACCTTATATTTGGGATTTTCTTAAGTGTTCGAAAATAATAAGTCCACATATATGTTGTTATATAAATGTTTAATATTCACACGCGTGTTAAAAATGCAAAGTATCAAATGTCTTATTTGCAGTGCTCTTTCGAAGTAACATTAAGTATGTTTGTGAAGCGTTACTGATACTTCTTTGTAACAATTAATAATAAGCATATTACTCATAAGTTGTCTAGGTACTTTTAGACTATCTAGGAATTTCGTAAATTACCCATGTATTTTTTTAAAAACTTTTTAAAAATCTCAAACAAGTTGATCTTGTGTCACTTTATACAATTGCTTTATAAAGTACAACAAATTCGATTTATGCTTTAAAAACTATGCTTCTTAAATTACAGCTGTTTTTTTTTTGCTAAGCTTAGTTATTGTTTTTAATATTTTATTTATATGATCTGTGTTTAACATTGATATGTTTATTTGTAGCAACGTTTGTTCCATCGAAAAGGGGCAATAAAGGCATTCAACTCAACGGATACAGATTTACGAAACATCGCACCATAGGACTAAAAGTAAGATGGTATTGTTCTACTCATCATTCCAGAGGATGTAGTGCAGTAATATACACAGTCGATGATGTTATTGTTAAGATTAATCCTAATCATAATCATTGATTTTATTTAATATGTTTCGTAAAACAGTACATATTTGCTCCTTTATCATACCAACAATCCTGTTCCTATCTTCATCGCTTACAATGGCCTAAGAGTGCCTTAATATCGTCTGTCCATTTTATCAACTAATACTTTCACTTTTATGTTATTTTCAACAAAATAAAAAGCGATAAAAATGATTTGTCAAACTATAAGTCATGTATGTATTATAGAATGTGGGACATATAAAACCAATTTGAGATGATTTTGTCGTTTTCATCAACAGCTGCTCGTAGCTTGTCTAAAAGGGCACAGTAATATTTTTTTTCAAAATAATCCTTCAACCAAATTTCCCGAGCATTCTATAAAATTTATATAACTATTTTTTTTCTGCATGCAAAAATTTGTGCGTTTCGCTATTTAAATCTCATAAAAACACGGTAAACTGAAAATTTACGGTAATTTAACTCTTTAGTTGAAGATGGCATTAATATAATAATAATTAAAAATATTATATTATTTACATCCCATGAGCCTAAGTCGGTCTTTCTACGCACATTCGTCAATCCCTAACTTATTGTAAAAGTCTTCCAAAGTTTCGCCGCTTATATTTGCCCCTAAAATGGTTTTAATCTGCTTAACGTAGGCCAGTGGTTCCAACCATTTTTAAAGACATTTATTTTTCATTTTATTGGTACGCGATAAACAGTTTAGCGTTTACTAGTTTCAACCAAAGTTAAAACTTTTAATACTTGACGAGGCAATCTGAAAACCACTTTTATGAACTATTTGAAACCTCTTCATATTAAATATGATTTTATAACTCACTAGAATTTAATGAATATTACTCATATTTTGTCACATTACTAAATCAACTAAAATGACAATTCATATTGCTTGTTTTTTTATATATTTATAATAAAATTTCTATAAATAAAAATTATTTTGCTAGAATCGAACCAGTACATATTCTGGTTTATACCTAAATAATTTATTTTAATATAAATCGTATTTTATATTTTATTGTTATTTATTAATTATGTAAGCATGGATTGAGATACTCATTATAATTTAATAAAACAATTGTATTTATAAAATGTTGTAAGGTATTTTTGTAATTATATTTTTTATAATAAATAATTATAAAACATAAGTTTATTTTACTTTAATTTTAAGGTTATTATATTTTAATATTGTATAACACAAAAAATAAATATTTTTTCATATACTTTCAGCTACTTACGCAGTCTCAAAAAGGGGTCATCCACTTATAATATTCAATGGATATACGTTTTATAGAAAATCATTCAGTGGTATTAAATCACGATGGTGCTGTTCAACTCATTTCTGTATTGGTTGCAAGGCAGTTTTATATACCATTGGTCATAATATTATCTCTGCGAAAAATAACCACAACCATTAAAAAACACACGTGTCGAGTAATTTGGTAACAACGACTTAAAATAAATTTATTTATTTAAACATCTTGCTCTTACATTTTACAGTTCCTTGACGATAAACTTTTTTGGCTTTGAGCTAAATAATAAATCAACATATGTTTTAGATATTAAATTTAAGCTGATAATAGCAAGTTGATATTTCATGATGATCTTCCATTTAAATTGTGTTAGTTTTTAGTGTATGTCTCTTGCAGTATTATTATGAAAAAATACACTTTTTTCTCGAATGGATTGCTTTAGGCGATCCATTTTCTGATAATGCTGTTCGTTAGTTATATTTTTGTTTATTGATACATATTTTATGTTCTACCAAATGGATTGTATAATATTTTTAGGATAAAGAATTTTTTATGTTGTGAAAATGGTGTCTCATTTAAGTTGACCCAAACGATTCATATTATTGTACAGAATCTATTTATTGATTTGCATAGACACTTCAAAAGCACCCGTATATCCAGAAAAACAAAAACTGTGGAAGATTTTCGGGCCTACAACGTCGTCAGTACAACTAACCACATGGATTGTATAAAGAGCCCGACGTCGCAAAGTATATTAAAATACACTGTCGCAAAATGGCCGGATATTTGTACGACGACTGGAAAACTGCAAAGCACCGGCAGACTGCGATGGCTAGATGGAATAGTAAATAATAATGATAATGATGATAAGAATCTATATCTCATTATCAGTAGCAATTTTATATTATTTTTCATTTATTAGTGCAATATATCTTCTGGTTAAATTTATTTTGTTTTTAAGAAAGTCAAGTAACCACTAAATTAAACTATTTATCCTTCTTCCTGCACCTATTTTCCTTGTATTTTGCTTTGAATGATAATGTGTAGTTTATGATTTAAGATCACCATTATATGACTGTAGTGAGAGAGTGTGCCTTTTTATTGTCTGTATTAATTATCGATACTTCTTATCGACGTTTTTTAATTTGTAGTACATCCAACTGGTAAAACGACATTAAAAGGATCTCCAGACTTTCTGTAAACGTCCACGCTTCCACTCTGTTAAATTTTTTTCAGTCTGGTATTCATGGTCTTAGTTTTCGTTCAAACACATTTTTTTCACTCCGTATAAAATAGTGAATCCCACCAGATGCAGGTGGCAATGAACTATTGAGTGGGTCAACTGCCTTGCCTCATTTTCAAGTATATATAGATAGCACAATTCTGACGAAACTCTCAAAAAATCAAAACATAGATGTATTATTTATTAAATAATCGCCTCACGTTGAAGTCGTATAGCTAATATTGCAGTAGTTACATCGACATTGGAGGAACAAAGCAGTGCGTGGGGCCAGATGTCATCTGTTTGGGTCGGCCGGCAGGAGATTAAGCACTCGCTGGCTGATCCATTGCAAGCTCACAGTTAATAAACCAATAGTTTTATATTCTCGCGCATACTATAATATACGTGGAACGTTTTGAATGAGAAATAATATGTGTTTCTCTCTCTGTCTAGAGAAACACATATTATTTCAAATGATTATAGACTTCGACTTACCGACCTTTATTTGCTCTAGCTGATCGATGACGCAAGATTTCTAAAACGCATTTTATTTACTATAGAAAGTATTTTTTACTACTTAGATCTAATTAATACTAATTTATTCGACGTGTGTGTTTCTGTTTTAATACATAGTATTTAAATGGTTATCACATAACCTGTGAATTATTATTTTAAGCATATATAATCATTGTTAATATCATATTTGTATACACATACATCTATTCTAAAATATATGATAATACAAATATTATAAGTTTGTTTTATTTTACTTATTTGTTAAAATAATTTATCATCTGTCATGCACTAACTTTACTTTATGTCATTTTAGCTCAATTCGTAACTTCTCAAAAAGGCAAAATACTCATTGAAATAGATGGCTATAGATTTTACAGAAAAACTACACTTACTCATGGAAGGATTCGGTGGTGCTGTTCAACCCATTTCGGTCGTCCTTTAGGATGCAGAGCTTTTTTACACACCATCGGCGATCGTATAGTCTTTACGAAAAATATACATAACCATTGAATCAGGAATGGACTTTATGTATATTATTATTAATACTTAATAAAATAATTTATCACACTGTAATATTTTTTATTTTCTTTCAGCAAATTTTATAACATCCTAAAAAGGTTGAATATGGTGTTTATACATACTACCAAAATAAATCTCTTGCCATTGGAAAATATCGATCTGTTCTTATTTGAACTGCAAGATATACATAAACCAACACTATCTCCAAAAGTTGCCAATTTATTATATTTATCAGCTGTTCCATTATTTCTAACCCCTGTGAGAACACAAATATGTTGTCAGTGAGTGCTACGAGGAGTTGGTCCGATCATATGTCATCATTATTATATATTATGCTTTTATTTATTTACCAAACTTCATATAATAATTTTATATGTTTTTAGCCAAATTCAAGAAGTCTAAAAAAGGTAATTTACTCATAGAATTAAATGGTTATGTATTTTACAAAAGATGTTCTCTTGCCAATGGAAAGATTCGTTGGTGTTGTTCAACCCATTCAAATTATTTAGGTTGCAGGGCTGCTATACATACCATCGATAATACTATAGTATATGCGAAAAATATCCATAACCATTGAATCAAGTTATTTTATTGATTTACAAATATTTTGTATTGTTTTACAAATAAAAATCAATTCATAAATGTTTGTTTTATTTACACTTTACTGACGTTACCCATCTAATTATAATATTTTCAATGTATATCTTTCTTAGAACACTTTATCTTCAAGATATTCGTTTGTATCACAAATAAAATTAGGCAACATATATTTATATAGTCAATAAAAAAAATCTTTATAACCATAAGTCTTGAAATAATATATATATATATATATATATATATATATATATATATATATATATATATATATATATATATATATATTTATATATACAATTGTTAAGTATATTTTTTTTATATTTTCTTTAGATGTTTTTTTAATGTCACAAAGAAGTAAACTACTAATATAACTAAATGGCTTCACATTTTAAAAACACTCTTGGTATTGTTCTACTCATTTTTATCTGTATCATATATGATTGACGATCATATAGTGTGTGAAAAAAATATACATTGTCATTAAATATTATGTATATTATTTTTATGTTTTTTCTTATTTCAGTATATTAATCAGCATATTAATTAAATTTCTTAGTATCTTATAATTGTTCTTTTCTTTTAGCTAAATTCTTAATGTCTCGGAGGGGTAAAAAACTCATTGGATTAAATGGCTATACATTTTACAAAAACACTAACTTTGTCAATGGAAAGATTCGTTGGTGTTGTTCAACTCATTTACGTTATGGTTGCAGGGCTGTGTTATATACTTTAAACGATTTTATAGTATATGAGAAAAATATACATAACCATTAAATATATAAGAATCTAGTCAGACTTGTATTACTTCTACAAATATTTAAATAAGTAATACATATTGTCAAGCTCTTGACATTAAACCTCAATGTAAAAAGAGGATCACGCCTCTTATAATATGTACATATATACTTTAATCTAATACATCTTAACTAATTAATATAACATCTTTTATTTAAATTGTAACATTGACGTCACAATAAAGAGTTAATTTATTTGTATTTTTTTCTTTCAGCTAAATTTATCATTTCTCAAAAGGGTAGACAACAAATAGAATTAGGTGGTTACAGATTTTATAAAAAGCATTCTTCTGCCAAAGGAAAGATTCGTTGGTGTTGCTCAACTCATTTCAACAAAGGTTGCAAGGCTGTTATTCACACTTTTAATGATTTTATAATAACAGAAAGAAATAACCATAATCATTATAATTAATAATATATTTAATTATACGTAATGTATATTATTATTAATACACACATTTGCATAAACATATGTTACTTTTATTATCAAAAGGTATTTATGTTGTATTATTATGCTACTGAACTACCAAGAAGTCAAAAGGTAAAACAACTCGATGGATATAAAATTTAATATATTTTATTCATAAGTTTACTTTATGTATAATATTATATTGCATGACTATTACATTGAAAATATTTGTTTAAGATTATTTTTTTTTTCTTTTTTAGCTAAATTCATAATGTCTCGAAAAGGTAATCGACAAATAGAATTAGGTGGTTATAGATTTTACAAAAAGGACTGTTCTGGAAAAGGAAAAACCCGATGGTGTTGTTCGACTCATTTCCATCTAGGCTGCAGGGCTGTTTTATATACTATAGATGACTGTTTAGTTAATTTTAAGAACATCCATATCCATTAAATAAAAAAATTGTGCTCAATGTGCTTTTTATTGTAAATAAATTACGTCACATAAATATATACTTGTTTATTTTTTTCAAGTTGCTATATATATTTTTGTTATTTATATGATTATTTTATGTAATTTAATTTAGCTAAATTCTTATCGCATCAAAAGAGTATAAAGCATATGAAAATAGTTGTTTTATCCTATTAAAAATAATAAATATCAATATGTATCGTTTGTTAAACTAATGTTAAAAAAATAAATTTATAATGTGAATTTTGTATTCCAGTATTTTTTTTAATGAATAATATATGAAATCGAACTTTATATATTTTTTAGAAGACAAATAAACAGCCATTTAATATTGAAATAATAATAAAATACATTTCTTTTATCAGTAAACATGTTCTACAAAATATTATGTAAATTGAACTTTAAACTTAATATAATATAATAGGTTCCAAAAGTGAGTCGCTCTGGTCTCTGGTTCTTTCTGGTCAGCTGAGTTGTCGTGTCTTTAAAATGAGTGATCACCGTTGTTATATAAAAATATAAAAATGTTATCATTATTTTTTGCATTTCACATAAATTTTTAGACGTCTATCACGTATAAATAAAAAAATGCATTAAATGTTTCTTATCAGTTTTATTGGTAATTGTATATGGTATATATATATATAAGGTATTTGTATCCTGGTGTCTTTTCTAGGAGTGTTGGGGTACAATTCATTGTATTTTTGGCGTAGCGTCTACTTAACCTTTTGAGGAGTATCGCCGTACATGTACGGCGGTCGATCTTTCACTGTTTTGAGGTACCCCAGATAATTATATGTTTACATATATAACTGAAGAAATAATAAATATAAAACATTATAATTATATAATATTTTTTTAAATTGATTTAATGATTTCTATAGAAAATAAGAGTACGTAATGAATTAAAATAAAAATATTGAAAGCCTCTGTATTGGTTTAAAAAAATTCTTAAAAGCCAATAATATATAATTAATATGTAAAATAAAATAACGAAAATTATACTAGAAAAGTGTTAAAATAAATTATTAAAATATACTAATATAAAAATGTAGTAAAATTAATCAAAGCTGTTGCATTTATAGTAAATTATTTATAAAATTTAAAAATAGTTATGAAAAAATAACTCACTTCCAGGTGTATACTAACAAACTAACAATTGTTTATAAATGAACTTACTACTCCAAGGCAAAGAACTTAACATATAAGGAGTGGTAACGACAATTCGTCGATGCTCAGCAACCCTAAGTTGCGAGTTTTAGAGTAGCCTAGATAGTCGCGAGCGCGTCCCTTGTTCTTGCCCATCGCAATCAGGACCAGGATGTGTGTTTTGATTAAGGATTGCAGCAATACCGGAATTACTGAGATAAAAACAGTCAATACCGGTATTACCGGATTGCAATCCCTAGCTTTGATACGTTTGTTTATTCAACATTTAATTTTTTTCGCTGTTACATTTCTTTGAAGTTTAAAATATTTTTGAAAAATAACTAGTGGTAATCTGAAACGAGGAATAGGTGCAGAATTATTTATTTTAAATTATTTTTGCACTAAATATATTTTTTTATCCTTTCAGCTAAATTTTTAACGTCCGTATTATTGAACTAAACGGCTATAGGTTTTACATTAAGGATTCTTATGCCAAAGGAAAGACTGGTGTTGTCTACCCATTGCTCTGCAAGTTGCAGGGCTGTTTAACATACTGTTGGCGATTATTTAGTTAATATTAAAAACATCCATAACCATTAAATTATGACATAATACTTTAAAATATATTGAAGTTTATAAATACAAATTGTTTTATTTATACTTTTATTATTTACTTCTCTTTATACGTTTATCTTAATATAATTTGTTTTTCTCCTTTCAGCTAAATTCTCAACGTCTGTAAATGGTAATTCAATTATTGAATTAAAAATCTAGATTTTATAAAAAATATCCTTAAGCCAGTGGAAAAACTCGTTGTTGTTGTTCAACCCATTTCCATTTAATTTGCAGGGCTGTTTTACATACAATCGTCGATTGTATAGTCACTGTTAAAAATACCCACAACCATTAAATGTAGGTATATTTTTTGTATTTTAATATATTTTTTATTGATATCCTATTACTATAATGATGTATTAAATATTATATTTGTGTATATAAATAATATTATTCCTATGTATGTATGTATGTAATATATATTTAAATTGATATTATTTGTATTATATTTTAGCTTAATTTTTAACGTCCATAAAAGGGGAACAAATCATTGAATTCAATGGATAAAGTTTTTACAAAAATTGTTTTAATTTAATAAATATTTAATAATTTAATAAATATACTAATTTATTAAAAAAACTATTTGTTTATTATTATATTACTATGAATATTATATTGAAAATATATTTTTGTTAACTATGGGTATTTTTCTCATTTCAGCTAAATTTACAATGTCTAAAAGAGGCAATCAACAAATTGAAATAGGTCGTTATAAATTCTACAAAAATTCTACTCTTACGAGTGGAAAGACTCGTTGGTGTTGCTCAACCCATTTTCCTCATGGGTGCCGGGCAGTACTCTATACAATTGATGATTATATAGTAACTTCAAAAAATGAACATAATCATTAAAATGTAAAATATTATATTACACATACTATTTATATTACTTTTACTGAATACATACTAATTTATTACTTCTATTATTTTTTTTAGTATTTTATCTACTATGGCTATCATACTATACTATTTAACTTAATCAACCAATCGTCGTCTTTTGAATTATAGCTTAATTCACAACATCTAAAAATCAAATGATTTAAAATTCTACAAAAAAAGTACTTTCACCAGTGGAAAATCTCGATGGTGTTGTTCAACCCATTTCCATCATCGCTGCAGAAAAATGTACATAATCATTGAACTGTACAATAAGGTTATTTTTAATTTGATACACAATAATTCAATAGCACTGTTTAATTTTTTATATACACGTTTTTTTAATTGTATTATAAATATACTGTTATTATAATTTTTTTACAGGTGGTTTTTTTTTCTTATTTCAGCTAAATTCACATTGTCTAAAAGGGGCAATCAACAAATTGAAGTAGGTGGCTACAGGTTTTACAAAAGAGCTTCATCTGCAATTGGAAAGACACGTTGGTGTTGTTCAACCCATTTCCCTCATGGATGCAAGGCTGTGTTATATACAATCAAGGATTATATAGTTCATCAAAATAATGTACATAATCATTAAATTATTCATCTGAAAAAAGTCATTTTTTTTAATAGGTTTGAATCTTTAAAGTAATTAACAATGTTTTTATATTTGAAAGATATGTTTGTTTAACTTATAACTATGTATATGTGAAAATAATAAAAATAGTAATATAATAAAAGTCTTAAGAATTTGTCAATTCTCGGTTTTTTTCATATACTACCATGAAAGAGTTTAGATAAATAACTGAAATAATATCGTCATCTTGTATATTGATTTGATTACCAGTGTACTTAAAATCAAATCAATAATTTAAAACTATTTGTAAAAAATAGTAACTATGTATCTAAAATTATTGTTAAAAAATAATCTTCAGTTTTAGTAAAATTTGAATTTTTAAAAAAACTTCTAACTCGGTAAAAAAAATTCTGATGCTTTAACGATCTTTTATATATAAAAATTCTGTATGGCAAAATCCCCGAGAAATTAGATACATTTCTGTAAATAAAAGTGTGTAAAAATACATTTTTGTATTATGTATTACATCGATATTTAGAAAAAAATCTTGACAATTCAAGAGTTCAGCATTGAAATAAAAAACAATTTTAAGTAAAATAAAGCAGCGTTTTTCAAACAAAACTTTTTTCGTGATCCGGTTAATATTATATTTCCACGTGACCTAATGTTTAAATAAACAGAATTTGCGTGACAAAGGCTGGGCAGATGCAATGGACTAATTGGCGAAAATTTGTAAAATTAAAGTTTATATATAGTTTTAAAAAATATCATGTCTAAATTAAAATTCGACAAAAAACCTTTTTTAGATTGAAACCTTTATTCTGTAATATAAACTCAGCTTGTCATAAAAAACATTTGAGACTGTGAACCTTGGCTTTCAAAAAGTATTAGAACCACTTTTCGCAAATATTTTTTAACCTTGAGAAAGTAATTTTCGTGCATACGCATTAAAACAATATGCTATTAGTCTTAATAAGTGCATTTTTATAATGGTTAAGTTGACAATCAAATATTCCAAAGGATAAGCTCCTGAAATGGACCATTAACAATTTCCGTTGACAATGTCGACAGCAAATGGAATGTGGAAAGACAAGTGCAGTGTTGCCAAATCTCAACATTTTTAAACTTGAACGCAGCAAACGATTCTAATTCTCCTTAATGTCGACTAAGCGTATACAAACTATTCAAAACATACTTCCGTCAGATACTTCCGAATTCTAGAGCTACGCCAATCATCGACCGACATTTTAATTTGTAAACCGCTTAATACAAATTTTTTTTCGTGTACATTTCAGAAATTAATAATTTTTAATTATCTTCGTTATTTTTATATTTCTTTAAAATGTGTAAAAAATATACCTCACCTTCTACAATTGCAGCAAATAATATTAGTAAATATATTTTTGTATTATCATTAACTTCATTTAGTAACTTGATTTTTATATTTCAGCTACATTCTCCAGGTCCCGAAAAGGTAACACAAACATAGAGATAGGTGGTAATACATTTTACAAAAATAGCATTGCATCAAACGGAAAAACTCGTTGGTGTTGCTCAACTCATTTCCGCCATGGTTGCAAAGCAGTGCTATATACTATCGATAATTGCATTATCATTGCGAAGAATAACCATACTCATTAAGATGCACTTGTATATTATGTACAAATAATATAATATCAAATTAAAATTGCTTTTATTTTACTACATATTGTTGTTAATACGTGTGCTATGCTATTTTACTGGTGGGTTGCTACAAATTATGTTGTATTTATTTGTTAAAATTAGTGTAGAAGCTGATTGAAGGTATTTTGAGCGGTGGCTCACGACAAAGACTTATCCTTGTCATGTCGGCCGGCGAAAAAAAACTCCGTACGCCTGCAATCGAGTTGAATTTAAAATTAAAGTTATTTGTTTTACTAGTTTTTGTTCACATGTAATACTAAATGTGCTATTTCTTTAACAAATTAGACGTTGTTTTTGATTTGTGTTGTATGTTTTTAGCTGTATTCACCACATCTTTAAAAGGCAACCCGGTTATAAAATTCGAGGGTTATAGATTCTACAAAAGCTCTACCTCGTGTGGGAAAATTCGCTGGCGCTGTTCCTCCCATTCACGTTTTTCTTGTAAGGCTGCTCTCTACACTATCGAAGGTCGAATCGTCTCAGTGAAAAATATACACACGACGGATTTGAATTTGCCTTAAAAATAATATATGTACATGTATATTTAAAAAAAATAAAAAATATATTACTCTCACCTATGTATAATTTAAAATTAAAATTATATTTAAAAAAATGTATTCCTTATTATAATTATCATTAGAGTTGCTGTTACTTTTCTTAATTAAGATATCCTATTTTTGTTTTTTCTACCAATGATTTCTAAAATAAGAGGAGTAGAATAAAATATATTTTTACAAAAATATATTGCCAAAAAGCTGTTAAAATAAAAACGCATGGCTACTTATTTTATTTAATTTTTTATATATGTATAAATTACAATGTATTTAACATAAATTATTTTTTAATTGTTTTAGCAAAGTATATAACATTAAAAAACGGAATGCAACTCCTTGAATACCAGGGTTATACTTATCACAAAAAATCTTCTACACGCAGTAAGATTCGTTGGATTTGTTCAACTCATTACCAATGCAAAGCAGTTCTTTACACAGTTCATGATATTATAGTTTCAGCAAAAACTATCCATAACCATTATGACACGATACTGTAATTATAGATTAAATAAAACACTTTTAGAATATATTTTCAATGTTTATTAATATGTTTAAAATAAATCGCAATGGCAAAACAGTTACGTAAATAGTGAAATCAGACTTTGATTGGCCGGCATTCATAGTAATTTCCCACCGGCCGATTTGTTCACTGTGAGCCGCCGCTCAATCCAGCTATCGTTACTAAAGCTCTACGTACTCCTTGAACATGATATACGATACGATAGATACTTTAAATTTAACCTTATAGATTTAAATCGTCAGAAAAGTTATTTCTACTATTATTTTTTAAGTGCAAATTTATTTTCATCGTGTAACTGTTAAATTTTTTTTAAAGTGCATCTGTTTAAAAAGTTAAACATGAAAAATAATCATATAAAAGCAGGTTTTGTAGTTCAAATTAAAATCAGAAACTGTTGCAAAAGTTGTTTTAAAACAAATGCGCTTGTTTTAAAACAAAAAAACAAAAGAGAAAGTTTTAGGATTTATTTTTATAATGATAGTGACTAACTAAAAAATATTATAAAGCTTACAATAGTGAAATGTTAGGAGAATAATAAAAATGCTTAACAAATGGGTACCGCACGAAATTAGTCCCGTTGCGTTTTTTAAAGATACAGCATCCTATAAGGCTTAACTCTTTCTAAAATAATGTATATGACTAATTATTGAATATTTTTTTAGCAAAATATGTAACATCAAAAAGGGGTCATCCGCTCATCGAATACGAAGGGTTTACTTACTACAAAAAATCATCAACTACTTACAAATCTCGTTGGTGTTGTTCATCGCACTTTAGTCGCGGTTGCAATGCGGTTATGTATACTGTACAAAATCAGATCATAGTTTTAAGAAGCACTCATAATCATCCTCGTAGTAAATATATTCCCCAATCATGATCAATGTAAAAATTTATAATAAATATTTTTGGTTAACAAAAACGCGTTATTTTCTTTTAAATCCAATTTTCAATAATCGACTTTATAGCAGTGCAATTCCTAGATATTTATTTATTTTAAATCTTGAAAACCTTTTCTATTTCACTAAGGTGGCATTATATATTCCAAATGTATAATATCATAAGCCAACTAATTGTTTACTTTAGACTTTGAACAATAGAAAAGCGCAAATAACAGTTGTCCCTTCTCAAAAGCAAAAATCCACGCCAAAAGCAATAAAATCGTGTCGTCGCGCTTGTAGTGGGAACGCTTGGTAATCTAGCGTTCATAATATGACTTTTAAAAGAATATTACAAATTAAATGAGGAACATATAAACCGAATTTTACCCAATAGAAGAGCGCAAAAAAACAATTATCCCTTCTCAGAAGTCAAAAATCCACGTCAAAAGAAATAAAATCGTGCTGTCGCCGCCGCAGTGGGAACGCTCGTTACCGAGCGTTCCCACTGCGGCGGCACCGACACGATTTTATTGCTTTTGACGTGAATTTTTGACTTCTGATAAGTGATAATTGTTTTTGCGCCCTCCTATTGACCAAAATTCGGTTTGAATATACTTAACCAATACTCTTATATTAAAAGTATGTTGTAAAATCGGTAAGGAAGACTATAATATTTTTAAAATGTATAATATTCAAGTGCAGTCAAACTTTTTATTACATGAGAGATGAGTTGGCTTTATTTAAATTTTGGACTTGATCTAATGAAAGTTCTTAAACTGTTATAAGCTTTAGAAGGTCTGGGTTTGAACAGCAAATGGATGTTTCGCAACTGACAAAATGAGTTTCTTAGACAAATTAGAGCAACATATGAATACACTTTGACTACTACTCTTATATCGGAAGTCCGTAATAATATTGGTAATGATGGCTATCCTATTTTTAAAACATAGTATAAGTGCAGACTAACTATGGAGCAATATGCGAGATGTGACGTTTCTCTGTACTTCTTCTTCAGCTTATTTTACCTGAGAGAAATATTTTGGACTTGATCTAATGAAAGTTCTAAAACTATAACTACTTTAGAACTGTGTAAGTTGTAAAAGAACATACTAGAAAATATATTGGGCATGACATATGCAGATG
This sequence comes from Plectrocnemia conspersa, assembly GCF_051122295.1. NCBI lineage: Eukaryota > Metazoa > Arthropoda > Insecta > Trichoptera > Polycentropodidae > Plectrocnemia > Plectrocnemia conspersa. The sequence goes on from NW_028277169.1 coordinate 7,815,990, forward strand.
CTTTTGGACTGTAATGTTTGAACCATTTTGGACATGATAACATACATACAGTATATTAGTTATATATAACTTAAAATAAAATAAAAATATAAAGAAAATACTATATGTTATCATTTAATACAACCATGATTTTTGTATTTTGATATCTTAATAATCTAAAAAACAGGATTTTTGCCTTATTGGTCACGCTCGAAACACACGATTTTTTTGTTATTTTTTTTAAAGACTATTTACCAGTTGTTTGCGTCAGTCTTTTAGCATAGTTTTATTCAAGTCTTTGAATAGTTGTTCAAGTGTTATTTTTAAATGTTTTAGTGATTATCATTCCGTCAAACAAAGGCAGAGGTGGGAAAGTTTTGTACGTAAATGGGTACACTTACTCTAACGAGCGACTCACTAAATCAGGACTATCTGCATGGAATTGTTCGTCTTACCGCAGAAGCCGGTGTACCTGTAACGCCAAAATTAATGGTGAAAAACTGATTGAATTAAACGGAGTACACAATCACCTTCCACCCGATTATTTTATCGACTCCGCGGGAAAATTGATAAAATTTTAAAATTATACTCCGTTCTGTCTTACAAATCATATGTCATTCGGCGTTATATATTTAGCAATGTGTGAATTTATAAAACTGTAATGAGACAGAAATAAATGTTGATTATAAATCAGTTCGCCTTTTAAAAAACTCGCACTGGAAGGTCTGGAAGGCATTATTCTAATTAATAATTATTTGTATTTTAGTGACTTACATCCCGACTCCTAGAGGTGGAAAACTTTTATACTTAAATGGGTACACGTACTCTAACGAACAAGTGCGGAAATCTGGAGAATCGATTTGGTACTGCTCTTCTTACCGCAGAAGTAAATGTTCATGTACAGTGAGAGTGAATGGAGAACGTTTGATATTGATTGACGGTTCTCACGATCATGAGCCGCCAAAATATTTTAAAATTTCTTCTGGAGAATATGTAAAATTGTAAATGTGTGCAATTTACTTAAGTTTTATTAAACATAAATGCTAATTATAGTGTTTTTTTTTCAATCGCTATCCATTTATAAATAAACTTGCTCTTAACATCACAATATAATAATTATATCGCCTTCCTACAGTTTCATATTTTTTTCCAAGACGTAGTTAAAATCTGCAGAATGGTACAGAAAATTACTATTACAAATTTGACACCGCTGCACGCAGTTTTACTAAAATATAATACTTTATTTTTGTTTCAGTGCACTTCATTCCATCTCGCAAAGGTGGCAAAATATTGTACGTGAATGGGTACACATATTCCAATGAACAAATACGAAAATCGGGAGAATCTACATGGTACTGCTCGTCTTACACCCACAGTCGGTGTAAATGCACAGTCAGGATTCAAGGAGAACAGGTTTTAAAATCGGAGGGAATTCATAATCATCCAGCCCCACGGTACTACAGAAGTGCGACTGGACAATTCATTAAGTTGTAGATGTAGTAATTGCCCTAAATATAAGTAAAACTAAACTCATATAGATGTATGTATGTTTTATATTACTATTAAAAATATTGTTTTATATAAATATGTATTTCCTGACAAGAATTTTTGAATGTTTTTTCATGAAATGGATGTATATACGTGTGCTCTTCTAAATGCTTCCAAAGCCCGATGTTCAATGGGTGCATATCGATACGGTTGACACGTCTAAAAGCGGCCACAAAACACCGAGGCGAAGCGTCAGTCTTGAATTTAAATCGTGGCTTAGACATAATAGACACTGATAAAATTGCAACTACGATTGATACGGATAATTTAGTTCAAACCATATGGTATGTTCATCACGTCGGTGTCACCACTTTAGCAATTTTTTAGTGGTGATTGCAATTCTATTCTGATAAGTCGCTCAGGGACGTAATTTCAGCTTAGTTTTTCGATAAATGACATGCATTTTTCATTTTAAAAATTCAAGGGGGGGGGATATGAATATTGAAGCTTTCTTATCTTGACGTTTCGCAGCACTTCTCATTATTTTGCCATATGTCAGAGTACTGCAATATTTTTAATCCTAACCATATGTCCATAGATCCATATCTTAAAGGTCTGTATTTTTCGGAATAATTGTTGGTTTAAGGTCCATGCCTCAGTTCCGTATAGGGTAAATGGCGAAGATATAAAAATATTCAAAATAATAATAGTGCCGAAAATTTTATATTCAATCAAAGGCAATATTTTGTTCTATTGTATATGCTATTGCAGCGTTCAGGTCGTGGGTGGTTGTAGCTTCGATATAAAGGTGACGTTTGTAGAGCGAACTCTACAAAGTGGACCTTATGAAATCTCTCAGGTTGTGTCGTAGTTTTAACGGTCGATCTTTGTTTGCATCAATAGATTCTTATAATTTAGAAGGCGTCGGTATTTGTTCTCGAGCGTGTACTTCCTGTATATAATTGCTCGTACAGGAAGCGAGGTATAAGCCCGAATTCGAAAGAATCCGTTCAGCGAATATGTAGTCCGAGCGTCGAGGTGCAGTAGAGTCGAATGTCGAGTGTAGTTTTCGCACTGCATTATATTCGCAGTCAGGTGAATCAACCACATTCCTACTCCGCGCGTTGGAGGGGGTAGCAGGTACGCGGCGTGACTGTAGATAACTGCTCAGTTCGCGATCATAACTCAGCGGGGCTTCATATTCGCGTCTGCTGTGTCTCGTGACTCATGTTATATACGGATCGCTACACTAGTATTTGTTTTATACTATATAGTTATTATAAAACACATACAAAGGGTTATTAAAAGTGCATTGAAGTCAATCATAGATGGCGTTAAAGAGGGTAAAGTATTGCGTGAATTAATTGGTTAATAACCTTTGAACGAGCAGTGTTCGCGCGCGGCGCACGTGTCATATAGCATCAACCCGAGCGCTGCTCGCCTGTTTCGACTTGTTTGCATTAATATCGAAATTTTCATTATTATTATTATTCTGCTTAATTTGTAATAATAAAAAAAAAACAATTTTTCACTATATTTATTAATTAGCAAAATCAAAGCATTCGAATACCCCGGCGAAAATTGTTTCGATGTATTAGATATTTCAACTATATCATTATCCCTTTAATTATTTACAATGTTCACATCCTACACAGTTATATTTTGTAGAAATTTGTGCATTGTAGGTTTTTTTGTTTGATTTTAAATTGTTTTTTTCATTACAATTAACATAATAACTATATATGTTTAGTATCTTTAAATGTTGTTTGTTTATTTAAAGGTAAACTATATGCTGTATTGCTAAGTTTATGCTGTAATATATTGAATGTTAATACATGCTTGCAAATTTTGCGAAAAATCAATGGATACGGAAGTGGAACATTTTCTTTTAAGATATTAAATTAAGTTGTAGTAGCTATTGTCGTTTTTATGTTTTTTTAAATGCAATAAACAAGCTCAAGTTACCGACATAAATGTCGGTAATTTGAGTCGAAATTTGACCTCTGATTATCCGTCTGATTATTTATGAATATTTTGTATTTCAAACAATAAGAAATATTTTATGAAGTTAATTCGTTAGTTTCCACTTGACTGATTCATTAAAAAAAACATGTCGTTTTTATCTTATTTTTAATATATTATGGACAAACTAGTGTTTATCTTATTTAAAGCAGTCTGCTTTTTTCATAATGTATAAAATATAAGGTATATTGTGTTACTTACAACCGTTGCTTTTTTTGTCATGTAACGCATCATATGTTTCAAAAGCAATTGTTATTGAATGCACGTGTGTAGCAATTGACAATGTAAAGAGCATTTTATTTCTTTATTTTTCCGTAATTTTGACGTCATTATATTTTAGTGTAATCGTTTAAAAATTATCTCAACCGCCGGTCCCATTAAAAAAATCCAAAATAATAACAGAAAATATGGAAATATTTCTTCACTTTCATTCATGCAATACATTGCCTTAAAAATATTTTTTAAAATGCGGGCGGCAAATCTTTCTTCTTTTGGAATAATAATTTCGCACAAAATATCGTAAACAATATTTCTTACATTCAGGTACTTCTAAAAATACTTTGTACGCTGATCCTTTATTGTGCTATTTATGAGTACCAATAAAAATCAATAATTCGACTGTGTACAAAAATCCTTCATACATGCATTATATTGTCGTAAAAAATATTTTTACAAATGCGATATTTTATCAAAGATGAAAACATCATCTTTTGCAACCCAATTAATTCCAATAAATATATTTTTAGATTACTTTTTTTCAGTTTTTCTTCCCACTTTTCTTCCAAGAAAAAGTGCGTTAAAAATTGAAAATTAATTTGTTGAAAATGCGACATATTTTTTTAAAAACAAATTTATGTGATTGATGATTGTAATATTTATTTATATATTTTTATTAAAATAACTGTTGCACATTTAATATTTATTTTATAATGTCTCAAAATTATTTAGCGTCGAAAGACTCATCTCTTGTATATATTTATTTATTTCTACTCATGTTAAACGTTAATTAAATGTAAGATATAAATCTTTACGTGAATATTATAAACTTTAGACAAATCGTCGAGATCGTCTAAAGTTTATCCCGGAGCATCTTCAGCATCATCGTCAAGATCCCCCAACAACCAATTATATTTATTGATAATGTGTTATTTTATGTATTGATGATACAAATATTCGTTGATGCAAAGAACCGCTAAAATATATTACATTAACCTCCGATTAGTTTCTCATATCTTCTAAAGACAATGATTCTCTAATTATTTGTTGATGATAAAACATTTTTTTAACCCTTAAGAGTCCTTTGTTCATATGTATTGGACATATGTTTTTACTGGTAGCTGTTATGTCCGTAACGTCTTGAATTTTTTTCGTAAGTTATTTATAAGCATATATTAAAATAATAATATTATAAATTAAATGAATAAATCGTATTTCAAATATTTCATTTATTAAATAAATATCTATATAATTTAATAAAATAATAAATTAATTAAATAATTCATATAAATAATAAACGTTTATAATTTAATAAGATTAAGCCTTTGAGTAGTGAGTTAATATATACACATTTGTTAATTTGTTAGTATACACCATCTTACGTATTTTTCCATAATTATTTATGTTTTATTTATTTATTATTTTTTACATTGCATTTTTAGTAAATTATAGAAAAAATCAGTGATTCACAATGTTTTATTGCTTTGATTTATTTTACTACTTTTTGTGTTACAGTGAAATCTCTTTGTAACGAATAGCGAAATAACGAAATTCTCAGTATAACGAATCTTTAATTTGTCTCTGAAAACCTTTTATACAAAATGTTTTCATTGTTACGAAGACTGGTCTCAATATAACGAAATAGTTGATCCGTATTTAAAAATGAGCTTACAACTCGATACAATATTTCTCCGAATTAAATTCGTCCTTGACGTGTGCCGGATGTGATCACAAGCTTTATTCAAGGTTTTTCATCAACCCTCAAACTTTTTTTATAAAACATTTTTTTTTACAAAATTAATGTGTTTATTACAGTATCCTATTAAAAATAAAATTAAATATATTATCTTCCTTACATTCAATATAATCCGCATTTGTTGGAAACCTGACAAGCTAAGGGCCAAAACCCCGGTGACATACCCAAGAGCGTTTATTGTAAAAAAAATATTTTTGGAACCAAAACCCTTTAAAAAATAACGTTTCATTAAAATTTACTGTCAAATTAAAAATATATAATAATTTTTATTGTAAAGCATTAATTTGGTTCAGAAAACCATTGTTATCTCCTTTGCCATAGCAATGGTTGTCACACGCTACAAATATTATATTTTCACAAAAATAAAACAGCGGCCCTCGTGCAACGGACAATGTAACCAATAGAACTGGCTTCGAATTAATTTTTAGAGTTACTTATTTAGCTTAGCAACAACTGATTTAAATTTGTATTACATTTTTGTAAGACTTTTATATTAAAAAAATATTAATAAAACTGTTTTTGGTATAGATAAATGTGTTTTTCTTTAACAAAGCATGGTTTGCAAATAAACTTTAAAATCTGAATATTTTTATCTAATGTATTTTTATGTTTTAGTTGAATTCATACGGTCTCGAAGAGGTGGAAAACTTGCGTACGTAGATGGATACACATACTGTAATGGACAATATCGAAAATCTGGAGAATCGAGATGGTGCTGCTCATCTTACACACATTCTTGCTGTAAATGTACAGCTCTAATAGACAGATGTAACAAGTTGCTGCTACTAAAAGGATCACACAACCATCCAGCTCCGCGATTTTACAAAAATTCTGCCGGAGAATTTATAAAATTATAGATTCACATATGTATTTTGTATATTATATGTAATAAGCTAACATTTTTAATGTATACATAAATAATTTGTTTACAAGCTATAAATTAGCAGCTTTGCTATTTTTTAAATCACGTTTTTCAACCAAATGAGAGATCATCCTTTGGATCTTAGTGTATTTTTAAATAATTATAAATAAATTGTATTTATGTTTCTTCTTATTGTAATAAATAAAGATTATTTATTTCAGATTGAAGCTAATTATTTTACACATTCTATTCAATTTTATTAAGCATGCTTTTCGATTATATATCTGCTAGTTTGTAGTTCTTATTATGTCACTCTCGACACGGTTCTAAGTATTGATATTAATATTTGTATTATATGTTTTAGTCAGCTACGTCCCGTCGTGCACAGGCGGCATAATGTTGAACGTGAATGGGCACACGTACTCCATTGAACATAGACGAGATTCAGGAATATCAACGTGGATGTGCTCATATTATTCCCGAAATCGATGCAAATGTCAAGCTACTGTTGCAGGACATATATTGATATCAATAAGTGAAGCCCATAATCATCCTGCGCCCGGTTATTACGAAAGTTCTGATGAAAGTGACTTCTGAATATACAAATATATGCCAACAATTACGAATAAAAACGCACGTATTTGTTAAAAATAATTTTCAATCATTTGTATAATTATTGTCATGTATACGCGAAGTTCTCGTAGTCTTGTGTTCGTCTAAAGAATCTATTCGTTTTCAAATATCGAATTTAATTCTAAATTCTGGCTAATAACGTGAAGAGGGAAGCGGTTACTTTCACGCTCTAAGAATGGTAGGCGTTCACTTGTTTCGTGATCGGTTGAACTTACGTGGAGAATTTATTTATGCAGTGTTGTCATGAGTATATCCGTTTTTATACATTAATGCAAATGGGCCAAAAATTCGCCCACGCTACTTTTGTAAAAACTGCAATGGGCTGATATTTTGGCCCTGCATTTGAAGAACTCAAAAAAGCATCCATGATATATGCTTCACTAATTGTAATTAGAATAAGAAGTATTATATATTATACATACATATAAAATGTTATATAATACTATATATTATATAACACTTGTAAAATACGGATAATATCCCCTTACACATCATAGAAAGAACAGGGATGTTTTTTAATTTTTTTAAATATATATATAAGCATTTTATTTTTTAAATATGGGAAAAATAATCTGTCATTTGAAGGCATGGGAAGTTTAGTGCTCGCCCACTTTTCTCTGCAACAGCCAATTACGAATTTATGAATGTTTGGGGATTTTATCCGTATTATTTCTTACTTAAACCTTTTTTGTGTTGTGTGACAGTTTGAAAAAGTTGCGATGCTCTAACCTAAAAACTTGTATTATATGTAATAACACATGCATTTGTAAAAGCACCTCTAATGTGCTATAAATATAATATAAGTCCTGTACGGCTTTTACGTTGCAATGAGTTTATTATTTATATCCGACTAAATGCATTAATTTATGGCGCTTTTAACGCTTAATAAGTCTTGTTCTCACGGTCAAATTTAATAAAGGCTATATAATAGTTGCCGTTGGTCGACCCAAACCTTATATTTATTTTTCGAAATGGGTTTGAAAAAAAAATATAGGTTGTTCAATGTTAACGATAACTTTAATAATGATAGCTCTTAATTTCTAGATTTCCTAATAAAATTCAAAGTCATCTATAATGTCGCCAAACATTCCACTAATTTAAAATACATATCTTTGCTTTAAAAAAAAATTCCATCCAGTTTTTTTACTACATTTTGCAATCTTAAGAATTAAATACTTAATTAAAAATACAGTAAAATGTATACATATTTGAAAATTTAATATATATAACTGCTTTGAAAAAATAATATTAAAACCTTTACCAGGCTTAAGTAATCAATTAAATTATTAGGCATAAGACTACTTTAATATTTAATACTTACTTAACTAAGAAAACGAATCTATGTCTCTAAAATAAGGCACTATATGCTTGTATTTAAATTAAAGTTTGCTTTTATTCACAGATTCTAGAAATTAGTTGATTATTATGGTTTCACGTAATATTTTTTTGTTTGATTATATAGCTTATTAATTGTTGGTGTTAAAAATCAACTACAAAATTTCCTAGTTTTGTTTTGTATTAATTGTATGGTTTTATATGGAATGACTTTTAAGCTTAAAAAGATATGTTACTCCACACCTAGCAATAATTTTTTTTTTTTGATAATGCGCTTTTACTGTTAATAAATATTAGTCTTAGAGCTTAATTTACAATAATAAAATCAAGATATTAACACTGTGGGTTTGTAGTGAGATGGAAATATTCTGTAAATGAATAGTTACATTTCCACCAATGAACTGTTATGGCAAAAATTTTGTGTTAGTGCATAGATACGATTTAAATATTAAACATATTGCAATTGTCAGGCATTCGTTACTTCAAAATTCAATCTAAATAATACACAAAAAACGTTTAGTAGTCATATGATACAAAATAACTAAAAATAAATTAACTTATAATTAAGTTTGTATTTTATTTTTTAATACACTTTATATACAATACTTACCATAAATTACTCTACTGTCTATCTTACTAAGCCTTTAGTGTTATAAAATTGCTATAAAAATCATGTACGTCTTGACGTTGAACCGCAACTAGAAAACCACTGTACTTCCTGCCGTTGTAATAAGGGATGCAAGTTAATCATCTTTTAGTAGTATACATTTTATTTTGTTTTAATTAATGCTTAAATTGTATTCTAGTGAGCTTCGTTCCATCTACGAGGGGTGGAAAAATTTTGTGCGTGAATGGATACACTTTCACTAATGAACAATTTCGAAAATCTGGAATATCACTTTGGTACTGCTCGTCTTACCGCAAACAGTGTAAATGCTCAGCAAGAGTACAAGGATTTCAATTGTTGCAATTGGAAGGTACACATAATCATCCGCCGCCAAGTTACTTCAAAAGGCAATCTAAGCTATTACATAATAACTAATAAGTTTAGGTTAGAGATATCGAATCACAATAATTATTTTATAATAATTAAAAAATGCATTTTATTATTAAAAATACTGCTGTAATAGTTTATGTTTGTATTTATATGATTTTAAACAAACAATATAAAAAGCGTTTTTATTTTTTATATCTATATTTTTAACACTTAAAATCAAAAAAATATATTTATATGTATACTTTTTTGTCATATTCATCCCAAATTCACACGCTGCCTTGTTAATAAAAAAATACTACTGGGACACTGCAAGTTATACCAAAACACAGGGATGTTTTCGATAATAACTATGAGAAGCTGGAAAAAATAATGTGGAATGGTGTTTATCATTATAATTGTTTTTTATTATTTTTTATATTCAATGGTATAATTTTATATTATGGCTATCATGACAACTTGTCAAGTCATGAGGGTTAGATTTGTAATAAAAAATAAAAATAAAATGAAACACCTTGTTATTAATAAAATTACTTATGGAGAAGTAGGAAATAATACCAGTACGATATCTAAAAGTCTTGTATTCAAATCCCATATGGATTCTAGTATTTTTTTAATATTTATCGTGTCAGGGAGATCCGAATTAGTAATTATTATATAGTTATAATTCTGATCGATCATTGCAGAATAAAATTTCGTAGATTTTATTAATTTCGCAGATCAAATCATGATGACATCTATTGATTGTATGGTGTACTATAAGATTATGTGGCACTGATTTTTTTTTAGTCTGATACTTAACTACCTACTAAGTTTTTTTTTTATTATGTTTGCCCCGTTGTAACGTATTGGGGTTACGTCCGTTATGTTGCAGCACAAGATAAACAATAAAATACACGTTAAAATCTTAATTTAGTTATTAATAAAATGCATTAAATAGTAATACAATTACTTTTACTCTTCATTTAGTAACTTACGTTGTTTTTATTGACGTCTTCCAAAAATTCTTATTCTTACACTACAAAATCACTAACATTAAGTGAGTTCCAGTTATAATAACTAGACTAGCTTTAAGGGTATAAATAGACTTAATACTATTTAGTCATCCTATCAAGCTCTGCACGTTGAAGAGATTGACTGCCTCGATGTTGACGTGCTGTCGGAGTTGTTTCGTTTTCAGCAGAAAAACGTCTCATATCATTGTTGACGTCTTTGACATATGATTGGTATCTTTTAATCATTTTTATGTGACACTGTTTGCCACATTTCCAGAGTAGTACGCCATAAAACCATATCCTAATTAGTTTTAGAACTTGATCTCGATTTTGTTGTATATTAATAGTTTGGAGCCATACAAAGCAATTTTAAGCATGAAACGAGTGGCAACGAAATTTGGCCAAACCTAAAAAGTCATAAATATTCATCGCATCAAAGTTTTAATTATCATAATAGAAAAGCCCTGCCTGAAGAGTCAAGACAAAAAAACAACGTCAAGTTAGATTTTAACGGTATAGTCTACATTTGTGTTATGTAACGAGTAGTGAGAATTATTCAAACAGTAGGATGCTAAAAGACTTGTTTGATCCATAGTTGTATTGAAAAAATATAAAAAAGACCGATTTAACAACACAATTTTGGTGTCAGAATTGGGAGGCAGTGTCAAATGCGGAAAAGTCCATATTGATCCAAAAGGGCTTAGCAGGCGGTCGAAATCGATGTAGGTGTCTTTGCAGTAATAAAATCATTGAATAAGTATTTTTTGTGATTTTCCCTGGTCTCTGAATCAATCTCTGAATGCTTTCTTTCAGTGACCTGGCGTGAACAAGTGGCAAGTATTTTGTACGTTTATTCTAAAAAAAAATATTTTCAGTCAGTATGTTTCCGGTGTGATAATTTATAAGCAAAACCACTGTGGTCGCACAAATGTTTACCAAAATACTGTATGAAAAGTACGACTTCTCTTATGCTTTGTTTGCTGAAACATATTTGATCGATTGTCACTTTCTACTGTTTAATTATGTAGGATCCTTTTCCGTCTGCCTATGCTATGCTTATCCGACGACATTGACATGGATTTTGCTTTCCTCAAAAGCTGACTTTGTAAATTTTAAAGAATAAATAAAAACTATTATAAAAATATTGAATGTAATTGTATGTTATTTTTAAATCTAATATATGCTATATTTGTTTGTAGTGAGCTACATTCCATCTTCGAGAGGTGGCAAAATTTTGTATGTAAATGGATACACTTACAACAATGAACAATTTCGAAAAACTGGAATATCACTTTGGTACTGCTCGTCTTATGGAAAGAGTCGGTGTAAATGCACAGCCAGGGTACAAGGATTTCAATTGGTTCAATTGGAAGGTACACACAATCACGAGGCGCCACGTTATTTCAAAAGTAAATCTGGACAATACATAAAAACGTAAAGTAGTTACAAAATCAATATGTATTAGTAAATGAATTAGAAATAAATTATTTTGTATTAAAACCTGTACTGTTTTATTGCTATCTGGCATGAAAGATGTTGCTTTTTAGTTAATGTTCAGTGGTGTTACATTTTCCATTTCCACTTGCTCGGCTTAATTCTGTTACAGCTGATGCAAATGTGTTTTAAGCAGAAATACGTTTATGACTTGGGAGTGACGTTTGTTGGAGATTTTAAGGTGTCAATGATGCTCGACGCTAATCAATCTAGTAAACTTATTATAATAATTATTTTTATTAATTATAATTAAATTTATTTTTTTATTTATACTGAGCGATACGATTAATATTATAGAATAACAAATTTAACGTAGAGCGTTTTATTTTAAAGCGAGTGCGTCCGGCAGCGGCTTAGAACAATTATATATAAGATTTTAAATAAAATTGTTTTTTCAAGTCACGATGGTAAAATTTGTAATAAAAACATAATAATAATAAGTAATTGTTTCACGGCTTTTTTATTTGCACTTACATATTTACACTTAATATTGTTTTGCAGTGACTTACATCCCAACGGGTAAAGGCGGTCGACTTTTATTCATAAACGGATACACTTACTCCAGTCAACGATTAGGAAAATCTGGAATATCATCCTGGATTTGCTCGTCTTACAGAACCAATTGCTGCAAGTGCATAGCCAAGATTCAAGACGAATCAGTTTTAAAATTGGAAGGTATCCATAACCATCCGACACCTCGATATTATAAAAGTCCCAATGGAGAGTTTATTAAATTGTAATGACTCACAGTAATAAATAAAATATGAAATACACTATGTTTGCATTTTTCAATCATTATTAATACCCCTAATATCGTATTTTAATAAGGTATAGCTTCAAAACTTTGTGGAGCTATATATTACAGCAACTTCTTCTGATCTCAATTTGCCCTAATGTAAATTTTAATAATTATTCTCTTATTAATACTATGTTAAATACAAGTAAACTTAATTTTAAATTATGTTTTAGTTGACTACATTCCGACATCCAGGGGAGGTAAACTTTTATATGTAAACGGATACACTTACTCAGATATGAAGGTTCGTAAATCTGGCGGAACTTCATGGAAATGTTCATCTTACGGCTTACTTCGGTGTTCCTGCATAGCGAGAGTTGATGGTGATAAAGTTTCCTTAAATGGAATACATAACCACTCGGCGCCTCGTTATCACAAAATTGGCACTGGAGAATTTGTAAAATTGTGAATTTAAAGGAGTAGTATTAGTATCGAGAATGTGTTGTAACATATCAGACTGAATATGTTAATAATTGTAAGTACATTTATAATGTATCTAGCCTTAAACCATCAAAAGCTTAAACCGATTTTACTATTGATGTTATTTATATTAATAAACTATCAATAAATTTATTGCCTTATAGATAATGCAATTTCAGCCCTTGTACATGTATAGTTAAATAATAAAATATTTGCTATACGCATGATTGATTTTTATTTAATCTAAGGAGCAAATTGTTTGCTTCGTTAGGTCGTTCGAACGCCCCAACAAGTTGCGCCTGTGCGAAATATTGTTCGGTATGGTTGTATTTGTTAATTAATTAATTATTGAATATGCTATTTAAACTTTTAACATGTGTTTTAGTGAGCTTCATTCCAACTGTCAGAGGCGGTCAACTTTTGCGCGTGAACGGATACACTTTCTCCGATAAGAAAATGCGTAAATCTGGTGAAACGTCGTGGAGGTGTTCATCTTATAACAAACTTCGGTGTATGTGCATAGCCATACTCCGTGGAGAACAAGTAGAAGTGATTGGTACACATTATCATCCGGCTCCTCGTTATCACATAAATGTTTCTGGAAAATACGTAAAATTATAAAGTGTGTTTATGGTACATATAAATGATTGGATAATAAATAAAACGTTTGTCTTATATGTATTGTTTTTAGTAGTCTAGCAGATGTTCTCTACTTGGTGTTTTAATTCCATGCGTAACATTTTCATGCATTGAAAAGTAAATTCAAGAAGAAATGATTCTCGAAAAATACTTATCTAAGCACTTGTCAAGTGAACGTCCATATACAAAGAAAGATGTGGATTAAGAAGAACCGTTCGCATACACTTCATATGTGAATAAAATTGTTTTTAAACAAACCGTCATGCCATACTGTGTCGAAAGCTTTTTCTATATTTAACAATAAAATTCCTGTACTCTTTTTCATATAAAATAGAGCATATGTGCTATTAAACTAATAAATTGATGTGTTGACGAGTGGTTTTTGCGGAAACCAAACTCTTCGTTAATAATTTTATTCCCCAAAGATTCTTTTAAACGCATAAAATTTATTTTTTAAATAATTTACTTTATGACGGTATGAACTATTGAATTTGTGAGCTTCTCCTTATCGGTGAATACTTTTTTAAGCATAGTGAGATTCTAAGTAATGTAATCAAGTGAACGTGCAAATTTAAAAAGGGGATATGGATTAAGAATACCCGTTCACGTTCACTAATATGAAGAAAACAATAAAAATCCTTTAATGGCTAGTATCTTTATTCGGGCGTTTGTATTTAATCAAAAATATTTTTCAATTTACAGAATAAAGTATATTTGCCAGCATATGAGAAATGACAATATTACTTAAAAATTCTATCGCCATACTTTATTGACCATGAACCCTTTAGAATGTTTTTTTACTAATTTAAATATTTTAAATTACTTGAGCTCTTAAGATTCGAATGACACATTAGATTAGCTTTCTAATGATCGTTTCGGTCTATTCAGCGTAGCTCCGCTTGGTGTGATTTCGGCTGAATTTTAATTTATTCCGAGTGTGGTAGTTCTGGATGTGGCGGAAGAATGTTCCTGATTGAAGTGTCTTAAAAATGTGATTTGAAATGCCTGTGGTATTCTGGATTACATACTTAGAGAGGGAAAACAACCCTTCCAGTACCCATGATTCGTGGTGGAACAAGACTCTTTGTTATTTATTTATTTATTTAATACTTCTATAATGTAGGAAAAAATATACATACAGCTGTGGCGATTCTTATATGTATTCTGATTATTTATCAACTTTGATGCATTTTTTACACGTTTTTGAATTTATGATAGATAATTATAATTGTTAACTTTCGTTTTCCTTTAATACTGTTAAAAAATACGGGTATTGTAAAAATAGGAAGGTATAATTGCGTTAATTCAGGGAAAGGTGAATTTTTATTTTTTTGTTTTATTCATAAAAAAACAATATCGAGGACATTTAAAATTTTAAGCTTGTAAATAAAACTCTTTTACAACATATTATATTAACAAAATTATTGTAACGTAATTTCAAAAATTGAAAATTTTATGTAAATTGAAAATTTATAGGCAATCAACTTTAGATAATACAAAATGTTTTCTTCTGGAAATATTTAGCTTAGTTGTAAACCTATTTTCAAATGAATTGAAAATGTTAAGTAGTTTCTTAAAGATTGAACCATTTTGACTATCGTTGGAAATCCTAACTATTATTGTCTAATTTCAACCATTAAATTTAAAGATAGATTCAAAGAAATTTAAACGAAGCAAAAATAATATATTAAACCCAAAAAGTTGAGGGTCCGGTATCCCCACACTTGTAAGCTTCGGTACCTCACGTCAGTGAGGTACCGAAGTAGCTAGTAAAGCTAAAATATTTTTAAAATTGTTTGATGTGACAACTCTAGTACTTGGAATTTTAAATGCCCCAAATAATATTCAAATGACTGGAAACAGCACTCATTTCTTTTAGGATATAAAAGCCCTTGACCAATATGTAACACTTGACATGTATTCGAAATCTTACATAAACGGTTAAATTGAACAGTACCCATAATTCTCATTTGCTTTATTATCATAAGCACTACAAAAAACTTATAAAAGGTTGTATAATTATTGGAAATATAATATTTACTCGATATTTTTTTTCTTTTTATTTATTACATCCCTTATAACTTTTGTACGTTAATGGATAATACAATATCTTTTCTCACAAATCATTGAGATCACATCACAGATTGCTGGATCACTACTGTTAACATTAGAAGAAACACTCACTGGAAACTTGTTATCATAGATATGCAAGTAAATATTTCATAATTAGTTGTTTTACAATGTTGATTGTATCAGTAATAAATAACTTCATGTGCATAATGTACGATTATTTGTGATTTAACTACAAAAATCTTGTGTTTTTTTTCTGCAACAAAAATTCACTGAATTTATAAAATGATATTGAAAATATATATTCCGTACCGTCTACCGTCTTCGTTCAGAAAATATTGTTTCATGATTAAATTTGCGTGTCAATTGTTATTTGTTGCTAGTTTATACTTTTTTAGTGTTTACTTATTTTATTTTGTGTTTTAGTTAATTTCATCCCAACTGGCAAAGGTGGCAGACTCTTATACACCAACGGGTATACATTCTCTCTTAAGCGATTGCCAAAATCAGGAGGAAGTTTTTGGGTGTGTTCCTCTGTGCGAACTTCTTGCAAATGCACAGCTAATGTTAGTGAAAATCAATCGTTAAAATTAAATGGTGCCCACAATCACCCAGCTCCTCGTTATCACAAAAGTGTATCTGGAAAATTTATAAAATTTTAGTTTTTTTAAATGTTTGTATATATTTATGTTCTGTTCCAAGAACGCTAATCATCTGTGCTCTGCAATTTTTTCCCTATGATTGGTGTGCATACAGGGCTTTATTTCTTTATCGTTTTTTTTATATTATTATTAAAACATAAAAATATATTCAGCGAACAACGATAACAAACGTTGTCCCTGATTTTCTGTTGACTTTAAATCAAAAAGGATATAGATAAGAAATCATCTGAAACTTGGTTTATTTAGATTATATTTTATTGCCAGAAGCAACTAAAAATAATTAAAGTTTATGAATAACATTTTATTACATGATTACATAATATATAAATTAATTAATATAATTAATTACAAATATATGACAACAATATGAATAATGGGGTACTGGTGTACCCCCATTCGCACAGACTGGCGTAACACCATTCAAACAAATCATAAGCACAATTTATGTATTAAACAAATATATTTTTATAGTTTACAAAAATATAAATAAAATATTTGTGGATTTGTTACATATATTGTATTGCTCAAGTAATGATGTTTACAAAAACAAAAACAAAAGTAATGTTGTTTCACAAAAGTAATTGTATCAGTAACAAATAAAGTATTTGATATACACAATATTTGTTTTCTTTTACATTTATCTTGCATCAATTTTACATAATTTTTTTAACAATTTTTTTTAAATCACTCTGAGAACATATGTTAGTTACCGATGAACGCTTTTGCTTACCATCTATCGTTGTCTTTATTCGGGTAATATTATATTATTAATATATAATTCAGCCCAGGGACGTAATTTCAGGGAGGGGGGGGGGGTATAGTTAATATTTCCATTTCATTAAGATAAGTTTTTATATATCAATATTACGACTTACGATAAGTCAATATCGAATAAATCATAACTAAACCGAATTTTGCCCAATAGAAGAGCGCAAAAAACAATTATCCCTTCTCAGAAGTCAAAAATCCACGTCAAAAGCAATAAAATCGTGCCGTCGCCGTCGCAGTGGGAACGCTCGTTACCGAGCGTTCCCACTGCGACGGCTCCGTCACAATTTTATTGCTTTTGACGTGAATTTTTGACTTCTGAGAAGTGATAATTGTTTTTGCGCCCTCCTATTGACCAAAATTCGATTTGAATATACATTAACCAATACTCTTATATTAAAAGTCTGTTGTAAAATCGATAAGGAAAACTATAATATTTTTAAAACATAGTGCAGTGAAACTATTTCTTTCGCTTTTTATTACATGAGAGATGAGTTAGCTTAATTTAAATTTTGGACTTGACCTAATGAATGTTCTTAAATTAGTATAAGCTTTAGAAGTTTTGGGTTTGAACAGCAAATAGATGTTTCGCAACTGACAAATTGAGTTTCATAGACATTTTAGAGCAACATATAATTTCACTATCAGTTAAATTAAATTTTCGCTAGTAGAAAAATATCTACTAGTGAAAATGTATTTGGACTTCACTAATGAAAATATACCTTTACTGAAAAATACAGTAACATTTATACATTGCATGTAAATAAATAATGATAAATATATAAATGTATATATTACTACATATGGAAAAGTTGAAATCATACAATACTATAGCACATATATGTATAAAAATATATTAACCAGTGAAAATGTAATCTAATATGATTACACTAAAATAACATATTTAAAAAATATATTCAGGATAGTTTCTAGACCGTTTTTTTAGACTTTATTTGAGAGATAAACCAATTGTTTCACTACTTCCCGTTCATTGTATTTTTTTAAAAATGACTCGAAATCTTCTTGCATGGACTCACCCTTTCCTATGCAACAGTATAAAAATATGCAGTCATTGTAAAACATTTCAATTTTTAACAAAAAATTTAATTTTTAACAAAAAAAGGCTGTGATAATTTTATAGATAAATTTGCTGATTTTTGAGATGAGAATTTACAAAATACAAATTTCTGAGCATGCCATTAAATGACATGCATTTTTCACTTTATTAATATATTGTAATAACTTATTGTTTTTGTGTGTTTTAGTTGATTATATTCCAACTGGCAAAGGTGGCAGACTTTTATACACAAACGGATACACATTATCTCTTAAACGATCATATAAATCAGGAGAAAGTTTGTGGATGTGTTCTTTTTAAATGCGAGGTCATTGCAAATGCACAGCTAATGTTAATGGATATCGACTGTTGAGATTAAATGGCACCACAATCACCCGGCGCCTCGTTATCATAAAAACGATAACGGAGAACTCATTAAATACTAGTGAATATTATTGTTTGTGCCAGTAATAAATAAATCATACTTTACACATATATTTATTGTAGCACAATGTGTTACGTCATAACCCTCTAATTGGGACTACTGTCTAGATATATATGTACTACATTAAAATAAAAACATGTTATTTTCCCCTGAAGCATATACCATTAAAAATGATTTTTATATTAGCCTTGGATCAGGCAATTTTCGCCAAAGTAACAAAAACTAATACATCGGATTTTGGCAAATGAAAGGTTAAAAATATAATAAGAGTGATTTTTAGAAGCTTATATTATAAGCGCTATATTTGTGGCGTTAATAATTGACATACAAAGAAAGTCTATTTACATCAGGATTAATAAATAAATATCATAGATCTGACAATAAATTGCATGTTTAATATTTTTAGTGTTTTATTTTAATATACACGTAATTAATTTAAATATTATAGAAAATATATTTTTTGTAATATTCTAGTTCTATGCTTTCCTATGATGTACACCGAGTGTACATGTCATATTATTATGCATATATTACGTATTATATATATATTATGTATTAGGAGCACAGAACTGTAAGTCGGTGGCGTTCGCAATAGCGAAAATTAAGGCGGTGTATTACAGCAAAAAATTAAATTATTATTTAATTGTAATTAATTCTCCCCTTCAACACTACTCCACCGCCTTATTTTCGCTATTGCGAATGCGACCAACTTACGGCTCTGCGCTCCTAATACAATCTTGCAGCAAAGGGGAGGCATTTATTCAATTAAAATTTATTTAATAATTATTTAGTATATTATTAAATATATTTACATATTAATTACAATTTATTTGTTAGGACCACAAGAATTATGTAAACTTATGTAAAAAAAAGTTTCATATAATTTTAGTGTATTTAAAACAAAAAACATTTTTAATATTTAAGTTTTCATATACTATTATTTATTTTTTATTTTTTCTCCAACTTTTTTAGCAAAATTTTAATTTTTAAATTTTGAATAGCCGCCGCTGTGAAACAAGATAGCGGATTATTATAATTAAACTAACGAACATAACTGAGATATTCACAAGAGATATTTTAAAATATGTTTCATATCGATATGATTAAAATTACTGCAGTAAGTGTCCTAAAACACGCCTACGAAAAATATTTGTAAATAGTGTTTATCGGTGGTTTCGGGATTCTCACCCTTTGAGGTGTGACTTCGCAGCCAGTAAGACGTAGGTAACTAGTAAGAATTTCATTGGATTATATTACATATTGCGACAGACTATGATGGGCGAGATCGTTATTCTCCGAGCGGTCGTGGAGAAGCTGGCGGAGGGATGATGTAAGTGTATCTTCGAATATCTGCCGGTGTGTACCTGGTCCTCATTGGAGACCATTCTTACGTATTAAGGGCTGAAAAAGGCTGATCAATCACAATCATGCAGCGATCATTTAGCCAATCGTTGTAACGAAATATGTATGTCTTTAGAAAGTGACATTTGCTTGATGGACATCTCCAAAGTCCAATTGTGCAACGAAAATGTTTTGACCATACGATGTTTGTTGTCTTCCAGTGATATATTGTTTCCTGTGACCGTTTCGTAACAAAGAAATATTCATTCAATACACTGGAGAATCATTGCGGGTTATTTATGGAAAACCCTTTTTTCTAGTCGTAACGAGGGTCTTTGTGTGGTCCAATCCTTTAAATTCTCAATTGATGATGGATGATCATTTTTGGTCACATTCATTAACGCGTGTTTCAAGAATAAGATACCCCACAGTGGCATCTACTATGACCGAAATACGCAGAAAACAAAATGTTAAAAACGCCTAACATTTATTATTGTTTATTTTTTATAAGTATTAAACATACATTTAGCTTAGGTACATTATGTTTTAATTCATTGTTTAAGTTATCTACAACTTGCTTAACATATGCAATAATTTAAAGTGTAAAGTTCCGCAAACAGATGTATTTTACATATTTTAATATTATTATTGCCTGGGCACGTCATATGAAAGCGAGCTTCACATTTAGTAGAACCCAAGCTAAATTTCCGTGCCGTCCTGTGTCTATCTATATTTAGATTTTTAACTAGCCGGAAGAAGCACCTTTTTGATGATAATAAATTATAAATCACTTTTTTTAAGATATGTGTTATTCATTTTTTTTTTCGAAATATAACCGAAGCAAGCAGAGCTTGATCGACCGCTGCCTTCTCTATCCCATTTACTTCCTCTACCTGTCTCTAACAAACGTAGTGATGCCGGGAGACCATCAATAAATTCGTGCCGGGCTTAACCAACCGCGGTTGTCTTCAACGACAGCCCAGGTAGGAAGTCGAGCGGAGCATCGGTTCGCTCACAACGCCTCGATGCGAAACTCACGGTTGCTCATGGGCCTTATAATCATGCGCGTTGCGTAAAATATTGTATTTATATACATATTTATTTGTTTTAGTTGAATTCATCCCAACTGGCAAAGGAGGCAGACTTTTATACTTGAACGGTTACACCTATTCCCATGCACGATTATTGAAAACGGGAGAAACGACGTTTATGTGCTCATCTTACACCTGCACTCGTTGTAAATGTACAGCAAAAGTTATTGGATCTTTATTGCTGAGAGCTGAAGGTATCCACAATCACCCACCGCCTCGTTATCACAAGTCACCTACTGGAGGGTTAATAAGAGTGTAGCCTTACGTTTGTATGACTAACGAATAAATTATTTTATATACATTTGTTTCTTATTTATAATACATATATTTAATTTAAACCGATTTCCACTGAAATGTATTTAAATTAGATAGACCTAATATGCAAATAAGCAAAGGACAGATGTATCTCAACTGCAACCCCTACTTCTCTCACACAATGCAGAGCAAGCTCCCCCTATTTAAATAGTCTGGTACCCATCTGTCTTACACGAAGTTTTGCGCTGTTCAGATATACTAAAAATATACTTCAGTATAAAGATTGCACGTTATATTAACATTGTTTGAGATTATCTAAAAGTGAGTGCTATTATTATTGTATAAATTACTTGAGATAATATAGACGCTAGTTTTTTTCACCTGACCCAAAGCACATACGGTAAAACTACAACATCTTACCGTGTAACCTTTTTATTTCAAGTATTCTAATTAATGCAAATTGGACATAAGCAATAGTATTTAATTTTTATTAAAAACTGAATTGCAAAATTAGTCGTGTCAACATCTTAAAGTGCCACCTTCTTACCGTGGGGACTTTTTACCGTGACGACTTTTATCGTGCGATATTTTTACCGTGTGACCTTTTATGTTATAATAAAATCATTACAGTTTATAGATCCCTGAGCGATTAAATTATATTTGTAATTATAATAGGTCATTTCAAAGAAAACATTACATATTCATCTGGTAAAATAAGAAGGCGACCTTCAAATGCAAATGACGAAAACATCCCAATTAAATTTGAAATGGAAACTTTTGAAAGAAAGCTAATTCCTGAAGTACGGTTTGATAATGTAGATCACATGCCAAAACATTCAGAAAAATAATTACCAATTCTCTGTAAAAATCTTGGCTGTAAAGGAAAATCTAGATGGATGTCTAATAAATGTCAAGTTCATCTTTGTTTTCAAAAAAATAGAAACTGTTTTATTTTTTATCATTAAAAATAATGTATATGTTCTAAGAACTCATATTACTACATATTTATATTTTATTTTTTAAATAATAAATAATATATGTGCTTTGTATTTAATTTATAATTTTATACCACGTTACCGAGCGTTCCTACTGCGACGGCTCCGACATGATTTTATTGCTTTTGACGTGAATTTTTG
The DNA here is from genome assembly GCF_051122295.1 of Plectrocnemia conspersa. Classification (NCBI taxonomy): domain Eukaryota; kingdom Metazoa; phylum Arthropoda; class Insecta; order Trichoptera; family Polycentropodidae; genus Plectrocnemia; species Plectrocnemia conspersa. Next base: position 7,838,444 of record NW_028277169.1, read on the forward strand.
ACTTCCGAGAAGTAATAATTGTTTTTTGCGCCCTCCTATTGCCTAAAATTCGGTTTGAATACTCTTGAACTATTACTCATATAAGAATAACGGTAAGGAGAGCATCATATTTTTAAAATATAGCGTAATATGCAGACAAACTATTGAGCAATATTCGAGATGCAACGCCTGTCTGTACTTCTTTTTCTACTTATTCTCTCCTGAGAGAAATATTTTGGACTTGACCTAATGAAAGTTCTAAAACTATAATTACTTTTAGAACTTTCATTAGGTTAGGTTTGAGTTTAAACAGAAAAAAGACGTTTCGCAAATGTCACATAGAGTTTCATAGATATTTTAGAGCATGATATATCCCAATTATTTTTTAATCTGCTTAATTATATTTTCAATAGGTAAAATATATATCTGCTGGTGAAAATGTATTTGGACTAAAGTAGTGTTATATTTTTTTTAAATAAACTTATTTAAATCTACTCCGCGCCTCACTTTGGGAATCACTGATCTAAAGAAAGTATATTTTTTATGAAAGTGAATTCATAATCTTTGATATTAAAAGTCTACGTCCCTTCCAATAAAGATAGTTCGGAGCGGAAACATAATATTCCATAACATCTAATAAAAATGTTGTCTGAGGAAGTCCGAGAAATGTCATAATTTTAATAGGGCAATGAGTAGGGGTTTTTAAGTGGTATATAATTGTATTTATGTCGTACAAATATACAAACAGCACTCTCTTGAATAAATTACAATATAGTTAAAATAATAAAATTTCCAAGTCTAAACATGGCATCAAAATCGCAACTATTGTAACTATATTTTTATTTTATTTTAATCGCAATGGTTTCTACATTAAACGTAGAAACCATTGAGCTTATATACCATTTAAAAATTAGGGAAAATCCACGTCTCTTCCAATTTCGATGATTTGGGGCGGAAACAGAATATTGCTTGACGTCTAATAAAAAATATTATCAAAAGAAATCAATGTGCGTCTGAAGGTTCGGTACCTGTAGCAGAGATATTTGACGTATTTCTTCGTATTTGATTAACGTTTTGTATAACGCTGACAAGATAATAACTTCGTTTTTATAAATTAGAAATAAAGTAATAATTTTTTTTAAGCATGTCTATATGCCAAGTTTTATTGCAACAATCACGGTTGATCCCAACAAATTTGTTATTATGATGTGATATCTATGCTATCATTAATTACTATTAACTTATTGACAGTTTTACTTACACAATCTTCATACAGCCTATATTTATCTTATGCGATTTATACACTTTTTATTAGTTGAAGTTAAAAGAATAACATTTAAAAAATTAACTCATGAATAAGGCAGAATTTTAAAACGTCGAAACCACTGTCCAAAAGGGGTAATAATTTGTAATTTAATATTATAAGCACTACATAAAATACATACTAACTTTTGGTCCAGATTTCATACATTAATTTTCTGCGATGATTGACTTTTTGGCGATCAATAATGCAATCTAGCGTACCGTCTATCGTTGTCATGATTAAGAAAATATTGGTATTTTATGATAATACCTAAAACTGTATAAACGATGTAAATGAAGTTGAATTATTATTCTAGAGAATCAGATAATAAAATCAGTATTTACTAATACTTTTTTGTGTTTCAGTTGATTACATCCCAACGGCCAAAGGTGGTAGACTTTTATTCGCAAAAGGATACACTTTTTCCCATAAACGATCATGTAAGAATGGAAACAGTTATTGGGTGTGCTCATCTTACATTCGAGGTCGTTGCAGATGCACAGCTAATGTTAATGGAAATGAACTGATAAAATTAACTAATACCCACAATCACCCGGCGCCTCGTTATCACAAAAGCGATACTGGAGAAATTATAAAATATTAATTTTTCAAATATACTTTGTGTAATAATAATAATAAATCATAACATATACATGTCAATCTATATATCACCTGTCATGTTATCATTTACCTTTTTTATTCATAAACTGAATCTATTGCAACTTTTTTTTACTTTTACGACCAAATTTCTTCTTCTCTATTGACTTGATATTTGATGTTTATAGTAAAAAAAAATGTTTATATACAAATGTATTTTAGTTGATTTCATTATATTAGGTGAGGTATATTTTTGCACTAGAATGAGTACACCTACTCGGTCTAGCATTGAAATATCAATTCAATAGCTTCCAAGTCTAAACATGGCATCAAAATCGCTCCAAAGCATCTCATTTCCCAGTGAATTAAATATCCAGCGACAATTGCTATTGTTTCAAAAGCTATTGTTTCTAAGTTAAAAAGCTTATTTTGCCAATTCTTGAGAGACATATATATTTTTATGTTTACGTAAGGTAAGATAAATTTCGTTGACTATGACAGTATCAACTTTGTACTCACTAATTGGTATATGCAGTTCGTCAGTTTTTAGGAAGTTTACCTCATAAATATTATTCTTATATAATGATTTATTATGTGTGCTATTCTATAAACATTACATACAATATCAGTACTCTAACTTATGAGACGGACTTACGCCTCTTGCGTTTCTAAAAATTGATAGACGCTCTAGGGTACCGTCTATCGTTGTCTTAGTTAAATAAATAACATTATTTTCTGGTCGCTAATATCTAAAACTGTGTCAATGGTATGATACAAATTAAGTTTAATTACTATTTTATAAAATGATATATGTATTAAATCATATTTTTTATGTTTTAGTTTATTACATCCCAACTACCAAAGGCGGCAGACTTTTATACGCAAAAGGATATACGTTCTCTCATAGACAATCATATAAAAATGGTAACAGTTATTGGGTGTGCTCATCTTATATGCGAGGACATTGCAAATGCACAGTTAATGTTAACAGAAATCGAATAATAAGATTAAATAGTAGTCACAATCATCCGGCGCCTCGTTATCACAAAAGTGATACTGGAGATCTTATAAAATTATAGTTTATAATATTGTTTGTAACAGTAATAAATAAATAATAAAATATGCATGTCATTATATATACCACCTGTATTTATTAAATTTGGTCCTCTGGATTAACTTGTTGGTTCCACCTCCATCGCTAGTGTTTATATCTATATATAAATGTGTTTTAGTTGAATTCATCCCAACTGTTAAAGGAGGCAAACTTTTGTACTTCAACGGATACACCTATTCCAACCATCGGGTATTGAAAACGGGCGAAACTTTCTACATGTGCTCTTCTTACACCTGCACTCGTTGTAAGTGTACAGCCAAGGTTATGGGATCATCACTGCTAAAAGCAGAAGGTATTCACAATCATTCAGCGCCTCGTTATCACAAATTACCAACTGGAGATTTTATAAAAGTATAGTTTTATAACGATATAAGTAATCTCTTGTTAAACTCTAGTAATTCATTAAATATTTTAGATCTAAAAATTATGGCTATTTATTAATTTTATGAAAGCTATTTATTAAAATCCATTACTATTTGACCCTCAGCCATTATATGTTAGAATAGACACGAAGTTGATGTACCGTTGTATTTAAAAAAATGTATTTACTTATACATTGTAAATACGTTATAGCAAAATTTAGTTTTAAAAATGTATAATAAAATATGTACTTTCACTCGTACTATAAACAACTTAAATTTTATAGCATTCAGTGATTTTAATGTTTTAATTTAAGTAATAATCTATGTGATGCTTTAATTTTAACCGAATGGTTCGAAATATCAAAATGTATGAATGTAAACATTTATTTCTGTATAAATAAGCTATAGATAAAGTAAATCATTTCTGTTATTTAGAAATGTTTTTCAAAAATAATTATAGATTAGACGCCAAATGTTGTGTAACCCTTTATATAATATTTACTTCCTCTTATCATTCATTATTTATTCTAAATCAATTTAAATTTAAGTAAATAAATTTTTGAGTTATAATTAACTCCAGCGTTAAAGTGTGACATTACGAGTTCAAAGCATACAATCTTAAACGCGTATTGAGTACACGTCAGGACGTTAGGAGTGTGAGTTTATGAGCTCAACGCACGATTTTTGAAGCGTATGACAGCAGGCTTAGAATCGGTACAAGCATTAGCTCTTAATCTTGAGCTTTCACTTCCATATTGCTGACTAACGTTATCTATAAATTAAACTAGAGATTCGCATCGAATCTCTAGTTTATGTACATATGTAAGCGCTTTTGACTCATAATCTCGCGCTTTTCTTATCTATAAATAAACCCTATATTTGTAATATTTTTACTTGATGAAAGTTCTAAAATAACTGAAACTTTAAAACTTTCATTAAGCTAATTCGTTTTGGTTACGTTTGGGCTTGGTTTAATTTCTTTTGAATATTATAGTAAATTGTCGAATTATGTGATGTCACAATTACGGTTCTTAGTTATTCGTAGTTTTTAACTATTCAAATAATGAATAAAGTATTCGGATATTAAAATATATTCGTATTTTTTTCTTAGTTTTTACCAAAAATAATTTATTAAATCAATTACTGCAAAAAAACATTATTATTTTATTGATTGAATTAATAACATTTAAATACATGATTTTATCGAATTTATTCTTTTACTAGATAATAAATAACTGGAAATAAATTAACCGCGACGACATATTGAAACAACAAATACAAAAACTTAACACAAGCTTCACTAAAATTTGCGACGCACGCCTGTTTTTGAGATAATCGTTATACGATAATAAAGGTTGGGCCTTACCAACATTTTGCTTCGTTCAACGAATGAATTCTGCGAATTTCGGTCATAGTATAGACCGCTGATACTGTAAATAAATGGTTTGCTACAATGATTTAATGAAATTAATTACTGGTAAAATACATTCACTGTAACATAGACTTTATAATAAAATATATTAAAAAAAATTTAATCCCGAACCTATATAAAATATGTATACAACAGTTTTTGTAAAAGAAAATATTCTATAGGTTTGTGTTTCATATGTAATAATAAAATTGTAATGACGACCCTTGATCTTCGCAAAGAATTTATTTGTGCTTTTTAAGAAAATTGAGTTTTTCATTGGCACTATACAGACTATCACATATCTACGCGAAGATCCATTAAACAGTTATACAGCACTTTCAAAAAGGTCCCGAACAAAACAGGATGATCGGTGCTAAATACAAAATTTTCACCAAACTTCTTCCGATTATTCAGACCGATATTCTATAAAAAAGGTACATGACTTTCTCTTCAACTTCTTACCGGCCTTACTACATTTACTTCAAACTTGAATTTAAATCCTTCAGTTACTTTAGAAAGAACTTGTCACTTCCACCACTTCGCTTTCGACTAGGAATTAATGTTTATCTTGCACCGAGCTGAGCTACGCAGGGACGACCCTTTAATAATTCAAAAATTGTATTTTTTTAGAAACCTTATATAAATATTTTAAATATATTTTCAGCTTTTTTAATGATATGATCCTATCTTACGGTATTAAATTGGATCTCTAATTTATTATGTCATATTTAATTGGTACCTAAAATATGAACCTATATGATAAATATTAATAAGTTTGTTTTTAATTATACTTTGTTTTAGTGTATTACATACCAAGCGGCAAAGGTGGGAGAATTTTGTACGTGAATGGTTACACCTATTCTAATGAAAGATTATGCAAATCAGGAGAAACATCTTGGAACTGCTCTTCTTACACCAGCAGTCGTTGTAACTGTACAGCCAGGGTACAGGGATCTAGATTGGTTAGATCTAAAGGTACTCACAATCATCCAGCGCCTCGGTATTATAAAAGTAGCACTGGAGAATTCGTCAAGTTGTGATTTTATGTTAAAATATTTGACATGCACAAAGTATGTGATAATTATGTTTAAGTAATTTTAATTATGAATTTGTGTAAATCGTTGAATACAATATTTTATATATATATACCTATGTTTTCATTTTATTTATAATTGATAAAAGCCTCTTTGCTGTTTTACAATATTAATCCCATTTTTACTACTTTTTATTAGGTGTATACGAAATTATTTATTTTGAACAAAAACTTACATGTTTTATTTATTTCAGTGAGTTTTATTCCATCTGGCAAAGGTGGTAGACTTTTATGCGTTAACGGGTACACCTATTCTAATGAAAGATTACGCAAATCAGGAGATATAAGCTGGAACTGTTCCTCTTACACCAGAACTCGGTGTAAATCAACGGCGAAGGTTCGTGGATCCATGCTGTTAAAATTGGAAGGTGTCCACAATCATGAAGTGCCTCTTATAAAATATTCACCATCACAAATGAATATATTATAAGATTGTATAAAATACATGTACGTAACTCTAAATAAAATATGCATATAACTTTTTTATTGTTGTTGTATTTTATAATCTGAATGATACTAATAATTCCAAGATGGATTAGAATTGGCACAACTAGTAATTTGTATGTTATTGTGTGTTGTAGTGAGTTACATCCCGTCCCGTAAAGGTGGCAGACTTTTGTACGTGAATGGATATACATACTCTAATGAACGATTAGGCAAATCTGGAGTATCGGCATGGAAGTGCTCTTCTTATTGGGGCAATCGATGTGAATGCACCGCAAGAGTTTTAGGATCAAAAATAAAATTATTCGGTGTTCACAATCATTCTACACCGAGCTTTTATAAATCTAACTCGGGAGAAATGATTAGACTTGGATAATATTATGTTAAGAGTTTCGTGTTCAATGTAAAAAATATTGTATTTAATTTATATTTTAATTTTATCTTATAGTAAATGATTCATTAACAACTATCAGGAGGTATAGCTAAAATAAGTGCTACCACGCTCAATGTATGCATGAAGGATTGGTTTTATGTAAACTCCTTTTATGTTTTAAAATAGCACTGCCCAACTTTTCTTTGTTTTATTTTCGAGAGCATAGTAAAAGGAGGTAATTAATAATAAAAAAAATATTATTTATTTATTTATTAAAAAAAATTCGTTGCAACCATGTGAGCACAGTCAACGACTACTAAATAAGTAGTGAGACAACAGACTACAATCAAAGTCTGCGAATTAGTAAAAATTTTTTATTAATTTTAAATCATTATTACAGCTTATACTCACTCACAATGTTTTTCTATGTGGTTTTAATTTTTAATGATTCGGAATTATTTAGTGTGAAAATAAGTTGTGCAATCTGGTTGTAAATTTACAGTAACTATTTATTTTAAATTGCTTCTCCCAAGTTTTTTAGATCAAAGTAAACAAAATTGCCTTCTTAACTGAATTATCAACTGCCTACTAAGTTATTTATTTAAAAAAGAAAAAATACGTATACAAAACTTATATTTTAAAATACAGTACTACTACATTATTTGACTGGAAATGGTTGTTAATAATTTATTGTTTAAATAATAGCAAATAATATTTATTTTAATTTACAGAAAATATATTTTAATAAATAGTTGCATTAAAAATATTGTACTGCGTAACCAATATCGTAATATTATCTTAAGTTAAACTTTATTTTATGTATTTATGCAAATTAAAACAATAGAAAATTTTCTGCTGCACGACCACAAAACTAAATAATTTTCATGAAATATAATATCACTTTATAAAATTAATGTTGTATTTTATTTTAGTCTCCACTTCCTAATTCCACAAAATCTCAAAAAATGCGTTTGTAATTGGATTCTACGCTGTTGTCTAGCTACCAATCGTTCACACTATGACCGGCACATGCATTTCCTATTGAACAAAACTCATTAAAACTAAATATTGTTCAATGTAAGCACAATTTATCTACTGCACGACCACAAAACTAAATAGTTTTCATGACATATATTTAGTATCCCTTTATCAAATTAATGTTGTATTTTATTTTAGTCTCCACTTCCTAATTCCACAAAATCTCAAAAATTGTATTTGTAATTGGATTCTACGCCGTTGTCTAGCTAACCGATCGTTCACACTATGACTGACACGTGAATCTTCTATTAAACAAAACACATTAAAACAAAATTTTGTTCAATGTAAGCACACAAAAATAATCTTAAATTCACATCAAAATTATTCCGCGTCCTCCATAGTGGGTAAGCTCGGTAAAAATGATAAAAAAAAACAGTTCCGCTACACTATATCATACTCGTGCAAAAAAAATATATTTAAACAAATATTAATAATTTAATATATATATGGTTTTGTTCATGGCTTATTTTATATAAAGCAAAGCTATTGTTATTATAAGTTATCATTTTCTTAGCAGTTTAGAAACTACGCATGAAAGTTCTAGGCTCGAACATTTAGCCAATGCGACGATTTGGGGTGGAAACAGACAATGTTGTTATCTTTTTTTCATAGGAATGTTGTGCAGCAGCTGAAAATTTAGAAAAACACATTACTCAAATCACATGGCATTTGTAATTTAAATACCTAAAGCCATATTCCAATGTATTGGTCCTTTTGTTTTCCTGTCCTTCGTTAAGGGCCATTTGAAAGGTGCAATTTTAAATATTCTCTAATCGTTTATATCGACTATTAAGCAATACGAATGGAATTGATATTAATTGCATATTTAATTATTTCAGCTACGTTTATCCCATCTGGCAGGGGAGGCAAACTATTGTACGTGGACGGATTTACGTTTGTAAGGAGGAACGTGCACGTTCGTCACGATTCTGGGACTGTGATGTGGAGATGTTCAGCTTACAGCAGCAATCGATGCGAGTGCAAAGCTGCAACTTTTCTAGATCAAGTGATTAAAGTGCATAATACTCACAACCATCCACCGCCGCGCTATTACGCTAATCCTTACGGAGAAATGGTAAAATTGTAAATAAATTATATGTGTATGTAAAAAAAAATTATTAAACATATTTTACATGTCATATGTGTTATTTTTTATCCCGATACAAATTTAAATGTTGTATTAATTTCAATGGATTAATCCAAAGCGTTCCAAGTCTTCCAAAAATCTTTGAAATTGTTTATATATACTCGGCCAGTGCATGAGAAGCAATTTATCGATGTACATATTAAATCATCAACTCTAAACGTTGTATCAATTATATAATCGCCTTTGAAGTTAGAATATAAAGTATATTTTCTGTTGTATGTTCGTTTAATATCAGAGATAAAAAATAGTTATTAAATTCGATATAATATCTCAGAATTATATAATAATCTAATTTTAAAACTATATAGTATATATAAAGTGATACATATAAGAGCTTTATTTAGCTTCGGCCTTAGCCTCCGGCCTTCCAAGCCTTCCAATTTGTTAGATTTATTAACGAGGATTTTGTGGTAAAAATCTGAGAATTACTCACGGTACGTATTTTTTCTATTAATATTTATCTTAACATTTTTTTGTTTGTTTTAGTGTTGTACATACCGTCGCGCAGAGGTGGTAAACTTTTGTACATGAATGGATTCACCTTTGTGAGACACACGGCCAATCGAGCCAACTATAATGGAACAGTTTTGTGGAGATGTTCTTCCTACTTTGTTTGCCGATGTATGTGCACAGTGTTAACCCTCAACGACATTTTAGTGAAACATAAAGGAGAGCACAACCATGAACCACCTCGCTATCACCAGACTGCATCTGGAAAATTTATTAAATTATAATTTAATGACCACTACAAAAAGGATTCAGATGATTTTGTTCTAAAAAAACTATGTACAATTAGTTTAATATTTAACTCTCGAAGGTATTCATATATATTCCGTATTGCACATTTTTTTACTTAAAACCCCGGTTTATTCCAAGTCGGGGGCGAAGTGGTAGTTCTGTGACAAATAAAGATAGTTTAATGACGATGAAATTGTTTCAGTGTAGTAGTGTTCTTGGTTTTTGCTACCTTGAAAAAATAACGGGAAGTCCAACGTCCCTTTTAAGTCTTTGATTAATTGCGATAATTTGGGGCGGAACCAGACTCTTTGTTTTTATCTAATACAGATCTAAGATTCGAAATTCGTACATTTGACAACGTAGCTATTTCCTGGAATATGTATGCTGTACTTGCTTGTTTTTTTTTGCTAAAGTAAGGTCCAACGGTTTCTGTGCACTTGCTCGGAAATAATAAATACCACTAATAAATTTTTGTTTGAATTTTTGGAACAAAAACAACTCATATACCTAAAAAAAAACTATAGTTATTTTAAACCTTTAGACCAATTGTCATTTTCTCCAAATGAAACATTTATTAATTTCTACATTTTGTAAGTAGAAATGTTCATGTATGTTTATTTACTTATTTATTTAAAATATATGTTGTTTATTTGCCAATACTTTTTTGTTTTGAAATAAATTTATTTATTTTGATTAAAATTAGTTTATTACAAATGATTACGTATGTAACATATTGTTCTTAATAAATAAATTTACATATAAAACATGTATATTATTTAGTTTATTATTTCGGTATTTGAGTCACTATATGATTTATAATTATTTTTTACATTTTCAGTCTATTTCCTGCCGACTCGAAAACGTTACCAGCTATTGTACTTCAATGGGTTTACTTTTTCTAAACACAACGCGAACCGCACTCATAAAAATGGTATATCTCTTTGGAGGTGCTCATCATATAATTCTCACCGCTGTCCTATTCAAATATACACAAAAGACGGAAAGGTGCTGGTGACCAAGGGCGATAATCATAATCACTCTGCGCCAAATTATCACCTGACTTGCAAAGGAGAATTCATAAAGATTTAATAATGCCTCCTTAGTCGTGACTATTCTTTTTGTATTGCAATTATATAAATATAACGCTAAATCTGTTGTTGAATACTCCTAAATATGTGAGCTGGTTTGATTTATAGTGAACGGGTTTATTCTGAGCAATATAGCCATAAGATCAACTCTCGCTCCCTTAACTACGCCCTGTGTGAAAAACCATAAATAATTATCTGATCAACTGTACTTTACGATATTTACAACAGTATCAATGAGGACAATAATCTTTGCTTCAGAGATGACAATGAAATAAAATTCCTTTTGAATAAAATGTTATACATAATTATATTGTTGAAGCGTTAGAAAAAAAATAATCATCTACAAGTTAGAAGTGAGACATCAGATATCAAATCAGTGACATATATTTTATTAATTATCGACTAATATAAAAGCTTACATTCAATAGATTCCACTATGAATGATCTAGTTCATTTATTATAAAAATAAAAAAACATAAACTTTGATGATCGATCGGATATATATTTTTATATTATTTAAGTTTTGCTCTCCAAGATAGGATAGAAGTTAAAAAAACAAACTGGTCATATGGGATTTGAATATAGGTCTTTCGGGTTTTAGTTACCGACTTATGCTGGTTGCTTAACAATTATTTAAAATAAAAAATCTATTACGCTTGTAATCACACTAGATCAAAAAATATGCTTTTAATTATTATTCATCGGTATTTGTCAGACTTAAACCATTGATCTTGGAGTTCTAAATTTTTATAATTTTTAATTGTTTAAAAGTAAGATGTGTCGCTTTCTAGAGGAACAAACAAATGTTTTTAGATTTGATTTTCTGTTTTTATTCGAATGACTTTTTTTCAATGATTCTCATTAGGATCTACTACAGTTTCATAACCAAGTTCTTTTGATTATAATAATATTATATAACAACTTAGTATTCGTAAAACTAATTCTTTGCTATCTTGAACTTTATATTGTATAATCATAATTGAGTTTTAAATCAGTATATATTTAATAATTTAAATTTACTAAATATTTATATTGTTTTCAATGTTAACATTTTAATTGTGCATTTATAGCAATTTAGAGTAAAAAACCTAAATATTATTATTGAAAACTTCACATACAATAATTAATAATGTAATGAAAAACTAGTTATTTATTCCTTTTCTAGATATTTAAATACAAATTTAAAATAATATATATTTTCATAGTTTTAGTGATAATGAAATCTTGTATTTACAGTTTAGTGTATATTTTAAAGTCTAATAACTCGTTGCAAACCTAAAATAAATTTCAGACATAATAAAATGTTGTTTATATAATTTTATTTATGCTTTAAGAAATTATAAATGTTATATTTATTTTATTATGTAAGTTTCTAAAATATTTTTTAGTTTATATTATATTAAGTTATAAATAACTAGTAAAATGTTTATTGTTTTTGTTTTTAACTAAATAAAAAAATATGTTGTTAACATTTCAATTGATGTTTAACAACTTACAGATTGTTCAAAAAAATATTATATAAACTTAGTTGTATATTTTATAATAAATATATTTTTTCAAATTTTTAATTACTTTTAGTTTTTACAAAACGTATAAAATAACGGTTTTTAAACCTTTTGCGAAAAAAATTATTTGTTATTTAATTTTAATTTAAAACTGTTTTAGTATAGATTGTTACTAATGCTAATTTTGTTTCTAGTGCAATACATACCGACGAAAAAGGGCGGAAAACTACTTTATTATAAGAGCTTCACTTATAAGTTTAACTACAACACCAATACGCAGGCAAATTATAGATGTTCCAAGTGTAGGATGGTATTAAAATTACCACACGACTCTGGTATCCCAATAGTGGAAGGAAATCATGACCATGATCCCCCAAAATATTACAGAACTGCAACAGGAGAGTTTGTCAAAGTTTGATTAAAATACAATTTAACATGTGTACTATTTATTAAGAAGTAAACATATTGATTCCACAATATTTATGTTAACCACAGAACAAAGAATCTATAGAAATTGCATAGAAATTAAAATTTTAATATTGACAAATAAATGGCGTGTTAAGGTTATTTAAAATAACATAATGTTACCATATTTGCGATTCGACATATAAAAACCGATTATTTCTTAGAGGCAATTTGTCGCTCTTTAGATGTATGTTCATGAATTGCATATATTATTTAATGCAAACTTTTGGGTATAAATAAATAGTACACAATAAGTGGCTAATTATATAAATTTTATGTTGTTCCTTCAAACGTTAATAACCATTATATTTTTTGATACGTTAGTAAAAATATGTGCGTAATTGCTTTCTCTTTTTAACATTAACACGTCATATAAAGTAAAACATTATTTAGGACAGTTTTTTTATGGATTTTTAAACTCCTACAAAATAAATGTCAATTTTTTTATACTACTGACAATCAAAATGTGGCAAACGAGACTCAAAATATTGTCCATTTACTTTAATTAAATACTTAACTTTTTAAAACATATTTCAAAATAATAATTTTCAAGTCTATTATTCTTAAGATATATTTTTTCCTTTTATCTTAAAATATTATAATATGTTTAAGAAAGGACAGATGATTTTTGTGTGTTGTATTTTCTATTTAATCAATTAATATTTTTAATTGTATTTATAAATTAATTATAAAAAATATTTTTTTAAAGTATATGTTTTATTTTATATTTAAATAAAATGGTTTTGAAAAACTTTCTCTATTTTTGGTATTGTGTTGTTGAAAACAAAATCTTAACCCTTTTGTTGCCGAAAACCGATATTTCGATTTTTGCTTCTTAAGAAAAACATTGAATCCAACGTAATTATTAAAAATACGATTATATTTTTATGTATCGTTTGGTCTTTAGAGGAAAATAATATTTTTTCCGAACCTATATTGTTTTGTTATGTAAGACTTCGGCAAGCAATGGGTTAATATATTATAATTAGTAAAAAAAAAATTATTTGTGATGTGTATTGTTAAAATTTTGACGTTTTATTTTTATTTTTTAGTGTACTTCATACCAACTAATAAGGGCAGAAAATTGGTTTACTACAAAAGCTTTACTTATTGTTTTAACTACAATGGCAAGACGCATACGAGTTATGTATGTTCAAAGTGTAAAACTACATTAAAATTGCCACATAATTCTGAAAATCCATTAGTGGAAGGAACTCATAATCATGACCCACCGAAATACTACAGAACTGCAAATGGAAATTTTGTTAAACTTTAATTCTTTTATAATAATTAGATATAAGATTTTTCAATTTTAATTTTCCTTATATAATAATTCTATTTTAATTTTTCTTATTTTTTATTTATACAATTAACAAGTATGGGTCTAAAAAATATTTATAAACCTTTTATGATTTTTTGCGTTATTTCTTGACTTCTGAGAAGTGTAAATAAAATTTGATTTTAATGAGCTTAAATATTAATACATACACACAATCATTTATATGACTCTTCTTTTGAAGTTTTTCTTAATATTTTGTCCTTTAATTGTAACCACCAACCTTTAATTTAATATTACTATATTGTAGTTAACATTAAAACTGTAATCATGAAAATATTAATGAACCAGTAAATTGTATTGTATATAACAGTATGTATATAAAATAATTACCCAATTGAAATAAATGTTCTATAAAAAAATGGCCCCTAATTTATTTCCTTGACTTATAAAATCCTAGTAATTTTTCTCTTTGTCGCATCTAAAATAATTATCTTTGCTGAAAGGCAATTAGAAAGTCATTTACAATCAGGGGCGTACGATGAGATACTTTCCCTTTCGCTCGCTCGCGTTCTAAGTGACGAGAGTGAGTGAGAGATAAGATAGGACGCCCTTATCTCTCACTCACTCTCGTTACTTAGCACGCGAGCGAGCGAAATTGTACGCGCCTGCTTACAATAAGTAAATTACCAATGCACAAATTTGACGTTTGTAACCTTCTTTTGCGTTATCAGTTATTTTTTTCAGATAAAATATATATAGTGATATTTATTAATTATATGTATTTTTTATTATAGTACACTACATACCGACGAGAAAGGGCAAAAAATTAGTATACTACGAAAACTACACTTATGCTTTTCATTACAACGGTCTCATCCATGCGAGCTATGTTTGTTCAAAATGTAAAGCGACATTGAAAATACTGCACAACTCTGGAAAGCCAATAATGGAAGGAACTCATAATCATGATCCACCAAAGTATTTTATAACTTCAAAGGGAAACTTTATTAAACTTTAATTATAAGCTTTAATAAACCGTTTTTTATAAACGCTGCAAATTAGTCGTAAAAGTTAAATTGTTAAATCTCCCGAATTAATTACTATTTATTTATCTTGAATATCTAGTATATGTGAAAATATTTTGATTTAAATTCCTGGTAGATCTGTATGCATATAGCTCGTTAAAAAATACTAAGAAACAAACATATATCAGTAGTTCACTAACTGCGAACCTAAAACTGGTCGATTGGCGAGTGCTTAATCCCTTACCGACTGACCCAGTCAGCTTATTTCTGATCCATGGCATACAACCGCACGCGGTTTGCACGCATGTACTGTTTAAAAAACATTCGTGCATCATACAAACTTGCATACTACGAATATTAAACTTATTATTTTCAATATAGCGGTTTTATTAATGTCAATCTGGAATGCCCATATTGGAAGGAATGATCTACTCATGTATTTACTTTTAAGCTGCAAATGGAAACTTTATCAAATTTAAATTATACACTACAAGTTAGTCGTGATAATTAAATTGCTTTTAACTTGCTTAAATATATTTACAATTGTTTATTGCTGTATATGTATATTTAAAAAAAAATGAATGTACATAATGTATAGAACTACACTACTGTGCAAAAGAAATGTGCACCTGACACAAATATGATTCGAGACAATTATTTAAAAATATTGGTAAAAGTATAAATACTGTTTTAATAGATGTATTTATTATTTATTTACAAGAAAAATATCAGTTGATTATATAATATTTTGTAATTGTAATTTTAAAAAAATATCGGATCAAGTGGTCTCTTACTTTTTCACAGCGCTGTGTTTTTAATACAACAGTATTATATGTCATAATTAAGCGAATTTTATACAGTATGATAATAAAAAAATATGTATATATGAATATTTAAACAGGTTAATAAATGTAACGATAACTTTCGTTGAATGTATACTAATTTTTTGTTCCTTCTTTTGATTTTACAAAGGTTGCTAGTTGAATAATGTATAATGAATTACTGTATTTAAATATTAATTAATATATACGTGAATGTATTTTTATAATAATTAAATTATATAATACAGAATCGTCATATATAGGGATTCCAATCCCGGGATCCCGAACGATTTTCAATACCCGATGAGTCCCGGGATTATAAAACATAATCCCGAATTTTTCGGATTGATTGATTTATCAAGCACAATCGAATTATTATTGACAACATCGTTATATTTCGTGTACAAACTTGCGCGAGTTGCACGTGTCATCTGTGAATCTTTGAGGCTGTGAGTCTGAACGTGCTTTTTCAGCAGCAGGCTGCTTAGGAACCAAAATCAGATCAAGGCTTAATGATAAAACACTTGATGCTTTGATGTTACTTCGTGAGTTTTTTTAAAAATAATGTTTTCAATTAATTGTGTCTATGAATGTACATATGTACATACATTGTCAAAAGTTCATTTTTTTCTTCTCAAATAAATATATAAGACCTTCCCTTTTTTATTTTTATTATATTATTTTCTATTTTAAGCCCAAGACTAAAATTATACGTATTTTATACATTGTACGTTATAAAAAACAGATGTAAAAATATATTGTATTATTCATTTTAAATTATTTTTATCGATAAAATAACATGAAAATTATCCCGGGACTGGTCCCGGGATCCCGGGATAGACTAATTGCAATACCGAAATCCCGGGATCAAAATTTTGACCCGGGATTGGAATCCCTAGTCATATAGGATTAAAATGGTGAAATAAGCAAGAGGATCATTTTCTTCTAAATATCACACTAGTGCGTTTTATATTAAATTAAAGCTAATACATGATTGTTTAAAAAATCATCTTAAATCACAGCACAAAACCATGTTTCTCAATTAAGATATATTAAGCTTACCTTTCGTCCCAATTTGCCCGGAAATGTCACAATTTGACAAAAGGTTCCATAGCCCCGGCTCGATTGTGAATTTGTCTTGGCTTTAAATTTTTTACATATATGTATAACATTTTTTTTAATAAACGGTGTTACGATTTATTTAGTGACACGAGTAATGTCCATTTTTGTAATTGTTAAGTAAGTCATCGCCAGACAATGCATTGACGAGGTTGTCGAAAAATATATTTTTTGTCGAAAACATTATTATTTATTTTTTAATTTTTAAATCCTCATATGCCAAAAATAAAGTTAATATACAATAAATATTAAAATACTTTATATTATATTTGAATTATATAAAGACTTTTTGACACTGAAATATTTTATTAATTCAATTTTATTTTTATTTTTGCAGTACACTATATTCCAACGAGAAAGGGCAAAAAACTTGTATACTACAAAAATTACACCTATTGTTTTCACTACAGCGGAAACACGCATACGAGTTATGTATGTTCAAAATGTAAGACGACATTAAAATTACTACACAATTCAGAAATTCCGATAGTGGAAGGAACTCATAACCACGTTCCACCGAATTACTTCAGAACTGCAAATGGAGATTTTATTAAACTTTAATAGATTTGCTTTTTATGATACGCTACAATTAATTTACTATTTTAATATTATTTTTTGTTTTAAAATATCTACGTTTATTTAATAAAAAAATATTATATAATTAGACGTATATGTATGTACAATATATATTTAATATAGTAACACTTGGTTAAAAATACAACATTATGATTCTACTGCTCGTCATAAATTAGGCGGATTAAAAATATATAAAGCAGTCTATGAACATTTTATAAATATTCTGTATTTAATTAAATTTAATGTGTTGTGATTTTATATTCCTTGTGTGTTGATAATATTATGTATCTGTGTAATTTTTAAAATAAAAAATAGACATAGTTGCTTTATTTTTTTAATGTCATAAAAATATACTCTTGATTTATTTTTTGCAATTTTTATAGTAATGGAACTAATAAGAATGTATAGAGCTGTTACGACATATATATGGAAATGATGATATTGAATAAAATACTAATTAGATCATATCTATTTTATTTATATATTTTTTAATGAGTCCTATTAAAAAAAACCGTCAAAACTTTTTCTGTCAGACACTCACTATCGCGAGATACCGTAGCAAGTTATGCCACATTATTGTTTATTTAAAAAATATCAATTCGTACATCTTAATAACATCTTTTCTTAGACTTTGATTTATTATTTCACCAGCGATATGCAACTTGCGGCCCGCAAACATATTTTCTGCGACTCAATAAGCATTTTGAAAATTAGTGGAATAAGCAAATTCTTCATATTTTTTTATTACACATATGCTACTCTCTGTTTGCTGAAGTAGCTCATTTTATATCTAATATGTACCACGTAGATCGATTTAAGTTATTCATCACGATATTTTTTCCGTGAGATTAGGAAAATCTAGAAAAACCTAATATGTGAATAACGATCAAAATTGTAATTATATAATAGTCAGGAATTACTAATTTTGATCTTCCAGACTTGATAGTTTGGATTCGAACATTGTATTTGGAGTATTGTTCGTCGACTATACCACTGGTCTACCATGCAGTTTCGAAATAAAATGTGCATATGTATTTAATTCTATATATGATAATAAACATTATTGGGGCAAAATTTTTATATTTAAAAAAAATAAGTTTTAAATGGAAAAGGGAAGATTTTGAATCGCTAAAATTTACTTTAAAATTTGTAGAAAATTTTAAATTTTATGTATATTATAAATGTTTGCTTTACTCCTTCACACCTAAAATGATCTTCACGCGTGCAACAACTTGACTTGATACTTTTAGTTCTAAATCTCGCTGCAATATTATACATTTTTTACTGTTTTATTTCAATTGTGCAAATTTCTTAGTATATGTCTTATTTCGGTCGTATTTAGTTGTTTTCATTTAATAAATATCATTTCTTTTTGGTTCGTTGATAATTTTAAATATAAATATTTACACCCTAAAAATGAATATATCGCACCTAGAAAAAATTTGTCAAGACATTCATTTCCGCACTATTGAATATGTTTATTCATGTTACTCAAAAAATATATTATCCATTTACTAAATTTGAGTAAACTACACAACTTATAATCAATAGATGTCACTGCAGCTGGGGTCAGTTTTTTTTATAAATAAAAAATTAAGTGCCGCTGCCGGGGCCTGAACCCGCAACCTCTGAAACGTTACGGACTACGCTATTCCGTCCTAGTATGCCTAGACTTGGGCTAGATGTTTTCTGTGTCGATTCGAAGTAAGCTTCACTGGTGGTGAGCTCTCAATTCGAACTATCTTCAGTTGAGATTAAGTATGTACTATGTAGTTCGAATTTGGAACAATAGTGGAACAGAAACATTTCCGATTTTTATATAATATTGCAAAATAAATATTTTTGGTGAAAGAAACTGTTTTCAGCTTCGTGCAGAATTTTCATGTTTATTTTTGAATAATTAATACCCGTTGCTACAAAAGGTTAATATTTTTCGTATAATCTTGGGTTAATGTTGTTTTATTGTATGTTTGATTTAATGTAATTTTTGTAGGCAGTGCATATGATGAATATATAAATAATTTTATTTTTTAGTGGAATATATACCAACTAAACAAGGAGGAAAACTGCTCTACTATAAAAATTACACTTATAAATTAAAATTTACTGGCAAAACTCATAAGACCTATAAATGTTCAAAATGCGGAGTGTCGATAAAAATACCACATGACTTTGGAAAGATAATAGTCGAAGGTACACATAACCATGAGTCTCCGAAGTACTACAAATCTGCAGATGGAAAATATATTAAACTTTAATGTGTTAACAATATTGTACAAATTTAAATACATTATTATAAAATAACGCTCGTTTATAATTTGATATTTAATTTTACCCACTATGCTAGAGTTAGTTTAATAGTTGTTAGTAGTAGCTATGTGTATGATAATTTTGTTTTATATTTTAGTTGAATTTATACCAACTAAAAAAGGAGGAAAACTGCTGTATTATAAAAGATTCTCTTATAAATATAAATACAGTTGTAAAAAATTTTCGTCATACATATGCTCAAAATGTAAGGCTAAATTAAAATTACCCATAAACTCTCTAATACCAATAACAGAAGGAAGTCATGAT
This sequence comes from Plectrocnemia conspersa, assembly GCF_051122295.1. Taxonomy (NCBI): domain Eukaryota; kingdom Metazoa; phylum Arthropoda; class Insecta; order Trichoptera; family Polycentropodidae; genus Plectrocnemia; species Plectrocnemia conspersa. Next base: position 7,858,498 of record NW_028277169.1, read on the forward strand.
CATGAACCACCGAAATATTACAGAACTGCGACTGGACAACTAGTTAAACTTTTTTAAGACTAATGTCACTTTTGTGTATGACCATTAGAAATTTATTATAATAAATATTCCCAACTAAATTATTTTTTATTTTTCTCTTTTAATTTTTAATTGCCTTAATTTTTTATAAATTAACTAAATAATTTTAAATTTCAGTTCATTACTTACCATCTGCAAAAGGCCGAGAATTACTATTGTTGAATGGTTACACATTTCAAAAAGAATCTGCGTCTCCGCAGAAAGCTTTATGGAGGTGTTCATCATACAAAAAAACTAAATGCAACGCTAGGGCCACTACTAATGTTGTCTCAAAGACTTTGATTAGAGGCAAGGAGACTCACAATCATGATCCTCCCCAGTATTACATCACAAGTGCAGGAAATTATATTAAATTGTAAATGTTGCTAAAACATGTCAATATTTAAAATGTTTACAAAATACATAAAATATATATATGTAATAAAATAATGTCTTTTTGTTTATAATAAACCATTAGAAAAATAATAATTTTAGTAAGTTATATAATATATTTATGCGTATTATTTGATAATTATTGCTTTATTTTTTATTTTAGTCGAATACATACGAACCAACAAAAAAGGTGGAAAACTACTCTACTACAAAAGTTATACTTATTATTATAAATACAATTGCAATAATTATTCTATGTATTTTTGCTCTAAATGTAAGGCAAAATTAAAATTATTTACTGACTCCGGTCTACCATTAGTGGAAGGAAGTCATAATCATCAACCGCCGAAATACTACAGAACTGCAAACGGAGAATTTGTTCGACTCTAATTATGTTATAATTGTTTATATTTAATATATATTTTAATTTGTCTATGAACCATGGCGCCAATATTGCCAATAGTTTAATAAGTAATATTTTAAATTAAAATTAAAAAAAAAATTGTCAATAATAATTTTGGTTACATATTAGATTTAATTCATACGAATGTACGTAAAGTAATTAAGAGCGAGCTTACATTAGTGCTGGAAGATAATTATCAACCGGCGCTAACGATGAAGTTAAATATAAATAAAAATGATTTGATTGAAAAATTAACCTTGATGTAAAATCTGCCATATCAGCCTTTTATGAGGTGCTATATTGTGCATTTGATCAGTACTTTACTCGAAAGTTCCCTTTAGTACTTAACGTGATGTTTTTTACTGAGATCATTTCATTACTATAGTTATGGAATACATTTGAACTGGATTTGGTACCGCCCGTTTCAATGCTAGCCTTCTGTATATATTTTTTTATTTTCTTTCTTAGTATGTATTATTTTTTGCGTATTTTATAATAATACTATGTATCTTTTTGGACCATCGTAATGCATCGGGGTAACCTGTTAGGTTATGATGGTCCTAATTTAAATAAAATAAATAAATATTAATAAATGTGTAACGATTATTTAATGTATGTAGTACTTTAATGGCGTTGATCTAATGATTTCGCTTGACTTTATTGTATATATAATTTGTTTATAAATAATCAAAGAATATAATTTGCTATTGTTTGTTGACGAATATATCTCCAATAACATACTTAGTATTACGGGTGGTGGGGAACCCGCTCATCCGGCCGTTTCAAGCTGGGTACCCACCCATAAGGGTTGGACTAGTAGGGCCTTATTACACGCAATGAATTCCATGTAGTTATACTTCCATTCTTTATTGACCGCTTCTCTCCTGCCGAAACGAAACCAAGGCATTACTACATTGACCGTTGCATCGACACCTTTGGACGCAACCTTTGACGTCGGCGTATTAGTACACTCATGTTTTGGAAGCACGTTTTTATGATTAATCATCGAGATATTATTTATTAGCATAATTATTTTTAGTTAATGCTTATTTAAAAATAAATAAAGATATTTTTTGTCTAAAAGTTGTTTTATATTACCTTGGGTATATAAAACATATTTTATTTTAGTTAAGTTTTTCTTTTTTTTAATTTAATTGAATATATATTAATTAGAATAATATTAATGCATAGCTATATTTTATATTTTAGTGGAATATATACCAACAAAAAAAGGCGGAAAACTCCTCTACTACAAAAAATATACTTATTATAATAGATATAGCTGTAATAATTATTCTATGTATTTTTGCTCTAAATGTAAGGTAAAGTTGAAATTATTTAACGACTCCAGTGTACCGTTTGTGGAAGGAACGCATAATCACGAACCTCCGAAATACTATAGAACTGCAAATGGATCATTGGTTAAACTTTAATAATATTTTCATAGTTTTTTTTTTAATATGGGTGTGAAATAAATATTACTTGAGAATATTTTTTTTATATGCTTATAGTATTAGTTTTATTTTTATTAGGACTAAATGGGTATTAAAATAATTTTTCTCTCTCTCGTATTTTCTTCAATGATTTTTTTTCAATAATGTTTAAATTTCATGTAGCAATTTAACATTAGTTAAATATCTAAATGTTAAATATGCAATTTAATATAAATAAATTAAATAAACATTTTATTGACTTATTATTATTTATTATAATTACTTTTATTTTATCATCTATATAATTTTGATATTATTTTACTTGAAATAAACTGTTTTTTTATACCATATTTTTCAAATTTCGCGATTTAGCGTTACTTATTCAATCGAACGTAATTATATAAACTCAGATAACACTCCATCACATATTAGGCAACAAATTCCTACCATATACTATTTTATTTTTTATGTAATTGCTGGTTGAGAAGTATAATAATTTAGTATTTTAATTAGGAGTTGAAAATGTATTTTTTGTGCTTACAATAAAATAAATAAATATTTTTTATTATCACTATTTTTAATTGCTCTTAATTTAATTAAAGATAAATGTGTTTTTAATCAATAAATTAAGACGACACTGTACAAATATAAGATCTTCAAAATATTCAGATCTTCATTTTGTACAAATATATTTGAAAAAGTATCAAGAACGCAATCGCAACTTACATAGTTTATTTATTATTAAGAGTTAGTAGACAAAAACATATACACGTACAAAAAAGTGGTCACTAAGAACAGGACTAAATTATATAAAATAAAATAAAATTATAAACTGTAGCGACCGCGAATATAATGCAGTACAAAACTAATATTCGACTCTACTGCACCTCAACGCTCGGACTACATTTTCTGAACGGACTTCTTCGAACTCGGTCTTACACCTACAAACATGCACCGATGCCTTCTAGATTCTGAGAGATTTCACAAGGCCCACTTTGTACAGTTTGCTGTACAAACGTCCTCCTACAGCGTCAATGACCCACGACCTGAATGCTTCAAAACAATTAATATTAAAAAATCATAAGACTGTGTGAAATGTTTATTAAAATAAATTGAATTGTCGGGAATTTAAACATCATAGAAAAATTAAATGGAACATATCTAGCTGCTGGACGGCTTATTGTCCGCCATCTAGTTACGCAAACTACGGTTCTGGGTAAAAACCCTTTGTATTGGAACTTCTGCGTGCGTCCGAAGCGTTCGGGTGCCCTGCCGTCGTCTTAAGCTAGTGATAGTGCTGCGTCTCTAGGAGTTGATATGACCGGCCGGCCGAGGAAGACCACAGACGGCTCCGCCTGATCATCGCCCGCATCTGGCTGCTGATGAGGACCATTGTCATGGAAGCTACTGCTTGAATCGGTTGGGCCTAATCTGCTATAGTTGCGCCTCTTTGTAGTAAACACTTGTTTATGGCCCTGAACTGTAATTTTCTATATCGATGGGATTAAAAAAATAAAAAGTCGCGTGTTCACTGCACTTCTGCTAAACAAACTTTATTAAAAATAAAGTTTGATGAAAACTACATCTTCGGTATTACCGGTATTACAAAATAAAAAACCGGTAATTACCGAAATTTATGAATTTCGTTAAAAATTATATATTTTAATTATATTTTAAGTCTTATTTCTTTGCTGACTGGCATTTCATGGTCTACGTCTACAACAACACAAAACAGATGGGTGTACATTTCTAAGAAGCTTTTATATTTTATGACCCCCCAATATACCTAATTTATCTGGACGGATTGGAGTCAGCGAATGGCCGTCGGAAGTAATTCAGATACATTTGACAGCTCTTTTGAATAGCAGGTAAAAAAGGCCGGCCGGAAAGGCAAGATCTTTTTCGGTATGTTTCTCAAAAGAGTCGCCAAATTTATACAGTTTTGTTTTGACATCCTTGCTGATCAGTAATACGCGCAGCAGAAATTAGCACAATTTATTCGAAAGTTTTACAATTTCTACACAACCCAGAACAACAAAATCACAATGATCACAGCATATTTAAATTACCTTCGAAAACAACGATAACCAAATTAATAATAGAATTGATAGAGAAATTAAATTTATATGAAGAGGAAAATGAAAATGAAGATGATGAAAATCCTGAAGAAGTTATTTTAAACGAAGATATGCCAAGTGACAATAATTTTTGCTCATTAAAAGGAAAATTATATTAAAAAAATGCATCAAAATCTTCATTATAATGTGCGAAATGAAAGAGTAAATAAAAGCTCGAATTTACAAACTACGATTCGCAAAGAAATGAAAACTTTTTGCGAGGAAAACATTCGTGGTAAACATTTAGAAATGGTTTACCAATATTTAAAAACCATTCGTCCTACTAGTGTAGAGTCCGAGAGAGCCTTTTGAGCCGCAGGATTGATTTGCACGAGAATAAGGTCTAGGTTAGCGGACGAAAGTTTAAGTACATTGTGTTTTTTAAAATCCTATTTTAATACAAAAAAAAATTGTAAATAAATTCATTCTATTTTTTTTCTGTTTCTTTTTATAAAATATTTTGATTTAATAAACGTAATGTAATGATTTGAATGTATGTATTGTAATAATGTAATAATTAGTTTTAATAAATTGTTTGACCTCCTCATTGTTATACAATTTTATCGATTAATAGTACATTTTCAAAAAAAATGTATTGTGTATCTTTTATAAAATTTAATAAGTTTAATGATTATGAAAGTAATTAACAATTAACTAACGTAAATTATCAAATTAATTAATTATTAATAACCAATAGTTAACAAATTAATGATAAATGAAACAATTGGGAGAATTAATAATAGAAGTTGAATAAAAGAAGACGGTATTACCGGTAAAATATTTTTTTCGGTAATACCGGTATTGCAAAAGTCGGTATTTTTGGAATCCCTAGTTACAGCTTACAAATTTAGTATTTTAATTATTACATATGTTTTTTTATAGAAATAAAAGTAAAGATTTTTTCGCTAATTATTTTATATTATATCTGTTTGTTTTATATTTCAGTTCCAGTTCAATATATACCATCGCAAGCAAAAGGCCATGAATTGCTGGTATTAAATAGTTACACCTTTCAAAAAAAATCTATGACTAGGTCCAAATATGTATGGAGATGTTCAACATACGCGAAAACGAAGTGCAACGCTAGGGCCACTACTGACATTGCCTCAAAAACTTTGATTAACTCCAAGGAGACACATAATCATGACCCTCCACTGTATCATATCACAAGTACTGGACGCTATGTAAAACTCAATATAAGAAACTAATGATTTATAAATATATATTTCAAGTCTAGATGTCAAATATTATTGTATTTATTATTTCATATATGTTTGCTTAAAATATAATGCAAAATTGAATCTGATATTCGACTTTTGTAGACCAGTAGTAAAAAAGTATGTTTCTTCATACTTCTATTATTCTAATGACTGAGATTATCATTTTATGTAATAAATACTCAAATGCCATTAGTTTGTATTTTATTTTATATCAGTGTTTGAAATACTATAATTTTGCTTTAGTTTGAAATACTATCTTAGAGTATTCAAAGGGCTTTTTTGCTTGATTATTGCCATTCAAAAGAAAAGCGGATGCTTTTAAGCTTCTAGTGGTCTTCTAGGTTTATTCGGCGTAGCTCTGCTTGTTGCAAGTTTGTAATCAAGTACGATAATTTTTAAAAATGCCGGTTATTTGGGGCGAAATCTTCGTTTTTATCTAATACAAATCTCTTTGCCGTCATTGGCATACGTAAAGGCTCGAAAAATAGCATTACTAGCGTTACTCCACACCGAGCAAGCATATGTTGAAATCTGATTATTTATATAATAAGATTTAATTTTTGGGATTAGTACGCTCTTTAATAAATATTTATATACATATCAAAATGAGCTTATTAAATTTTAGTTTGGAGTCTATGTGTAAAACCAGGTGTTTAATGCTAGATTTCCAATTTTTATTACTACAAAACGTTGAGTATTAAAAATAAAATTGACTATTTTTTTATTCCGATTAATTTTAATTTTCATTCTCTCGATATTGTTGTTAAAATAGGGTCCAACGTGAGTTGCTATATTATTATTTTGATCCATAATCAACACTGTATGTATGTCTTTAATATTATTATTATTATCTTAAACTTATATATCACTAACATTTTATCACATTTTAGTCCAATTCATACCAACACTGCAAGGCGGAGAATTATTGCTGCTTAATGGTTTTACTTTTCAAAGGCAAAAAATAAACCCCACTACTATAAACTGGAGATGTTCAACTTATATAGCAAGAAGATGCAAAGCTAGAGCAATCACCAATATCAATAACACGAGACTACTGAGGAGCAGAGAAGACCACAATCATTTTCCGCCACAGTATCGCATTATCAATGGAAACTTTCATAGAATATAACCTATTTTAAATAAAAATATTGTACTTTTAAAGGTAATCAAAATATATATTTTAACTGTTTACAGAATTTTTTAAGCCCTTTAATAAACCGAACATTAGAGAGGCATTTCACATTTCTAAGAAATTTTGTGCAAATTAGTTTATTAGCTATGTCTGATCTTACTGTAGATAGGGCACCAAAATGCTCCAAAAAAACATAATAATTTAGAGGTGTTTATCTTATTACAAGACTAGATGCAAAGCTGGAGCCATGTGTTCAGAAATATTCAGCTTAAATTCAAAGGAAAACGCAACCATGAATCACCTCGATATCACATAACAAATAACAGCATATTTGTTAAAATATAATATTTAAAAGTTATACCTACGTACAATAAGCAAAATATGCTTTGTATTGTATAGTTTTTATTTCATGTCAGTTAACGATGTTATTTCGTTAACAAAGAAGCTGCAAATGTTGCCATAAAAAAATATTTTTCATACTTTTGTAGCGATTTATATACAACACCAGTCAAAAGGCACGCTAGACGCGCATCTGAAGTCACGCGAACCGTACCCACGAACCTAGCAGCTGTCTAGAAAAATGCTGCATTTCTACTATTCATTCCAATGCATGTTGTCCGGACTATACACACTCGACTACACTACACATCGACGCTCGGAATACTACTTCGCTACAAGACTTCTTTAACCATGCACTTAAGCCTCGCCTCCTGTTTGAACAATCACCTTTAGGACACACTAGTCCAATGAAATGCATAACCACGAACCACCTCAATATTACATAACAAATTGTGGAGCGTATGTAAAACTCTACAATCATACGTGTAATATATCAATAAACATATATAAATCGGTCTAGTTCGTTTTTCTCTCCATCATGGTGAAGCCCGACGCGATGGAACACGCAACAACAATATTTACTTATATCATATGTTTCATTGCAAACGGATGTTACAATACAATTTAAATTTTAGTTCACAAATTCATACCAACTTCAAGAGGCGGTGAATTGCTGCTCTTGAACGGTTTTACTTTTCAAAAACAATGCACAAATCCAAACACAATCAGATGGAGATGTTCAGCTTATCTGAGGACCAGATGTAGATCTAAGGTTGTCACTCACATTATCTACAAGACTTTACTAAGACATAAAGAGGTACACAACCACGAACCACCAAATATAAACATGGTCATGCGCCGTTTGAGATTTTCATTTGCAAACGACAATTCATAGTTATTATATTTCCAAATATTTTTAGATATATTTATCGCCAAATTAATGTAATAAAAAAAACTGATTTTGACCAAATATTGTTGATAATATAAATACTTAAGATACCACCAATTTTTTAAAAATGTGCTAAAGTGGAGAAAAACTATTTTTATAAGAATTGTTACACTGCTTATAATCTTAAAGATTACACTGTTGTGTTTATTTATAATTTTATACTTGAATGTTTTTTACTTCGTTGTTTATATGTGCATTATATTGTAGCTTGTGTTTGATTTACTTTTGATAAATAAAGCTATATGAAATGTATATGTTTATTTATACAGAGTTATCGACGCCAATAAAGATAGCATTGAGGATATCTTACATAAATAAGATTTCTTTATTCAGAAACATAATAGATTATTTATGTTTCAAAGATGATTGATTCACTTTATGTGTTTATTGATTTTTGGCAAACTGTTGTCGACAAAAAATAAAATAAATGTAACTAGTGATTTTTTTATTATTTTTTACTAACACTACTTTTAACTAACACTCATCTATTTCTTTACAGCTACCTTTGGATTTTCGCGTCATGGAAATCAAGTTGTAGATATGGGAAAGTACAGATTCGCAAAATTCACAATGTTGCTCCACGGAGTTATAGTTTGGAGGTGTATCAAACAAAGTATGATGCATTGTAAGGCAAAGATATACACAAAAGGCAATCAACTGTTGCGATTTGTAAACTTTCATAACCACTGAATGTTATAAAAATTATAAAAAAGTTCCTATTTAATAAAAACGAGACGAGGTACAAATGTTTATACTAAAACAACTAAAAATTAACTAATATTATGTGTATAATTGATTAGAATTTTGCCATTATAGTATTATTATTCTAGTCTACATAAAATGCTATCTAGTCAAATGTTTAATGTATCAATATTTATAATATAAAATTTTAATACTATGTTCTAATTTGCACATTTCTGATGTACAATAAGATATTACCAAATATTATAAATATTGTAATTAAAATTCTTTACGTGTCATGTTTATAAACTATGATAAATATATTTTTGTATTATTTCTAAAAAATCCTCCGATTACCTGGATCTGCTGAAAGTAAACAGCGTCTGCTTATTTCGTGTTGGTGTAGCTTCACTTGAATTGTCATCTTTTTTCAAATTGCGACTTTTTAAAAAAATCAGTGCTATGTTTAAAAAATCTAGAGAAAAAAATATTTTACAATGTGTATTAAAATTAAAATAAAACACATTTTTACAACTTAATATATAAATAAATCTAATTAATTCGTAACTTACAATATGTATTTTTTTTACACATTTTTATATAAAGAAATGTACCTTATTATTGTGGCCTTCGCCGTACGGATTTTTTAAAATGAAAGTAAAATTTACTTACAGAAATTACTCTTTTCGTTTTAAAACCAAAAAAATGCAAATGTTTGCCATTAATTAACTAATAAATAAGTGTTTTATTTTTGTCATCCAATTATATATACTTCAACATTCCTAAATTTAGGAAAAATGCTTAGTTTTATTCTCATCGTTCGCAGCATTTTACAGTGACGTAAAATTATAAAAAATAACTTTTTTATCGAATAACAATTATATAATCAATTAACAGATATTTAAAGAGTACTGTCTTACTTTCTAATATATTGATCCATCAAAGCGCTCTAAGTGGTAAATGTATTTCTCAGCTCAGATTTTCATACATACATGCGCTTTTCCTAATCAATTAAAAATGCTATCGGTTTTTTTTAAATGAACAATTAGTGACTCAGAAAAATATTCTATTGTTGAGACAATCTAACCCGGGTAAAAAAAAAACATGTCAAGAGACACGCGGCACACGCGCGCTTAAAGTTTCACGAGCCGTACTAACGTACGTGGTGGGGGCACGGCGGGCTCGTACGGCTGTGCTTATAATGCGGTACTAAAGCCGGACTAGACTCACTTGATACATTCTGGAGTCTCCAGAGCATCACCTCAAGTACATGTGGTTGAAACCACAAGTACAGACGACTTCAATAAGTATAAGAGTAAAAAAATTAACTACAATTTGTACTTTTCAATACAAATATCAATATTTTTGATATAAAAATAAATCTGTGACGGTGAGTTACGGACACTATCAATAAATCTGATTCGGTAGTCAAATGGTATCTATAGTAGAAATTTGAGAGCGATTTCTATTTGTATTGTATTTATTATAAATATTATATTTAATTCCATATTTATATTTTAGCCAAGTACGTCTTGTCGAAGAAGGGGAATCGTATGGTATTCTTTCGAGGATTTACCTATTACCACCATTCGAATAATTCGAGTAAATCAAAAACAAGATGGGTATGTTCAACGCATCATCACAAGCAATGTAGAGCTTTCTTGTACACGTTCAAAGATATAATTTGTTATCATAAAGGCGAACATAATCATGTAGCGATGATAAGAAGTACTGTGTATTGAGTTAGCGTTTAAAACGCTAGTCTTCTAAGTGCTTATATATTAAATAAAAAACTATGCATATAAACATTACCAAAAATTTGTTTGTAATTAATATTTTATCATATGCTTTGTAATATATAAAATAATATTAATAAAAATAAATGTAGATTAATATTTTTTTATTTTAAATTAACATGATCATGATGTTTTATGCTACTAAAAAAAGTAGATGGTGTGCTTCTGGTAGATAAGAACAGGTTACCTATACTTTATACAGTAGATAGGAACAGGCAACTTACTTTTTGATCAAACTGCAACAACATTCAATTGGAAAAAATATAACAAAACCAGATACAATTCATGAAATGCATCAAAAAGGCTTAAATGAAACTTACTCATTCATATTATTAATATTATTTTTTGCTTTTAGCACAGTACATTTCTACAGCCAAAGGAACGACTCTGGTGAAGCTCGGAGAATATTGCTATAGGTTTCATGTCAAATGTAATGTAAAAACACGATGGGTTTGTGCAACTCATCAAAGAAAAGGTTGCAGGGCTTATCTACATACCATAAATAATGTAATTTGTCGAATAAACGGTGAACACACCCATTAATTACTACTTAACATAAGTAAATGCTAGTCAGAATAGTGTCATGATATATGTGTGAATTAGTCATTATATAGTCACTAATACTACGTATTAACAATTATTTTAGATTAATTTTAAGTATACAAAATGCATAATGTGGTCAATGTATTTATATTAATGTTTAAATATAATAAATCTTGCCATGGTCATAGTCTTGTTAGTTATGTATCTTATTAAAAAGGTTGTTTTTATCTTATATTATATAGTTATAAATTAAGGCTTTTAACATTAGCTTTAAAAAAAAAATGTATTATAAAACATTAATAAATCAATATACGAATTATTCTCATTTTTACCTACATATGTCGCTACTTTTTAATTTTTAAAACTTCTGATCTAATTATTAATATTTTGTGTTTTTTAGTTACATACGCGTTCGTTAAAGGCAGGCCCTTTCTAATATTAAATTCTCACAAATTCAGCTGCGTTCACACTACTAGTCAGAAAAAAACATATTGGCGATGCACTTTTCGTGCATCAGGATGCAGAGCAGTCATCCACACTATAGGATACTCGATTTTAAAAATTAACGAAAACCATTGCCATCAATAATTATAAATAATAATTACTGTACATTGTAATAAAAAATAAATAGGTTTTTTTAATTAAAAAACAGTTATTTCATTTAAAAAATCATATATTAATAACTATGTACCAAGGTCGTAGAAATCAACGTTGAATATTTCAGGTAGAATAAATACATACATATCGATTGTAAATTTTAACTCACATTTATTTTTATGATTTCAGGTTTTTAAGTTTTTATTTTATTTGTTCCTTTTATATAAATATTTTTTGCTGCGCGTTTTTTTATATTATTAACCCTTTAGTTGCCGAAATCCGATATATGAGCTTTTGCTACTTTGACAATAATTGTCAGATTAGACCCTATTTTCTGTTATTATTGATAATAATCTTAAAAAACTCGGAAACCAGAGGGTTAAAATATAAATATTAATAATAAAAATATTGCAGCTATTTAATGGTGTACGAAATTCGGTGAGAAGACCATAAGAAGAGTGTAGAAAAAAGTTGGTAGATTCAAATTGAGGTGGATGGATTTCATGAATTTAGAATGGAAAAATCGCCAATAAAAAAGCAGATTATATATTTAATTCTCAATACAATAATGATAATTTAAATAGTAATTTAACAGAAAAAAAATTTTTGCTGCGCGGCAGAATTTTTTTTTTTCTTACTTATATTATTTGTACATAATAATTTTAATATATGTAAATGCATTTTATAAAATGAAACAGTTTATTATTTTTTTGATTATTGATTTATAGCCAAATTAAAATCTATTTAAACAATATTTATTATTTCACGCGGTACACGTGGATCTGTGTGTTTATTATGTTTTTGTATTAACTTTGTATGTTATATGTATACTGCTTCATACCTAAATATTTACTTTATTTTTTAGCAACTCCTACTTCTTCAGCATATGCATCTATTGGTAACAATTACTTGTCAAACTTATCTATGGATAATATTGAAAGTTCAAAATTACTAATGTTCACTGAGTTACCTGATACGCAACAAGAAAGTGGTTGTACGTTTTATCCCGAATCTTTAAATAATTCAAGAGAAAAAGCTAAACTTCTCAGAAACTCAGGTTTGAGTTATAAATCTGCTTCGAAAAATAAGAATTATTACGAAGCAAGAAAACTGCGCTTCCCTTGCGACGAGAAATGTAAACTAAGCTGTTCTTTAAAAATCAATGAGATTCAACGACAAGAAATTTTTGAATCGTACTGGAGTTTAGGTGATTTGTACAGACAAAGAACTTACATTGCTGCTTGCATGGTGGCTATTAAACTAAAATATCGCTATTCTTGTACTGGAAATAAACGCAATTTGAACCATGCCTATCATTTTGCAGTTGATGGAAAACGAATCAGGGTTTGCAAGTTTTTCTTTAAAGCTACTTTGGACATAAACGATAGACCGATTAGAACCGTCATTAGTAAAATGAACACTGGTTTTCTTGAACCTGAAATGAGAGGAAAGCACAAAAATCGCCGATTACCAATGACAAATAAGTAAAAAGATTATTATTACGCTTGAAAAATAAAATTTCTTGTATCAAATGCAGAGAGATGCTTTTTAAGAGTGTTGCTTGCAGAAACTTAGACAGCAATACGTACAATTGTGATACGTATTATATTAATAAAAGAGTTGCCTAATAATAAAATGCTTTTTAATTATAATCCCATGTAAAGGTCATCTTGTCCTTCGTTTACCTCAGATCACTCTCCGCGTTACATGCGATCTTAATATTTTTTTCATAATATTGTATTCAACGTATTTTGTACATTTTTAAATATTATTATTTTATATTATTTATATGGATTCTTGAATTATTGCTTATTATTTATTTTTTATAAATATAATTTATTTATATCAAATGTGCATTTATACTTTATTTAATAATTTTTTTTTTGTTTTGATTTTAACATTTAGTTTTGTTTTTTGTTTTAGCTAAATTTGTTCTATCGCAAAGAGGAAGAGCTTTGTTAATTTATAATGGATGCACATTTAAAAAATTAAAACACTATAAAGCTAAAACATATTGGAGATGTTCAACTAACAGTTATTGCAGAGCTAATATTCACACTGTTGGAGATATGTTAATAAGAGTATTTAATTATCACAATCATTTTAGATCATTTTAATTTGTTTTGTATTATTTTTCCTATTTTATTGTTATAAATGTTTTAATTTGTCATTGAATCATTATTATCCTTTAATTATGGAGTTTACAACAATATATTTGTGATGTATCTGATCTACGTTGTATCTAAAATCGAGTTAAATCTTGAAGTCTTGGGTATAACTACGTAGTTGGACCAAATTGCACGGTTGAAGTGAAAGCGTCTTTTCTCAAGCTCTTAAAAATCGTCTCGATTGATTCAGCGCACTTTTCTCGGTGCGATTTTACTTGAACTTTCATATATTCCAAGTCGTAAATGAAGTACGTAGCTCAATGTTACCATTTTTAAAATGACCGTTATGTATAAGGTAATAAAAAATAATCTGTTTCCGCCCCGAATCGTCAAGATTGGTCAAAAAATCAATCGAGAACTGAAAGATTCGTTTTAATTAACAATAACAAATATCTGTTTTCACACCGAATCATCATATTGGCCAGACAATCAAGAACTAGAAGAGGCGTTGAGAGATGAATTTTTAAGCGTATATTAGCCTGAATATTTCTATGTAAATATCTAATATTGCAACCTACCAGGCGTAAGCCCAATGTGTTACAACGGGGTAAATCAGTACCAACTGGTGAATCGATGACATCCGTATAATTAATTAAAAATTAATATAATTTACAATTAATATATGTAATTTTTCAGCTGGGACAGTTTTTAATAATAGCGCGATTTTATAATTCTAGCCTCTTGCTGGGCTTGAACTCGTGGCCTCTAAGTTACTAGTCTTAGTATTCCGCTATTCCGACTTCATCAAATTAGGCAAAATATTTTTTAATTGTAAACAATGAAAATGGTTACTTAAAAATACTAAAAATACTATTGTATCTATGAATATTTTTAAATTAGTCAAAAATTTTATGCAGAAATTTGCTTCTAACTTGGAATTAACCTAATTATAACTGAATTCGTACCAAACAGAGCTACGCCGAATCAGCCGAAAATAGTTAAATTTGACCAGAGCTATTAGTTGGTTAATTAAAATAAATATTTAATTAAAACCTTGTACTAAAACAATAAAAAATTGCATAATTGATTTTGACGCAGCTATCAAGGATGGTCCCGAAATTTAATATAATTAAATAATATTTTATAAAATAAAGACTAATATTGTAAATCAAACCCAAAATTAGGAGCATGAATTGGTTTAAATTTTTTTAAACATTTTAAAAATAGTCTATAATTTATTAATTTATTAAAAAATGTGTTTAATTTAAAATTTTAAAATGGGTTTGTATAAATGCATTGAACAACTTTTTAAATCAAAAAGGCTTTTTTTATTATTTTTATCAACATAAATTACATAATTATTTTTCTTAGAATAGATAAAATAATATTTGACGAAAATAAATTTATGCCTCACATAATTATTTAACAGATTATTTATTTTTCTTTGTTATTTTAGAAAAAAATTATAGATACGTGTATAAATGATATATTTTCAAACAATGCTAGTTTATTGGAAATTTCAATATATTTATCCCACTAGTGGAGGGAGGGGCATGTATGACTCTTGAGATCCATTTAATATGTTTTTATGATTATTAATTAATTAAATTATATTTTCGTCATATGTTTTTCATTCATATCCCAAGTACACGTGAACGGTTCTTCTTAAGTCACATCCTTCACGAACGAATTCAATGATACCTCTCGCTTTCCCCTACGTTTATGACGTCATGATAAACTGCGGCTGAACTATTAGGCATTTTTATTGCTGGTGTTGCAGTAAATCGCCTTTTTTAATTACATCAGATTTTTTTGCTAGTTTAAGAACAATTTCAATTTTATAAAATATATTTTTGCTAATTAATAATTAAAAACGACCATTCGTATGAAATGATACTGAATACGAAGTATTATTTTATTTACAAAAGTACACTTATATTAACGATTATTATCATTTATGTTGCAGTCGAATATGCTATGTCACAAAGAGGAAAAGTGTTAATAAAATACAATGGATACACATTCAAGAAATTGCGAGAGCATTGTAAAAAAACGTATTGGAGATGTTCGACAAACAATTTTTGTAAATCAAGTATTCACACAATAGAAAATAAAATTGTGAAAGTGATCAATGTACACAACCATGAATAATTTTATTTTACAAGTGTTAGATTCAATCCTTGTAGTCGTAAAAAACGGTTTATTAAACTTTTTTTATGTAATTGGGAATAGGAAGTATGTATGTCTACATCATAAACTTTATTTTAATAACTTGACATAGATTAGTATGCATAAATAAATATTTTTGCGCCTTATATATTCATATATACGCACACGTTTTTTTATAAATTAAAAAAGGAAATAAATTATATAAAATAAATATAGTTTTTTATTTTTAATTATTATTTAATTACTAATAAGTTTCATTTGAAAAAATATTTTTTTAGTTAAATTTTGTGTATCGAAACGTCCTTCCGTCGTGTCGCCAAACGAAGTTCTGACGCTGCGGTGCTTCAATCGTAATTCTAGGATACCAACTGAATCATACCAGCCGTTATTTATTTTATGAAATGGTTGAGTAGACATTAGAACACAATTTGGACATACACATGTACATCAAGAGTGACTTATTAATTGTTTACTTCAACAGTCTATTTGCGTGAGTCTTATATTTATGTACGTGTCAGACTTGTGTTTATGTCGGCTTTCTGTCTTTTTCTTTTTGTTTATCTTACAACGTTGATTATTTCATATTTTAAATACATGTATACTACTTCTTTAAATTCAAGCTACAAACTTACATATATCTTATATTAACCCTTGTTTGCAGTTGAGTTCATAGTGTCACAAAGAGGTCGCAAAATGATTAGAATCGGCAACTACAAATTCCACAAGTCGTCAAAGTGCGGCTACAAAGTTTATTGGGTCTGTTCACTGTACAGCCGCGGATGTAAAGCCATGATTCACACCATGGGCAACGTTTTAGAGTTTTACAAAGACATTCATAACCATTAAACGCATAAAAAGTCAAATTAATATATTTTTCAATTGTTGCTGAATCCTGATGTGGTATGTCCGGGTCTTTATATTATAGTCTTGTAGTTTAACATATGTATAATTATTTATTGCCAAATACAATTTTCTTTACTGGTGTTTATGTTTACATTTAAATGGTATATACAAAACAACATGTGTCTTACTAATTTTAATTTTTTTTTCAGCTGTGTTTACAGTATCTCAAAGGGGTAAACCATTAATAAAAATTGGAAACTTCACCTACCGACAAGCTGGAAAACATGGGAAAAAAGTGCATTGGTGGTGTTCTACCCATCAGATAAAAGGATGCAGAGCAAAAATTCACACCATAGATAATATTATTTGCAAAATATATCATGTGCATAACCACAAATTTTCAAAATATAGGCAGTGATGAAAATACTGTAACTGAAGTCTAGTAATTTATATAAATCGTATTAATTATATTATAATTAGTCTATTGCTTAGGGATTTACTAGTTTGTAATACATAACATACTATGAGTGCAGGATTTAAGGATGAATATAAACATAATGACCAAGATATATTAGCTTCAATGACACTGCAACCATTTTGATTTTTATTTATAGATAAAATTATTTAATTTATAGATTAAATTATTTTAGCTCTATTTCTATAAAGCTAATATAATTTTATCTATAAACACAATAATGACTTAAAATGTATTACTATTTTTTTCCTAAATATGAAGTTATTTTATTTTAAATTAGTAGTTATTTATTTTTTAACCTTTTGTTTGCCGAGTATTTTATGGTTACTTTCTAAATATAGATGTATTAGATAACAAAAAAAATATTTTGGAAAAAATGGTAATTGTCTTTGAAGCAAATATTTTACAATTCGTTCAAATGTATCCTATCATATTTTGAATCACAAAGATGGAACTCACAAAAGTTGATTTAGTTTAGATTTTGGCATCTAAAGAGTTAACACTTATCCTTAACAATATGTTTAAAAATATATATAATAGTGTAAGTGTATATCATATTTAAAATATTTAATTTTTAACTTTTATAGAATTAGTGTTATTATTTATAAATATATGATGTGCATAGGGTAGGTAGAATCCAATCGTTTAGAAGATCGTGCTGAACTCTGGATTCCAAATGTTGATTGTGAAGAGGGAAGCAGCTGCTTTCTCAATCTTTTAATTCTCGTTTAGTGCTTCGGTTAATTTTTAATACCATCGCCTATAATTTGTATTATATTACCAATACAAGTAAAAGTAAATTGATATTAAATTTTAAATTAATAAAATTAAAACCGATATACCTCCTGTAATAATTAATTTCATAATAAAATTGTAGTATTATATATTAAAATAATTTATATATTTTATAATATTTGACCAAGTGTAAATATTATGCAGAATGTTATTCAATGTTATATTATTACATAACCTCTATTGCTAAATAAAGTTAATTACTATACATTTAGTAAGTTGTTAAGTAAATGGTTCATTATAGAAAATACTGGAAAACAACTACACTTTCTTATTGTAAAAGAAAAATGTTTGTTTTTTTAGTGTATGAGATTTGAATCATTTGCTATTAAATGTGTCATTTAGATTGTAGGTGCTACAATAAATCAATAATAGATTAATTGTATATACATATATACCATAAATGCATTATAGTGCATATGAGAGTACAAATGTTAATTAACCCTTTATGTTAAGATCTTTACTGTATCAGATTAAGGCCCGAACACACTAACACTGGCGCTGTTATGAGAGTAATACTCACAATATTGTTTTTTAATAAAAATATGAAATAAAATGTTGTTTTTGTATTCGGATGTAAGTTGTTATTGATGTATTTTGCCATTTTTAATATACACATTATAAATTACATATTTTTTTATTAAACGTGTATATGTTGTAGTATTCAAAATTATTTTATGTTATTAGTTATTTTTTTTTTTTTTGTTACAGTGAAATTTTATATTTCGAAGAATGGAACCAAAATTTTGGAATATGATAACTTCGCGTTCAGACCTTACAGCAAATGCGAAAATTTTTTAAATATTCAGTGATATTCGTCATATTTTAACACTCGTGTATTTTTTAACAACGTGTAAAAAAAATTGTAATAATAACTTGATGGATAATATATTATTCAATAAGCGTTGTGATTTTGAACAAAGTTAATTTTTTTGTATAAAAAATGTTAAAATAAAATACACGGTATTTTTGCTTATTTTAATGTAATGTATAGTAATTAAATAATAATATTTTTCATCGTCGAACGACGACGAGTGACAGTACATAAAAGCATTTATCGACCACCATATGCGATAGGGGCGCAGCAGCTGCGTTGTTTATTCAGATATGCGATGTAAATGCTGTATTATGTCATATTTAGAATATATATACATTACAAATTGAATGTATATTTATTTTGTAATTTTAATTTTTGTTTTAAAATGCAGCTAAATTAATTTCAAAACATAGACTGTGATAAACACGTCTTAGAATTACTATGTAAAAATAAATATTTTTCACACGGTAGCTGTATATATTATTTTTTAATAAATGTATCTATAGATATATATTTTTTTTAAATCAACCTTACTAAAACCTGTTTTGAAATACTTCAAGGTAAATAATAGATATGAACTTATTTTTAAAATAGTATATCGATCCTCCAGCTTACTCCCGTGTTACATAATACAGTATCATCTCAGTATAGCGAAGCTCACGGAACCGAAGAAAAAATTTGTTGTATGGAATGTAAGGAAGATGATACATTTTAATTTTATTTCTAATTACCATATTACTACAGCATCAAAATAATAATAAAATTTAGGATACTGTAATGAGCACAATAAAATGTATTAAAAAAATATTTTATAAAAAATGTTTGAGGGTCGGCGAAACACCTTGAATATCGCTTGTGAACAAATATTGGGTCAAGTTGTAACATCATTCTTAAATTCTGATCAAAATATTTCGTTATACTGAGATCAGTCTTTGTTATAATAAAACACATTTTGTATGCAAGTTTTTCAGGGACAAATTGAAGATTTGCTTTACTGGGAATTTCGTTATTTTGGTATTCGTTACAAAGAGATTTGACTGCTATGCTTAGTTTTGTGTTTTTTTTTTGTATTGTTAACTTAATTTTTTTTTTTAGCCAAATACATCACATCTCAAAAGGGAAAACAGATGATCAAAATCGATGGATACACTTTTAGAAAACTTACAAAATCCTCAAAAACCAACAGCTATTGGGAATGCTCCACACATGCCCGAATAGGTTGTAGGGCAACTATAACTACTTGCGCGGATATAATCATCAGAATACACAATGTCCATAACCATTGATCTAAAAAATAAACATTTATGTTTTATTAACATTATCTTTTTATTTTTTCATGACTGCAAAATCCGTGCTACCAAAAACATGTCGATTGAATCTATTTTATAACTAGTTAACAATTTAACAATGACTATGGTTTGTTTCCAACGAAATTTAGTTATCTTATTATGTTTTTTTTAGTAATTAGTTTTATTTAATAATAAACATTTTTATTTTTATAATTTGTAACTATTTTCAATTTCAGTTAAATACGCAACAAGTCGCTTTGGCAGTACAGTGATTGAATACAAGGGATATCATTTCGCAAAGAATTATATACGACGTGGTAAAACTCGATGGCATTGTTCTTTACGCAATAAAACACAATGCAAAGCATCTATTTTAACCTTAGATGACACCATAATCAAAGTAAATAATGAGCACAATCACCGAAGTGTTTTTGTCTATATATAGATATATGTGTATATGTATGTGAAAAATATAACTCTCTGTATCGCATTGGTTTCATCTGTACATTTTAAATATACATAGAAATATTGATTTATTTTTTTATCCCTGATTTTATTTTATCAGCTTTTGAATTTTAAATTGATTGAATATATTACGAAGAAAATTCATTGCAAAATCTATTCTAAGATAATAGATAAAATTATCTAATATATTATTTTATATAATATATCACCACCAAAATTTCCACTGTCAAAAGAAACATAATATACAAATATAACCTATTTGTTTAAATCCAGAGGTTGATGATCAGTTCCAAAGATACTAAATACTTCTTCGACTGTCATCCCAGTCCATAGGCGTATGTTTCACAAATGATATTTTTTGCTCCTGTTCATTTTTTCCAAATTTTCTTATTTTTGAGATATTAAGAAGCCTTTATTTTAGACCTCGGATCAAATGTATGAAGTAAACCATCTTACGCCGTTCAAATACCAGTAATACTGGTATTGACATTATTTTAATTATTTGTTAATAAAAAAGACCAAATAAATAATGTCTATTCATTCAAAATTGAATTGAAAGATAAATTATTAAATGTTGTATTTCAAGAAAATATATTCCCATATTACTCATTATGTCAGTTACGATTATCCGAAATAACCTTATGAGAAAGGAGTGCGTAGAAAATTATAAATTTGGTTGTTTAAAATGCGACATATTTTTTTCTAAAAACAGATTTATGTACTTGATGATTGTGATGAATTATCGAACATCCAATATGTATTTTTAGAATAGCTTAATAATCTATTATCTTTTTTATGTATATATGCATAAATATATTTTTAATCGTGTTGAAAGAAACATAAATTAAATTTAAGCTATAAATGTGTATGTAAATATATTGGAATAAAATATACGGAATTAAAAAAAATGGGATATTTTTCGGTACTACCAGTATTTAATTTTGTAACAACGGTAGTATTTTTCCCCAATACCGATATTACTAGTATTGCAATCCCTAGTTCATGGGCATTTTTTATGTCATGGGCCGTTTTGATATTTAATGGACATCTTTAAGGTCGAAATATGCAACGGGAATATTGTGACTTTATGGTGATTTTTGTCTTTCGGTAATATATTGTTTCCCGTAACCGTTTTGCAACAAAGAAATATTCTTTCAATGTAACGGAGAATAATTGCGTGTTATTTATATGAAACCCTTTTTTTTCTAGACGTAACGAGGGCTTTTGTGTGGTCCCATCCTTCACATTTTGTTGTATAATTCATTCTTATTTTTTACAGATGATAATTCTTGATTACGTGAGTCTTAAAAATAAGAACCACCGCATTATTATTTTAATTGCCCGAAAAAATAATATGAGTACCGCTCGCAAGATTAGCAAAACCAAAATATTCGATTATCCCGGCAACTATTGCTTCGATGTATTTATTATTTTATTTACATATTATTTTAATTAAAACGCTTCTGGATGCCCCCTAAATTTTTATATCAATATATTAGTCATTAATTTTCTCAGTTACCTTATTATAAAGGAGTGCGTAGAAAATTATAAATCTATATGTTCAAAATATGACATTTTATGGTAAAAAAACATATTAATATTACTGAATATTGTGATATTTTGTGATTTATATTATTTTATTTTATTTATTGCGCATTTAATATTCATTTTAGAATATCGCAATAATATTTATTTACGGAAGTTTTATCTCTTTTATACTTATTTTTTTCTACTCATGTCAAAAGTAACATTAACTAAATTTTAATTATAAATGTAAATTTTATGAAATAAAATACGTGAATATTGAGGTAATAAAAATAAATACTATTTTACAACAATAAAATAAATATATTTTAAATATTTATTTACATTAAAAAATTAAATGTAAATCAAATTTGATTAAAAAAATACCCATTAACACATTTCATTTATATTGTCTAGTATAAACTATCTTTAGTTGGTAACAGAGAAAAATAGTATTGCATTATTTTCCAATGAAAAGGGTAAAAAAGTGCGTATTTTTTTCAAATACATTTTTTATTTTAATATAATTATTGAGACCTATTAATTGTTAATATTTAACGTAATGTTTAGTAAAGCATTTGTGTGAAAATATGTATGAATGGATATAAAAATGTACAAATAGTAGAAATAATTTCGTGTATGCAATACCTGCTTTTGTTTTCAATTCGCCAGCCATCCCTATCATAAAAAACGGTGCGAATTACTGGTGATGCAAATGTATCAATTTTATATTGACGCGTCGCGTATATAAAACAAAACAAAAATAAATTAATAAATTAAATGCTTAGACCAAAAGAAATAATATTATTCTACTATCATATCCTACTCCAATAAAACAACTTAGGTTAATCCCACACTTATTATTCTACGCTTTTGCTTTCAAGCAATAAGCGCATCGTCGTTTTCGTCGTTCTAACCTATGTAGATATCGTTTTTAACAAATAATATGTACGGATTTAAAAAAAAATTCGGTACTACCGGTATTTAATTTTGTAATACCGGTCAATTTTCGCCCCTAAACTGGTCTAAATGAACGATTGTTCCGGTGCAAATCAAATATTTGATAGCAATTCCGAATGTTTGAAAATATTTGGTAATGATTATGAGTGTTGGGCCGCACATAATTGGCAACATGAGGCCCGCGGACTGCAAGCTAAGTATCGCTGCTTTAGTGTCAAGAAACTTATTATTCGCTTGAAACGTTGACGTTTTTTGTATATGTTCATCATTACGATTTTGATTTAATACATTTGAAAATTCAATTTGTAATTTTTTTTTAAAGTTATAGATTTTATTTTGTGATTTTTAAACCTTTCAATAATAAGATTATGATTAGCAGCTGCATTTACACCGAAAAGGCTCTTCTTATCAATTTCGTAATATGATTTATATAAAATCGATTTGGTTACGTGCTATATTGTTGCGATCTTTAAGATGAATACTGATAGGCGCATGCGCATGGCTCGCGATTTCAGCGCGTCTCACGCGCAATGTCAGTCTTGTCGCGTCTCTCGTCGCTCTCGGAGGTCAGCGCTATCGCTCCTTGGTAATGGACCCCGAGTAAACACAATTCGCGCGCATTTTTATTACTCATAACTCTGGTGTGTGGCCTCGCATAGGCTTACATAATACTAGTGTTGTTGCATCAAGATGCCGAGAAACCGCAGAGGATGCCATTACTAAACGCCCCTCCCTCATCGAGACCAAGAAGAGGAAGTTCACCTGCTGTCGGAAATATTTTTCGAACCGCCCTTGGAAACAGAGCAGAGCAGCAAAGCAAAGCAGCATCGTGCTTGGATTGAAGAATCGAGTTCACGGTGCAGAACGAAAGCGGTTACAGCTGGTGTACAATCAATTGAAAGCTTGCTACAACTTCAGGTCGGCGATTCCAGGAAGGCGACCAGGTATGGCCGTATGACGGGAAGTTGGCGTCAGCAACATTTATCCGTGTGCGTAAACCACTGCCGCCACTAGTATTTAGGCCCTACGAGGCCAACCCAATGGGTGGCATACAGCTTTTGAGGACTGGATGAGCGGGATCCACCTCCCGTAGTACTATGTTATTTTTAAGAGTCTCATTAGTAATTCTCTCGAGCTTGTTAGGAGACGTTCTCTAGACTGCCTGCGTAGCATTTGCATTGCATTTACTTGCATATGTATTTCGTGTCGCTTCTTCATTGTTCGACTCAGTCCTCCTGAAATCAGAGGGACGTTCTTACTCGGTTTCAGCTTTAGCCCTCGGTTTCCTAATGACCGAGCAATTTGGCCAGCTTGCGTAGATATACTATGCCTTACTCGTCATTGATAGTCCAAAGAACGCTACCTCGGATGGATAGCCTGAGAGCTTACTTCCCCTTGAGAGCTTGGGATTCAAACTCAAGAGTCCTGCCCTCTCCCACACTGTTAACGGCGAACTCCAGCGTGTGGTCGACAGGTGCCAATGCTGAGAAAAGCCGTGCACGATAATCAACCGTCTCAAATAGGTCGTCTACCGAAAGTACATGGAAGTGCACATAAACAGACCAGCGACCTACAATTAAGTGTGGTGTATTATTATGTTTTTAGAGTTATCAACGTGTTTTTGAATATTTGTATGGCATAATGTAGTTGTATTTTATTAGAGATCTAGTTTATCCAAATTAAGAGGGGGGTAGTGTTGCGATCTGAGAGACGCATGCCTGGGCGTGATTCTAGCGCATCTCCCGCGCAATATCAGTCGCGCGATTTTACTTTTCAAAGCTCTGATGTAACGGCCTCACATATGCCCACTTCTTTTCAATACACAAACACTACTCCATAAATAAGTTTTTGTACCAGCCTACAACTAACAACATTGACCACAGAAATAATAAATGAGTGTGATTTATTAGAGAATTATTTTAAGAAATATGTGCATTTAAATAAATACTTTGCTCTATAAAACGAATTGTTTGTGCGTTTATGTAAGGTAAATCTTTTGATTTTTTTCTTCGAAAAAGGATTTCTTAGAGAGAGTTATTCATGGAATGTCTAAGAGTAATGCACAAATAATTCGTTTTATGGAACAATTATTTTATACATTGCTCATTTAAATTTCCCTCATAATAAATCTTACTTATACTTCATAAATAGTCTTAATAATAAGTTTTAAATAATAGTTTTATTTCAATATAATCTAACTACAAATTTGCTTATAGAAATGGAGATACGGGTATCTCAGAAACAAAAAGATCATCTGTTGCACGATGGATACAGACTTCGTAGAGACAGAATTATGGCTGATGGTAGTACTTCGTGGAGATGTTCAAAACGCAACTGTTCTGGACGGATTAGAGTCAATAAATCTGAAGTGTTTATCGTAACAGAACACAATCATCCACCACAACATTAGTTATGTGATTTTTATATCGTCTTATCGTTAAAACAAACCTGTTTATATTTTAAAATAAAGTAATACATCAGCAAATATCACACATTTTTAATTCAGTGCCTCAAAATAATGTTCATAATTAATAGTGAGTCTCTCTGTTCTCTGGTTTCTTGAGGTCAGCTTATAACATGGGTCAGATAATGCTCTCTATGTAGATTATATAAATTAGAGAAAAGACTTACTCAGAACAAAACACTGTGAAACTCCACCTGTGTACAATGTGGTGTGTTTGTTTCTGTGTGAGCCTTTTGTAGGCGACCAGTGTGGTCATTTCCGATGATGAATAGGTGCCATTGTTTAACGCGTGTCTTAACATTCTTAGTAAATATTTTATCAATTGTTAACTTAATAGTGGAGGCATACCTAACCCTAGTTTTAAGAATGTTTACTTTGTGTATTGTTTATTTGTAGTACATAAAGGTTATAATTGCAAGGCGCTGCTTTTTAGGTGATTTTTTAAAAAATAAACTTATATGTTCAATACGCTCATTACAGTTTAAACTATTTAAATACAATTTAAAAATAAAATAAAGTGTATATTGTAATTAAATATATTATTATTAACAATTAAAAACGTTTATTACTATTTTATAAATAGTATATCGATATAGGAAATTGTAATTATATTCAATGAATAATGGATATATGTGATTAATATTATCTCTCTATGGTATGTCAATGTGTGAACGAACGGTGTGAGTTTTTTATGTGTTCTTATTATTTATGATATATTCATAAACGTGTGTTTACCATAATTTTTTATACTTAAGATTTAACTATTTATTTTTATTTTTTAGCGGTTTTCATACCTTCGCGCAGGGGTGGCAAAATGCTTTTTTACGAAGGATTTACGTTTATAAAAAGCAATAGTTCGTTTCAATCCGAGACAGTTTGGTGGAGATGTTCTGCTTATCGCGATCGATGCCGATGCACTGCGACCACATCCAACGATCGCTTACTAAAACTGTCTGGAAGTCACAACCACGAACCACCGCGTTACCACGTTTCACACGGAATTTTTGTCAAGATATGAGCGTTTTTTATGCTTAAGAACAAGTATCTAGTCATTACTATAATATAAGTAAAATAATTTATTATTTATAAATTTACCTTTGTTTCTCGACCTGGATCGTATATTTTGTTGTACTGTTTTATAATTTTAAGACAAAACAGTACATTTTTATTTTTGTAAGTTAACCACATCAATGAATGCTCACGAAATTTATATATGCCTAACTAAAAGTATAATGTTATATTCACGATAGACGTTCGTAAGATGCTTTTTAGTTTCAATTTGATCGGTTTGTAAAGAAACCTAATGGAGTGTATTAAACAAATCGAATAAACAATCTTATTGCAATTTTGCGAAACATCGTTTTATTCTGAATTTTTTGTTACTCCTGTCCTGGGAATTCTCGAAATTCAATAATATTGTGTTTTGTGTATTATATGTTTTTTTAAATTATTTTTATTAATACAACTACACATTTTAATTCTTGATGATTTTCATTTCTCGAGAATTTTTTTACAAAAACAATATAAAAATACCTTTTTGTATTATTGAAAAAATAGCCCCTAATTGTTTTGCATTCTGTCGATTTCCATGTCTAATTTATTCTTATCGGAGCGGGTTCTTAGATCACCAAAGCAAAGTTAAGTCGCCGGCCGGTTAAAGTCATAGAACATTGCAAAAAAATTTGGTCATTCAAATACTTTCGATCTTCCGAGAAAGTATGCATATTTTCAATCATCTGGCACGAACACCTTCGTAAAGGTTTGTTTATCTGAGTGCTCTTTTATTAAAAATTGTAAATACTTTTTTGTCATTCCCAGAGGCCTATTAAAACCCTATTAAAATTAACCTGCCTTTACTTATGCAGCATTATAACTAGAGCAGTTTTTGTAAACCCTTTTAAAATATTCGTACAATTTTATTTTATAATAAAAAATGCTTCATAAAATTTTAATGGACGCAAAGCAAGCTAGTAAATACGAATTAAAATTTTAGAGAGATGTTTTCAATCTTAAATTTAATTTACATTCAATGACCATACGCAGCATTTAATTGTTATTGATTAAATGGACGATGAGAATCATATATTCATAAATATTTATGTATTTGGCGACTAGGAAAAAGGTTAGTATTGTTCAAGGCTAATTATACAATAATATTGATTACATGTATTTTATATTTTTGAAATTTTCTATTTACTATTGAATAAACAATAGTTTTACAATGACGCATATTTGAGTCATCGGCCTGTAAAGTGTTGAAACAACTTTAGAAAATCAATTTTCTGAATCACAGCTTATTTTTATATGTTTTTAGCAACTTTTATTCGATCTCGCCAAGGTGGTACACTCTTATACTACAAAAAGTACACATTTATGAAGAACAGCAGCTCTAGACATGGAAACGTTTGGTGGAAATGTTCTCGCAGTAGACACTGTCGTTGCAATGCCATCACTGCAGGCAATCGCATAATAAAAATGACAGGAGTACACAACCATGAACCACCACAGTATCATACTTCGTCTGATGGAATAATGAGCAGAATATGATTCATGAAAACATTTATAACACTGATACAAAAACATTTATAATACGTACAAATAAAACTTAGTAAAAATAAATTAACCGGTGTTTTATTTATATGTTACCCAGTTATCTTAAATATTATTTTATTTAATAAAATTTTAACATATTCTGATTTTAGCTGTCTACATACCATCAAAAAGAGGCTTTCCTTTGATATTATACGATGGATACAAATATAGCAAATCAACAACAGATGGACCAAAAACTAGATGGAGATGTACTAAACGGAATAATAAACTTTGTTGCAATGCTACTTTGTATACAATCGACAATATTATTATTAAATCGAATAATAATCATCGTCATACGTGAATAAGATAATAAATGTCAAATATTATTATTCCGTACTACCTGATACATCAGGTTCTATGACAATATTTAAAATAAAGTTCCTATTGAAATGTGTATTTATTTTTTTATTGTTTCATTGATTCATTGAAACACGAAATATTTATACTTTTTAGAACTTTGCTTACTAGTATTAATTTGTATATTTAAATATATTATATTGCTTATTATTGCTCCAAACCAAATTTTTCTGTGATTGATTATAAGTTCCTTCAAAGGAACTTTCTATGTATCTAAGACAAATGAAGTTTTTTCTATGTATCTAAGACAAATTGTAAAAAATGTTTATTTATAACAATGACATTACTCTTAAACTACACTTAATATTGTACAACACCTTAATAAAGCAAGATTGTCTTCCGTGTGGCTCAAATTTTCAAAACCTTTGCGGTCACTTGCCGAATGTTTGAGGTGTCGCTCAAAGATAATCAATAAATACATATCTAGTGTGCTTATTTGCTTGTGGAATTAAACGTTTGTGAAGGTCTGCGTAGGCCTTTTATATTTAAAAAAAATGTAAAAACAAACCAGTGGTTCCAATGCGTTTTATGTTTATTGCATTGTTGTGCAATAGAATCGCTCTAGACGTCGCAGATCTTCATGCATTTTCTCAATTTCTTGATCAAAAACTCTCAGCTAATATGGTTTTAGCATGGATAAAAAAGTAGTTTAATTCTTGCTGAATACGATCGAGAAATGGATCGTTTTTATTGAATAAAAAAGCGCAGTACAAACTTTATATAGCTCATGCGGCACCCATTTGTCAAGCACTATTGGAACTGAAGACGGACGCCAAAGATCTTCAATGCTCTCGTATACAAAACAGTTTTTTCTTAATAACCTAATAATTTATTCTATATTTTAGGTACGTACATGCGTTCACAAAGAGGATACCCATTGATACAATATAAAGGATTTACATACAATAAAGATAAAATCTGCGTTAACAAAGTTTATTGGAGGTATACTTCACGCAAAAAGAATAATATTTGTAAAGCCAGCTTGTACACATTTGATGACGTCATTATAAAAATTTTAAAGGATCATAACCATGGACCACAAACTTAATATGCCACTCAAAAATATGATTAAACAACCGTTTTTCTCTGAGCCAAAAAAATATGAACCTTATTAAAAAAATGTTTTTATTTCTTTTATTTCGTTTCACTTATAAAAACACCGATGTTTTTTAATTTTAATTTTAATTTGAATTATCACAATTCTTTATTTTTATAATTTTATTTTTTTTATTTTAGCTGAATACATGACTGATTCAGTTGGAGGTAAAGTGATAAAATATAGAGGGTATTATTTTAAACTAGATTACTTCCGACATGATGGTAAAATTCGCTGGCACTGTACCTTAAACGAAAAAAGAAAATGTAACGCCTTTTTGTTGACTCGGAACGATTTTATTATCGGAATAAATAACTTCCACACTCACTGAAGAAAGACTACGAAGTAAACTAAAAGTATGTTTATTAACAAGCACTGTTAAAATTAAAAATATATTTTTTTAATACACAATTTTAAATTTTACATTTTTTTCATTGATAAAACCAATTTTGTAATAAATATTTTTATTTATTGCAAATTACATGTCCTAAATTTTAAATAAAATCATGGACCAAAATAAAATAATAATATGCATTATTATTAGACATACAATAATTCAATTAAAGTTTCATGAAAGACAATCTTTGTGTGTACTGAAGGAGCAGCAATTTATTTATAAATTCTAAGGAATATTTATTATATGAGATCAATCCTTTAAATCAGGTGGAAGCAAACTATGGCCCGCGGGTAAAATGTGCCCCGCTGCCTATTTTAATCTGGCCCCAAGCTAAGATAAGATTTTACATTAAGTATGCGATATAACAAAACATCCAACCGTCAAATTAAAGTATTCGAGATATGAACGTATGTGGTGCTCCTATTGCTTCACTTTCACTGTGACGCTATGCAGTTCTAATTCGAAAGCGTCTTCTGTGTTTCGTGTAATGCTTTTTGCGAAATTCCGTTCTCATTTTATTACTTATGTATATATATCACTGTCAAAGCCATAAAAAAACGTATTAGTAGACTTCAAATGTAGTACTTTAAAAGCTAAGTGAATTATCTGATATGGCATTATATTTATTATGCAATGGCTATATGTCTGTACTAAAAAATACAATACATGTCGTAATTTCGTAGAAAAGCTACGATCAGAAAAGTTGATAAGTTTAAACCAGAGTTTCTCATTGCAAAAAATAAAAATAGTCTTTAATTAAAATCAATGCACGTGTAGCTTATACATTAATTAATGAAGAAAAACTATATACTAATGGTAATTTATTGTTGTAGTTGGTAAAAAATATTTATTTCAATCTATCGTTTTTTGGCGTGAATAATTTTTGAGCACATTGTGAGTAACATCAATAGACAAGTAAATAGCAAAACAAATTATTTCAAGTGTTTTTTTCTTTATCAACTCTACCAACTCTAAATCTAAATTTGAACATGTGCACTTTGGTAATAGCAATTTCTTGGGTAAAAATAATAACAGTAAGTATTCATTTTCAAAGGCTTCTGCAAACAATTAGTTATTTAGTGAGATACTGGTTTGCACCAAATTGTTATTCGAGTAGTCAATGCTATGTTGAAGGACTGAAGAATTAGCTTATATTTTTAGTCTAAAACTACAACTACAGACAAAAATATTTTTAACGAAATTGAGAAAACATTAACAAAATACAAGATAGTGGTAAAAAATTACATGAAACATTCAAGGGCTTAGTTACAAAAAAATATATAAGAATTGTGAAATGTTTATATGGGAAACATCTCAAACTATCATGTTTAATTGAACTAGTTTTATCAGCGGTAAACTGACTCTAAAATTAAAGCCAAAATCCTGACTTGATAGTCATGATAAACTTTTATTAAGACTATTTGAACTCAGAAAAGCAATTGAAAGTGCTTTCAACTAAAAGATCCAGCTTCACCTTTTTTTTAATTTAATTTAAAATTTGCAAGAAAAAATAAGGCTCATCAAATTTTATTTCTTGGTCCGCCGAGCTCCAAATATTTATGATCTGGCTCTTTACAAAATAAATTGACACCATCTTTAAAGGACGTAGGTGCAGTGGTGTAGATCTCTGTGTAAGTACTCCACCTAAAGGCCAAATCTCTGCAGCACAACTTCAAGCTGCAGAAATATTGATCAGATAAGAATTATCACTTATCTATATGAAGAATGGTTTCAGTAAATGGATGAGTTATCCCTTGCTATTAAAATATCGTTATTTTGTTTGTGTGACCAACCACCACAAAAAATATAAAGTGTCGTAGTCTTTCTCGTGAGGTAGGCGACTTACAAAGTAGCAAAGATAATTTTACAGTAAATTTACTAGCGATTAAAGTACAATGTTGTGGTTTTCGATTCGCCTTAGACATTGTTTTTTTTATGATAGTATTTTAGTTTTTTTAATTTCATCTAGATTCTTTATTATGAAAATGTTATTTTTATTGTCCTCAATATAATATTTATTTTTATTGTTTTTATATAGCGACCTAGTTTGACTTCTTCACAATGATATTCATCCATGCGATTGTAATAACAAAAATAACTAATTTCGATAGCTCAATTACAATTAAAATGCCGTAGATTTATTTGCTATTCAAATGCAAGTATGCCTTATGGATTAGTTATTATAAACTTTGCTAGACTGTTTGAATCGTCGATGAGTCATCTCTTATCTATCTGTGTCATTAAATTCTCGTGTTTTATTTGGCTTAAATGATTTCATAAATCTGTTGTTTTTTAAAATGCTGGCAAACGCCGATACGAATCCGATCTTAATGTACATAGTACATCAAATACGTTCCAAACATTATCAGCTATTGTATATACAATGAATTCGATAACATTATGTATTTAAAAGGTCTTATCAATTTTGCTGGAATAATTCAATTGCATCTGATCTTAGTTATATCAGCAATTTGCATAACAATTGCGTTTTTCATATTTTATAAAATTATATAAATAAAATATGCAAGTAATTAGTAATTAACTTAACTAATTATTATTAATCAAAAATTATTTTTTTAATTAAATTAATATCGTAAGAAACCGAAAATATTCGAATACTTGACAACTATGAATGAAAAGATTGCTTTGCTCTTCGAATTTTAAACATCTGATTTAGAAATATTTGGTAACGTAATTTTATTAAAATAAATCATTTCCTTACTAATTCAGCTAAAATATTGCCTAATTAAACAAGTCGTTTTATTTTATAAATTATTCTAATTTTATTTTTATCTCTTATAATTTATATGTTGTTTTTTAAATATTTTTATTTACTTATGGGATATCTTCAATATGCCAAAAATGCTTATTTACAGGGGTATAAATTATTAAAAGGTTAAAATTGTATCAGAGAAAAAAAACATATTAGAGATGCCATATGTTCAAGCGTGGATGTAAATCTATAATACACACGAGAAACGATCACATAATTATGATTATGGATATCAATAACCATGTAAATTAACCTCAAAATTATAGACAAGTTTATTTAAATTCTATATTTATAATAATTATGTTTTCAAAACATACAAGAAATTACTATTTTTAAAGCAAGACTATTATTTAAGATTGAAATATATTTATATAAATTTAGATTTAATTTATATTTTATTATTAATTTTATCTCAATTTATTGGTCGTGTTGGTAGTACTTTGATATTAAAATCAATATACTACTAATGGTATTGCAGTAGAAATGTACTAATTCAAAATGGCCTACTAGTGATAGTATATTTATATACATATAACCAAAAATAAATTTATTTATTTAAGAAATGTTTTTATATTAAAATTTGCAAATTACTTGTCAATAAATAAATCAATCAAGTTTTTTTATTTCTTAAAAAAATATGTGTGTAATCTAAGTATGTCTAAAATAACGCAATTCTTTAAGTCATAATTGCAATTATGTATAGAATATATCAATAAAAACCATATGTTTAGAAAGCAACGATTAATAATACTAAATATATCTATATTTTTTTTAATTTTAGAATGTATTACATTTAATATGATATATGGATTTTTAATAGTATTATGTGAGATATTATTTAAATATTTTTAATTTTTAAAATGATTTACATTTTAGGTCAGTTTATAACCAGTCGCGTCGGAAGTAAGCTGATACAATACAAGGGATACAATTTTGGAAAACATTATATACTTGATAGTAAAATTCGTTGGAATTGTACTTCAAAACGAGCTAAAAAATGTAAGGCTGCTATTTACACTGTTGGAGAGACTATTACCAAAGTATATAATGAACATAATCATTGATTAAATCTAATCAACGTATGCAAAAAAGCGCCTCTTATTTAATAAATAAACAAGTACAAAATAATTTAATCAATAAATCAGTGATACAAGTCGATGATTAATACATTAATTTGCATCCAATGTAAAACTCAGTATTTTTTTAATTTCTATAGTGTCTAAGAGATCGGAATTAATGATTAAATAACTATCATTTCAATTGGTTTGTATATTATTATACAATTATTTTATCGATAATCTAAAACGTACCAAAAGACTCACACAAACAAAAAGAGATAAGGGATGACTAGTCGATTAAGATTTAGATAAGTCATTCTAATAAAAAAAATATTTGCTTTATTTTTTTAAGACTGATACAAAACCGAAATAAAGAAAATATTTACAACGTACAAGATTTTTTTGTAAAAATATATTTTTATGTTTCTGAATTTTTTAATAAAATCTAAATAAAAGTATTGTTATTATCATTAGCATGTACTGCTCCTAGTTGATTACTTTATTTTTTCTGAGTAGACAATATGACTACGCAAGTTAAAAAAATGTTTTTATGTATGTCACATATAACTGAAAATAAATACGCAAAATTTATGGTTGAACTATAATAATATATACACATTTTGTTATATTTTTAGCTGAATACATAACGAGTCGTGTTGGAAGTACGATGATACTATACAAAGGATATAAGTTTGGAAGACAATTAGTACATGGCAGTAAAATTCGTTGGCAGTGTTCAATGAGCTACAAAAAATGCAAAGCAATTCTTCATACTGTTAATGATATCATTGTTAAAGAGTATTCTATTCACAATCACTAAAAATCCTGTAATAAATTAATAAATATTTTTAGACGTATATACATATGAATATTGAAATAAAATTTAGTTTTTACTTAAGTGACAAAAAATAAACTTTTGATATTTTTATAGTCATTTTTTTATTTTGCATGTCTGATCGTAAATCTATTTACAAAATATTTATTTTTTACTTATAAAAACCCGTTACGACCTTGAATATATTTGCTTTAACAAGCATGAAGCTTTCGTCTAAAAAGTAAATAAATAGACCTTGATTAATTGGGAGTATTGTATTTATTTACTTTTACTTTTTATTTCAGCTCAATATACACTCAGTCGCAAAGGAACTAAATTAATACAGTACAGAGGGTATAACTTTGGAATAACAAGAATCCAGGGCAGTAAGGTTCTTTGGCATTGTACGATGTGCTACAAAAAGTGCAAGGCTATTATTCATACTATTGATGATACAATAGTGAAACTTCACGACGTTCACAATCACTAAAAATATGGAGAATCACGCATTATAATTTTAAAATTATTCACCAATATTATACATTTCATTCCGTTAATACTGACTGACATGCCTTTTAACTTTAAAATTTCGGAGATAATCTATTAAAGTTGCTGGGGAGAATTTCGAATTACAATGATCAATTATATGTGGGTAGTTGACAAAAAAAATGTTATTTATTATGAAGCATTACAATAGTAATTTGTATAATGTACTGATACACAATAAAATTATATTTATATAACTTGAATATTTGTAGTATTTTTACATCCAAATTGCCTAAACGACGCTATATTTGTGTGGTAAACTTTTTTTTAATTTTAGCACAATACTCAATCAGCCGCAGAGGAACAAAATTAATTCAGTATAAAGGATACAATTTTGGAATAAGGATATCACGTGGCAATAAAATATTTTGGCATTGTACTATGTGCTACAAAAAATGCAAAGCTATTATTCATACTATTGATGATACAATAGTTAAACTTTACGACGTCCACAATCACTAAAACTGTGAAGAATACAAAATAAAGTGTTCTTATATCTTATATTATAAATGATGTTAATAATATTATAAAAATATATTTTTTTACATTTTTAAAATAAACCTCTGATTGTTAATATGTTTTAGTTTACTTAAGACCTTTTAATTAATCGTATTTTAATATTTTTGTATACTAAAACATTTTTTTTTTCAATTTTAGCTCAATATTTTCTCAGCCGCAAAGGAACTAAATTAATAAAGTACAGAGGATACAATTTTGGGATAAGGGTAATTCGTGGCAAAAGAGTAATTTGGCACTGTACTATGCGTTACAAAAAATGCAGGGCTATTATCCATACTGTTGATGATAAAATGGTTAAACTTCACGACTTCCATAATCACTAAAAATATGAAGAATCACTATTCAATATCGTTGAATAGCATGTACAGAAAAGTGTGCGTTTCGTTATTTCAACCTATAGGTACGCAAAAACACACTTAACGTATTTGTTTAGCTTATTAGCTAAAGCTATCATTATTGATACAGATAAATTAATAGATTATTGTGTTTATTATTAATTTGGAAAGGAGGAATTTAATTTATTTGAAATTATTTTAGTTAATATATTAGTATCATATGAACTAAAATAGCTTTAAGAAAATCAACTTCCTCCTCAAATTTAATTTGTCATAATTGTCGTAAATGTGTCGCGGTGTTCAATGTTGTAAATTATTATATATACATATCAGGCGCGTTCGGTGAGATACTTTCCCTTTCGCTCGCTCGCGTGTTAAGTGACGAGAGTGCATACAGACCGCATGCCCTTATCTCTCATTCTCGTAACTTAACACGCGAGCGAGCGAAATGGAAAGTATCTCACCGCACGCACCTGAAAAATATGTACCTATTTTTAAATATTGTGAAATGTGAAATACAATTATGTAAAAAAAAATTTTTTTTTTAATTTTTCTGTATTTTAGGTTTATATTATATAAGACATTTTAATTTATTGTATTAAAGTTTACATATATACTTTTTTGTACCTTTGTTCAATTTTAGCTAACTATTCAATCAGCCGTAAGGGAACAAGAGTAATTCAGTACAGATGATATAATTTTAGAATAATGAGATCACGTGTCAATAAAACATTTTGGCGTTGTAATTTATACAACAAAAAAGTCAAAGCAGTTATTCATACTGTTGATAATACTATTGTAAAATTGAATGATTTACACAACCACTAAACATATGTTAAATTTTAATTATTGATTATTAAACAAATTTTTATGCCAAAAACAAAAATGTTTTCTATGCCAAAAATAATGTTATCGTGTTATAATTTTACATTTTTTTAGTCTAGTACGCTTTGCGTAATAATTGTATATGCGTGTGTTTCCACATCTATTTATTTGATTTATTATAATATTTACGTAACTAGTGAAGACCTGGCAACCTTTCACTTGTTTTCGCGTTCCATTTGTTGTGCTTGTCGATGTAATTCATATTTGGTGTTTGTAAAACTTCGTAACTGACGTCAGATGTGCTTTTAACTAATACTTTTAGTCACAAAAAATCAATAAGTCGTAAAATTAATTAACATTTTGCTTATTGCACATGTAAAGCGTATTGCGACAAGTGTTTTTCTCACAGTCAATGCGTTAATTTTAATACTTTTTTATCTGGTCAATGGTTGCTACATGAATATTTTTAAATAAAAAACAAATATCTTTAATTTAATAACTTCACCACTACATACATATATACATACATATGTATATATATAAAATAAGTAATTTATATTTATCTATCTATATATAATATAAAAAAACAGATAATTCATTCTTGAAATATTTTATTTGAAATTTTATTTTTGTATTTTCATAGGATATCTTAGGAACAATTCTTATTGCATTTTACTGATACTTTATGATATATGTATTTGCTTACATTAATGTTTACTGTTGTTAACTATTCATTGAATAAATTATTTATTCAAATATATGGTTTTATTACTCTGTCTATGATAAATCTATTTCAGCTCACATTTGCAATAAATAGTCTGACTACACGATTTAATTGATCGTATTTTTAGCCATAAACGAAATCGAGATTTTTGACATGAATCGTGAAAATGTATTCCTGTCTTTTTATTTTTAAAGGCCGTTACGTTAATCTTTTTACTTCTCTTTGTTATATTTTTATTTATCACTTAAAAAAATATCGTTTTTAATCGTTAGCTTTTTTGGAATAGCAACACGGTTTTCGTCCGCGTCGTTCCATGGTCAATGGACTCGTATGCCTCTTGAAGATTCAGAAAAAGTTCTGCTGTAACTTTCAAAAAGCATTCGACAAAGTTTTCCATAAACTACTTCTTCAGAAGTTGAGCAATATTATTTTCTCAAACGGACGCATAATCTTTTTCTACTTACTTTTACTAAGGTGGTTATCATCAGTACGTTAGTTATGTAAAATTATTTTTCAGATTTTTTCTCCTGCGAAAAACTTGTTAGTATACATCTGGGAGTGAGTTAGTTTTAGGTATTTTTCCCTAATTATTTTAGTTGCTATTTATTTATATTGCATTTATAGTAAATGATAAAAAAGTCAGTGTTTCTCAACGTTTAATTGCTTTGATTAATTGTATTACTTTTTTGTATTAGTGTATATTAATAATTTATTTAACAACATTTTTCTAATATTAAATTTTGTTGATTTATTTAATATATTTTTTATATATATTTAGGTTTTTATGGATTTTTTTCAAATCAAATTAGAAGCTCTCAATATTTTTTATAAAATTAATATAACATATATTATTTACGTATTCTTAAATTTATTGGTATTATTTTCTATAAAAATCATTTACATTAATTCAAATTTAAAAAAAATATTTTATTAATTTAATGTTTTTTATTTATTATTTATTCAGTTATATATGTAAATATATAACTATCTAGGGTACCTCAGAACAGTGAAAGATCGACCGACGTACATGTACGGCAATACCGTGCAAAGGGTTAAACTATCTTGTATAAATATAATTATGACTTATTTTAACAATAAAAAAACAGTGAATATATGTCTTTTCTTTCTTCGTATTATTTATTAACGTTGTTTATCTATGTACAAATTTATTTAATTAAAAAATACTGTTTTTTAGCTAAATACGCAATCAGCCGCACGGGAAGTCAAATGATACAATATAGAGGATACAATTTTGGAATAAGTCAAAGATGCGGCCGAAAGATTCACTGGCGTTGTACTATGTGCTATAAAAAATGCAAGGCGCTTATTCATACTATTAATGATAAAATAGTGAAAATAAAAGATGAACACAATCACTGAAATATGTGTGTTAAAAATAAAAAGAATATTTACTTATCACTGCTTTAAAAAGTCGCAGCTATGTTATAATGTCACCAAGTAACTTGGGTGTTCATTACTTATTAATTTTGTAATAATTCTAAGGAACTAATATTTTTTTATAAATTTTCAACGAGCTTTATTTTAAGTTTTTAGTTAGATATATTAATTGCTTATAATAAAATATTTGTCTATATACAATTTTTGTTTTATTTCATCGTTTGTGTTGTTTCATAATTTATGAAGATTCATATGTATTTTAAATAAAACTGCTATATTTTACTTTCAGCTACATACACAATCAGTCACATGGGTAGTAGGATGATACAATATAAAGGATACAATTTTGGGATAAGTCAACAACATGGTCGAAAAATACACTGGCAGTGTACTAAGTGCTCGAAAAAATGCAAGGCTATTATTCACACAATTGATGATACAATAGTGAAATTGAAAGATGTTCATAACCATTGATAATTAAAACTATTAATATTATTTTATCATTTAATCATTTTTATAACAATACCCTTTTACAATTATGAAGTACATAATTTTATTTTTAAAACTTTTTTCAGGAAATTATTTTTTTAAACAACAGCTGGTATTAAATTAAATAAAAAAAATTTACAAAGTTTTGATCGAATTACTATTATTTTTTAGTAAAATTTCATTTTAAAATATTAATTGTATTATGACACAAAGATAGGATTACCTGACATCTGATGTTTAAATTCATGTATAATTAGTTTTTATATATTCATTTTTTTAAATCCATCAATTTAAATTTTAAAAGATTTTTACAAAATTCATAGATTTGGAATAATTTGATATAATAATCATAAATGGTTTTTAACCGCATTTATGGACCGTAATGGTTAAAAGTTATATTGTATTTTTTTACAAACTTAAAACTAGCTGATCTCTATAAAACTATGATTTTTTAATTTATTTAGCTGGTTTTTGTAATTATTTTTTTAGCTAGAGAAAAATTCTGGATTTCGCAAGTATTTAATCAATGACATCAATATCTGGTTTATTTTATTATATAATCTCTTTTTAATTGCCCTGTGAAATTTCGAGCTTAGCTTAGAATTGATATTTTCCGATTGTTTTAACCAAAAATTTAAGGCCCCTTCGGCTGGCAATAATAATTGTGAGGCAATTGTAAATCTCAGCTGTTGCTACTTTACAAAAATTATATAAAAAATCTTTTTGGATTATCGAAAATAAATAGCCCTAAATAATTTTGTAATCTATGCGTATTTTTATCTTATCGGAGCGCGTTCTTAGATCACCAAACCAAAGATAAAAACGCCGGCCGGTTAGAGTAATAGAAAATCGTAAAAAAATTGTTTCGATCTTCCATTTTCAAACATCCGGCACGAGCACCTTCGGAAAGGTTTCTAATCTGAGTGTCTTTTTTTATTACTTAAGCAAAAATAAGTCGATTTTAGTAAATATTTTTTGTCATTTCCAAACCCCTCTAAGAAGTATGCATGAACCCGCCTTTACTTATGCAGCGCTATAAAAAGGACAGTGGTTGCATATCTTTTGAAAATATTCGTACAAATTAATTTTATATAATATTTGTATAAATTAATTTTATACAATAAAAAATGCTTTATTAAATTCATAAAATAAGAATTTTCCAATTGACGTTTTTCTCGAGAAACACTTAATGGAAATTACTTCAATTTTTTTGGGCCGTAAAAAGCTCACTGTGGGCCGCGAGTTTGTCAGTCCTGTTTTACAATAGCTAAAAGCGGCTCGCACATTGGTTAAAAAAAATTTAGAATAACTGAGAGTTATTGCCATAAATACTATGATTATTATTTTAACAGTTGTCAATTAAAGAGGTTTAATTCTCTTTCACGACAATGCGCGACCTCCAAAATGTGTTCTGATACTCACTATACATATCGAAAACAGATTTTCACTTGTTTACGAATTTATATTATTTCAACAATTAGTTGAAATTTCTTATATTTTATATTATGGACATTAAGCTTCTATCAAATCCGGAATAAATAAAATTGTATATATAAAAAAATATAGTTTGCAGGTGAAAATCTGAAGATTTAATAAAATGTTAGTGTGCTAAATATGTTAACAATAAATTAATTATGTTGAAGTGTGATTTTCAAGGGTTGAAAATAATGTAACTTAATCTTGTGAACGTGATAGTGATTTAAATTTGTATCTATAGATGGCAATATATACATTTATAATTATTTTGGTAATGTAAAGAAATATATACATACATTAAAAATTCCTCGAAAATAGCGGAATATAATGTGTTTAATTATAACTTGATGAGAGATATGTTAAGAATTTTATTTAATTTTATTTATATTTATTCTAATTTTATAGCCTATTTTAAACTAAACTAAAGATGTAGTTATTATTATATTAACTAAAATATTTAATCAAATCAATATCTTTCATTTTATTTATTTTGCCTCAAATAATAAACATATTTTAAGTTTTTTTACTTACGTCCCATGACAAGATGTCAACCTTTATTCACAATAATAATTTTTGTATAAATGTGTTTTTTTTTTTATTAATCATAAAAATATTTTTTAATGTAATATTTAATAAAATTTCGTGGATTCATATTCAAATTGATTTTAGCTGAATACATAACCAGTCGCGTAGGAACTAAATTAATATGTTACAAAGGATACCAGTATGGAAGGAAGGAAATGCGTGGACAAAAGAAAATTTGGAGATGTACTAAAAAATGTAATGTTAATTTACATACAATTGGGGATACGATAATAAAAATCAGTGGCGTTCATAATCACTGAAAAAATAATATTGCATTTACGTTATTGTGTTTAAATTTTATTTTCGGGTCATCAAGGCTACAAAGATGTTTTTAGGGTGAGCTATGAGGAGCTGGCTCATTAGATATACTTGAAAGTGTATTTGAAGTGTGAATAATTATTTACATTATGTTTCACGTTTATAATAAAATATAAATAAATATACATCGTTACCCTTGTTTTACAAAATAGATTTATTTCCAATTATTTTCAATAAAAAATACTTTGATGCACTGACAGTATCAAGCGTTAAGGTTATAAAAGTTTTATTAATTAACATATTTTATTTATTTATTTGACTTACTCTTTTTATTTCAGCTAAATATGCAATCAGTCGCAAAGGAACTAAGCTAATTCAATACAAAGGATACAATTTTGGAATAAGAGCAACGCGGGGTAGTAAGATCTATTGGAATTGTACTTTATGCTACAGAAAATGCAGGGCCGTTATTCACACAATAAATGATACGATCGTAAAAATAAATGACACGCATAATCACTGACAGAATATAAAAAAAATTATGTAAAAGTTCTAGTTATTAAAAAAATATAATAAATATAAATATATCTATTTTATTTAAATTATTTTTAATGTGGTTGAAAAATATGTTTTATTAATTGATACTTGTGCGTGGTTTATTATTTATTTAATTATTTAATATTACTGTTTTAGCCAAATACGTAACTGGTCAGAAAGGGAGTAGGATGATACTGTACAAAGGATATAGATTTGGAATTATGAAAGTAAACCGTGATAAGATCCTTTGGCATTGCTCTATGTGCTACAAAAAATGCAAGGCCATTATTCATACCATTAACGATACCATAGTAAAAATATATGATGTTCATAATCATTGATCAATTGTAATTAAAAAAACTGCTTATTAAAAATAATAATCTATTATTATTTTTTTCATCTTGTATTTATTGTACATTGAAATCAAACTTAATGAATAAATATGGTTTCATAATAAATTTGTCAAACCTTAATACTTTTAAATTTAAGATAAATTATTTTTAATCTTATAATTTAAAATATTTACGATTTGTTGAAGAAACGATTTTTGTGATCTTGTTCCAACATGATATTTCTACCACTTCGCTTCTGACTTGAAACACACGAGAGTTTAGCTGATCTCGCACCAAGCGATGCAACACCAAATACTTTTCACTTCCATGCTAAACTTAATCCAGCTAAGAAGTCCAAGAGTTCAAACAGATATTATGTACGACTTGGAGTCTACAAGATGAATAACTTTTAATGCTAAAAAAATAAACGTACGAAAGGTTTGCATATTAATAGAGCTTACAAATAATTAGATTCACGCTAAATTAAAAACGTAACGGTAGACCGCACGCTATTGTGGAAAGTGATAATATTTTTTTCTTGTGTGCATTTTTAATTTTGAATAAATCTAATTATAGTGGAATAATTTATTTTTCGTGCAATATATTTGTTATTAGTGTAATTTATTTTTAGCAAAGTGAATATGATCTAAAATAAAGTGCAATTGATTATTACCCTATTTTATTTACCATTATACTTTGTTTATGATGTGGACCTTTCCGACGTTTTGTTTCGTTTGACGAACGAATTCTGCGTATTTCGGTCATAGTAGCTACCGCTGATAAACATTTTATTCACAAATGTTTTTTGAAGGTTAAAGCATTTTTTTTGTTAAAACGAAGCCTTTCATTGTATCGCATATCGAAACACAATAAATACACATAAAGGACCATGAATTTTAGAGCTCAGATATATTGAGAAAAAATAAGAGTTTTTCAAATTTTATTCAAGATAGTATAAAGGAATATTTTACGAACATTCATATATTTGAAAATCGGACAATATTCGATTAAAAAAAACTACTTTAGTGCATTCATGTTGCATGCCTGATTCGTACTGCTACCTATCGACCGCTTATTAAACTATATATTGCCACAGTTATACGAGTTACCTAATTATTTTATAAAAAATATCAACTGATCCTTAAAATTAGGCAATAAATTATTATATATATACTTTTCATTCGAACGCTTGTTGAGTAGCGCACGTATAAGTAAGCCATATATTATTCTGTGTATCGTACTATTTAAGTATTTAATTTTTTTAGCTATGTACGTAACTAGTCGTGTTGGAACTCAACTGATTAGTTACAACGGAAATACTTTTTTTTAAATAATTTATATAGAATAGTTTTGCGTTCTTATTATATTGCTTGGTTTTTATAAGCCGGAGAAATACAACTTCACTCTAAGCGATTATTAATTACAGTAAAAACTAATTTAAAATTTAATTTTATACGGTACTGCGATAAAAATGCTAGGGGTGACGTTATGTTGTGCAACGTGATTAAATTTCTTTGGAGCACGCTGCTATAAAGTAACGTTATAATTATCAATCAATGCCTATTTACGTGTATCTATTACATCATTATTATTTTTTTTTTGTTATGTTATGTATATTCAGATTAGGTGGTTGAAAACGTTCCATTTGAAATTGTATTTATAAATAGTGTTTTATATGACAATAAATATCAATTCATTATTTGTTGTTGCGTTTTTTTCTGTGGTAGTCTATCGTGAACCATGAACGTGCCAGGAATATACTTTTATTTTAACGTTTATGTAATGTGACCGCATATTTTATGATTTAAAATAGATAATTCAAGATATTAAATTTAACCAACGTTTCGGCAAGTATATTCCTGTCATATTCATTGTTCAATATCGTCTAGTGCTCTCCTACTTTCAAATATATTTGTTTAATTTTAATAATTTATTTATTTTTAGCCCAGTTTATAACATCTAACAGAGGCACGATTATGATACA
Source organism: Plectrocnemia conspersa (assembly GCF_051122295.1). Taxonomy (NCBI): domain Eukaryota; kingdom Metazoa; phylum Arthropoda; class Insecta; order Trichoptera; family Polycentropodidae; genus Plectrocnemia; species Plectrocnemia conspersa. The sequence goes on from NW_028277169.1 coordinate 7,903,162, forward strand.
ATACGAGGATAACATATTTTATAAACATCAAAAATATGGCGAGAAAATTTATTGGCTTTGTTCACACCGTATTTCTCGTTGCAAAGCAAGACTTTACTCCGTAAACGATAGCATTATGAAGATTACTGATAAAAAACATAATCATTGATGTAAACCTTATTCTTTGTATTATACAAACAGGCTTGCCTAATAAAGAATATTATTATACATGTGTATCGTATACGCGTTTATTTTTAAATGTATAAAAATGTTTATACACGTTTCTCAAAATCGTATCGATGATTCAGTGTGACTGCTTGGCTGGAACAAATCGGACGGTCGAAGTGAAAGCGACATTTTTAGGTCTACTTGGTTGATTCAGCGTAGCTCTATTTGATGCGAGTACAGCTGAACTCTCAAACTTCCGAGTAATAGTTATGTGTATTAAAATTTTAGTGGAAGTGCGTCAGTGTTCTGGCTTATAAACCATTGAATAATGGGGGGAGTTCAACGTATTTTTCAGTCAATGCCAATAATTCGGGGCGGAACCAGATTTTTTTTTTATGCAGCTCGAGGAATCTGTAATACTATTATTACCTTGAATGTATAATACATACATCCAAGTGGATACGCATAACTGATATTTTGTCTGTTATGCCGTTAAATTTATAACAATCTATTATTTTGATAGTTTTTTAATTATTAATTATTTTATTTTTCAGCACACTATGTATTTTCGAAGAAAGGTAATACTATGATACAATACCAAGACAACAAGTTTTACAAACACCAGAAGTTTGGCGATAAAACCCATTGGCTGTGTGCACTATATAAATTGACTCGTTGTAAAGCAAGACTCTACACTGTCAACGATATAATTGTAAAAATAACAAATAATAATCACAATCATTGAAGTGTAATAGATTTTTTTTAAATAATAGATTATAAAAATATATTCACATAGAAACATTTTTTTATTTTTATTATTATTATGGTATTTTTTAAATAAAACAAATCCAAAGCTAACAGTGACCTAATTGTTTTAATGGTTTTTTTACCATAACTCCATGTTTATTAAAATTATTTTTTATCATAACTGCATGTTTTTAAAAAAATATATAATAATTGCATGTTTTTTGAAGTATCTAGAGTAAGTCTCAAACACTTTAAATTGGGTTTAATTTCTAGAATATACAATACATTAACTTTTTCCTTAAAATATATTTTTTGGAACCACTGATTTAGTTGTGAAATCCACTCTTGCTGAAAAATTGAACCTTACTGACTTTGTATGACTAGAAATGTATACTAGTTTCCTGCAAATGAATAATAGACGTAGGAAAATGTAATCTCGTTATTATCAACACCCGTCTATTACACAGGCCGGATAGCTCGTTTGTGACGTAACCATTAAAAGGGATACTAATCGCATCGAGTATATCAATGAATGTTGAAACAAAAAATAGAATATATAAATATACGTTGGTTCATTATTATTTTTATAATTTAATATAATACATTTATTTTTCGTGGAGAAGAATAGGCTATGTTTTTATGAGTCTGCAGCATCCAAAAGAGTAACTATGCACAATTTTATTCATATTCATATATCCCATGAAATCTAGATTTAAATTACAAAATATAAGGCAGAGTTCAAATGACAGAAATCGCAACATTACATTACCGCAATACTTGTTATTTTTGTATAAATTCTTAAATGAAAGAGGAAGATGACTTTCTGTGAGATCTTCAGTTGAAGCACGGCAAGCTGCGGGCAAAAGCCCTGGCGTCAAACCCAAAGAGGTATACTCTATCTGTATCTGTGCGGTGTAAAAAATGTGTATATACACATTTTTAGGAGTTTTTTTTATATAAGAAAAACTCCTAATGATGCCATGAGTATTTTGGCAAAATATAAAGCCTGAAACTCCAAGGAAAAATCAAGTAAATATAATATTTTTTCTAGTATGTAAATTTTTAGCGTATAAAATAAACAATTTGCTCACGCATAGTCTTTCTTCTCGAGAATTTTTCGAGAAAAATGTCAAATCATCAATTCTCATTTTTAGAGAATTTTTATAAAGCATTTTTTATTTAATAAAATTCAATTTGTACGAATATTTTTATAACGCTGCATATAAAGGCGAGTTCATGTCTAAAATGCATACTTCTTGAAGGGATTTAATAGGAATGGCAAAAAATTGTATACAAATTTTTAACACATGAACTCGCCTGATTGTTGCAAGTAATAAAAGAAGACACTCAGATAAGAAATCTTTCCGAAGGTGTTCGTGTCAGATGTATGAAAATATGCATACTTTCTCGGAAGATCGAAAGTATTTAAATGACTAATATTTTTTGTTTCGATTTTCTATTACTCTAACCGGCCCGCGGGTTTATCTTTGCTTTGGTGATCTAAGAACCAGCTCCGATAAAGTAAATTACGCGTGAAAATCGGCAGAATGGAAAATGATTTAGGGATATTTTTCTTTTCGATTATCCAAAATTTTTTTATATATTTACATATATATTGTTAAATAGCGACAGTTGTTATTGACAATTGTCTCACGATTATTATTGACAGCCGGAGGGGCCTTAATTTTTTTGTTAAAACAATCGGAAAATATCAATTATGAGCTATGCTCGAAATTTCAATGGCAATTAAAGATAAATTATATAATCGAAGAAACCAGATATTAATTAAATATTTGCAAAATCCAGAATCTTTCACCAGTCAAAAAAATATTTTTTTTGCTATTCTTTAAAAGCAGAAATATGTAAAATGGGAGAGAAATTATTTGATTAGTTATTTTAAGAAAAATATTTAATATGTATATATTATATGTCATCCTTCGATTCATTGATTTATTGAAAAAATATTTTGTTTGTGAATGTTTTGTCGTTGGACAAAATCGCGTGTGGACTTTTGTCGTAGACGTTTTGTCGTTGGACCAATAGTCCGTGAAGCTTTTGTCGTGCCAGTGCCCTAGACGTTTATTGTATGTAGTTTTCAAAATACTTTACCTACATCCTAAACGATTTTTATAAAATGCTCTATTATATTGCAATTACAAAATAGTATTAATCAATAAATATATAAAACTAATCCTATATATTTTATAGTACAATACTTGACGACAAGTAGAGGAACAACCATGATAAGATTCGGAGACAACAAATTTTACAAACACCACGGTTGGGGTCAAAAAATTCATTGGCTTTGTTCACAAAGCAAAGGTGCTGGTTGCAAAGTGAGAATTTATACTATGAACGATGTTATAGTAAAAATTGTAAACGATCATAATCATTGAAGAAATTGTACAGACAACTATTTTTTTGTAACTTTAATTAGAATAAACCGAGAATTTTCAATCAAATGTTTTTTATTGCCATGTAACCATTTATTATTATTTTTTTATTATAGGTAAATATCGTTAATTATATAATTTATTTTTTCAGTACAATATTTGACAACAAGACAAAAAACAACTATAATAAAATACGGTGGAAACAAGTTTTATAAACATCATAGTTATGGCCAGAAAATTCATTGGCTTTGTTCACACAGTAGAACCACTTGTTGCAAAGTGAGACTATACACTATAAATAACTTAATTATGAAAATTGTAAACGAGCACAATCATTGAAGTGATAGTTTTATATAACAATTGTAATGCTTCCACTTCACTCTCCGAAAGTAGGCGACAGTTGGCCAAGGACGGGAAATATAATGTGAAAATTCGGGCTTACTTCGGTCGAGCTCGGTTGTCCCCGCGCTAAAATCTCTCGCAAGTTCTCCGAGGTCACCGCGAACGGGAGGTAAACTGGGGGTAATTTTGGTCGAGGCGGCCGACTTCGCCGCCTCCAAAAATTCCCTCGCTTTCCGAAGTTAATACCCGAAGACGCTTCGAGCGCGAGCGGCGAGATACTTCCCCTTTCGCTCTCTCGCGTGACGAGAGAGAGAGATAGAGATGGTTTATCGCAAACTGAGATAGAACGATTCAATTTTAATATGGGCGTCTTCACGATCGCGCCACTGTTTGGTATTTTTGCCCGATCTGGACGGCCAAAATTATTTCTCCACTTTAGTTGATTCCATAAGTGCTCTTAGTCAAATATATAATATTATAAGTGCTAAAAAATACAATTATTTAAAGTATTTCTTTAATTGTAGGCCCGAGGAATAGGAATTCCGTGTTGAACGGTCGTGCGAATTTCGCCGCGTAGCGTAAAAAAAAAATTGTATATGTCACAAATTTGCTGTTTTTTATTAAGAAAAAGTATTTGACTAGCATTTTATCATACTCGGTATCGTTTTTTTAAATATGTATATATTTAGTCATTCCAAACAAATTTTTATTTTATTTCATTAGTACGCGATCCACAATTTGACGTTTACTGATTTTACCACGGTAACCATATTATTAAAAAATTACAATCATTACAAAACTGTATTTTAAATTTGACGTTAACATTTCTTTAATTGTAGGCCCGAGGAAGAGGAATTCCGTGTTTAACGGCCGTGCGTAGCGTAATAAAAAAATTTAGCCGCGTAGCGTAAAAAAAAAAATTGTATATGTCACAAATTTGCTGTTTTATATTAAGAAAAAGTATTTGACTAGCATTTTATCATACCCGGTATCGTTTTTTTTTTAAATATGTGTATATTTGGTGATTCTGAACAAATTTTTAGGTCGTAACTTTCGCGACTAAGCCCCGTCCCATTTTTAAGAATAATACATTTTTAAGGTATGCAATGTGTTAAAAACCGCAAAAATCCGCAGTCAATTTTGCATGTATCATAAAGAGAAAGACCTAAGCTATATATTGTATATAAAATCTCAATTCAGCAAATTGACTTTCCATACTTTTCCTTAAAAAATAATAGAAATTATTCATTAGTTGCACACTTGAACGTTTCCTGTTTATTATTTATTAGTGACAGTGAAGCCTCGATTCAACATAAAATGTCTTATTTACTAACATTGATCTATTCCGGTGCATTGCAATCATCCACCATCTCCTTTTTCTCCATTTGGCTTTAATTTTTTTTGTGTTTAAAACACGCACGTAGTTATAATACGCGAGGTTGAGAAGCGCGCACGCGTATGAAATTCCCGGCTGTGCGAACGCTATTCGAAAAACTGCGACCTTGACCGACTTCGGTCGAACTTCCACTAGGACAACTTTCGGAGAGTGAAGTGCAGGTATAAAGCACAATATCGTATTTTCTAATATTTTTTATAAAATATAATTTTATATACAGTAATCCATAGACAAATCGTACTTGGATAAGTACATATAACTCATTTTATTATTAAAAATAATATTAATTTATTCTTTAAATCCTTTAGACTTCTTTTTAATTAAAAGTTGCATAAAAACAATTTGTAAAAATACACAATTTTAACTAACCATATAAAATATGGTATAGATTTATGTATTTAAATTTATTTAAAGAATATAAACACTTGTTACATAGTGAGATAAAGTCATCATAAAAACTGTCAAATATTTAACGTACTAATTGAGGTTTATATTTTATACAGAACATTAATATATTGTCAACTCAACTATAATTCAATCATCACTTTATAGGCAAAACTTATATTTTTTTGCGTTTTGAATTATTAAAATTTATTTTTTAATTAAAAATAAATTTATAATGATAATATGTATGTTTATATTTGACTCTTTTTTTCAAAATATTTTTCTAATAAATATATTTAAATTAAATATTATAATGCTATTAAAGATTTATTATTTTATTGCTATTTTTTAATACTTTAATTTAATAATACTATATAATTAAATTCTGTTACTTATTGCTTATATATTTTTAGTACGAAACTTTTCTGCAAGATCAAAAACATTACACGCCGAAACATTGCGAGATGTCATACAAAAAATTTTAAGGAAATACTAAAAATAAAAATTATAATAAATTATTGCAACAGCATATTTCATGAAAATATAAGTTTAATTAATTCGTCAACGCAATAATTTATTATATTATTTTATTTTTCTGTTCTTAATATTGTATCTTTCAATAAAAACTGAACTTATGTTATATTTTTTGGTTTACAAGCATTTATACTAATAAAAAACAATATTAAATATAAAATATATTGTATGAATAATTCATATAATATAATATTTTAATGAAACAGTTTAATTTCACATTATATTTTGTATTGTCATTAACTATAATTGTGTATTGTTTCCAGTAGATCTAAATATGCTATTTTAAGCAAGTCATTTATATGTTTTCTTGGGAAAAGTCATCCATTTTTTTTCAAAGAAACACTAAAAATAACAATTATAATAAAATATTACAACAGCAGATTTTATAGAAATATACGTTAAATCAATTTGTTAACACAATAATTTATTATATCAAATTTTATTTTTCAGTTTTTTATATTGTACCTTTCAGCACTAAAATTATGTTTTTTTTTATCTGTATATGCTTTTACACTAACAATATTTAATATAAAATATAATATATGAATTATTCATACAATATTAAATTTATTTAAGTATTTGTATGAAACAGTATAATTTCACATTAAAATTTGTTTTGTAATTAACTATAATTTTGTATTGTCTCCAGTAGATCAAAATATATTATTTTAAGCAAGTCCTTTATATGTTTTTTTTTGCGAAGCTTTAACGAATCGAAGAAACTTATTATTTAGATCAATAGATTAATTGAGACATTTTATTACCAAAACCATTGTGGTCGATTTCCTTTAATGACATAGTGAACAATACTGATTTTTAGACGTTTATCGAAGAACATAATTTTATTGTATAAGAATTTAATGTTGCTAATTAATGCTTATGGTTTGCAGAATTAAATTTATTCGTCGTGAATTAATCGCTAAATTTTTAAATGTTCTGTAATTGTAATTTTGTCAAATTTTTGTTTGGCAAAGAAACATTGTTCGATGGTTGCTTTCTGCTGGACTCTTGATGGAACAATGTTGGAACCATACAACCTTTATTTAGGGGTTAATTTGTTGACAGCTAATAAGTTTTTCTTTGAAATGCATAAATTATGATTTTTTTGGCCATCAAAATAAAAACATTTTTTATCTAATTTATTTCATAGGAATAGTTAATGCAGAGTTGAGTTGTACATTATATTAATTTTACCAATAGATTTTAATACTTCTGTACGTATGAAAATGCATACATCTTAATTAAATCTTTTTTGATGTTTCAAGAATATGGTTTAACCAGAGTTTTTACCAGGACAACCTTGAAGGTTGAAATAGTATAGTCCATAAGGTCTTAGACTGGTAAATCAGGGACTGCGGGCTCGAGCCACAGCAGCAGACTATTTTTTTTATTTATAAAAATACGTTAATAATAAAAACCAACCTCAACTGCAAAGTGACATTTATTGGTTAAAATTATATTATATAACACATAATAATTTATAATTAATTAAAAAGATGTCACCAATTCTTTTCCAGCTTAATTTTATTTTAATTTTTCATCGGTTTTAATAAGAAAATACAGTAAACCCTCCTATAGCGTTCCCCACACAGCAAAGTTTCCTTAGCGTTGGCGGAAGTCCCTCCTATAGCGATCTCCCATATGTCCCTATAACATTTCAGGGATATTCATCACAATACAATAAGAAAATATTAATTTTTTTATGGCTATGGAAAAATGATGACATTCGCAAAATCAGACACTCTTCACACGCGTGTCGCAATAAGAACAAAAGCACGTGCTATTGTTCACAAATTAAATGCAAGGTCATTTAATACATAAAAAAGTTTAATTTGCTGATTTCTTTAAATTCACAAAATACAGTTAAAAGAATCCCAAATTTTGTATGGTTGCCTAGTCCCCCCTATAACGAAGTGCTAATCTCTACGCTATAGGGAGGTCGACTGTATACCTAATCTGTAGTAATCGAATGGAATTATACTTATATAATAATAATTAATTCTGATGAGACACAAAATAAATTGAAATAGACTAAGGTTCATATGAGATTCTAATCCAGGTCTTTCAGTCACTGACTTATTGTGCTGGTATGTTGTTAATTTAAAGCTTCTATGCTATCTATTATCACTGATGTACTCGTTAAGAATAAGATTTAATAAAAAATAGAATTGTTTACAATGATCGAAATAATATACTATTAGAAACCATGCACTTCTACGACTTCTAAGACTTAAGACTTTGTCTTCAAGAAACTCGTTCTAAGACTCTGTATCTTTACTTTCCAAATGCATGATTACGCATGTTTGTATTATATTTCAAATAGGATTGGTATAGTTTTTTTTTTATATTTGCTGTTCTTATAATCGTATATCATAGTTGTATATTAAATTTGATTCGAATTTATTTCTCACATTTCAGCTCATTATATGACCACAACTAGAGGAACAACAATCATAAAACACAATGAACACAAATTTTATAAAAACATGAGTTACGGTGGAAAAACTCATTGGCTTTGCTCACAAAACAAATTCTCAGGTTGCAAAGTTAGAATCTCCACTGTGGAGAACATAATTGTAAAAATCGCAAACAAACACAATCACTAACGTAGTAGTGATTAATAAAAATTTTGGTGTAAAAAATATTTCTAAATTTTTCAGCGTGTCTTAATGTGATATTTTTAAACGTAATATTTTATTTAAATGTTTTTAATACTATTTATGATTGACTCATTAAATATTTTAATAAAATGCTAAAAGTTTATTATTTAGATTATTATCTCACTAGTAGCATTCATTGTAATTAAATATTATGTTTTGCTAATGCACATTTTTTAATAGATGTATAAATGGGGCAGTCCTTTTTATTTTCTTCAAATACCATATATGGTTTTTATTCGGTGACATTGAATTATTCAAATCGTTCATTGTCAACATATAATTTATAGTTTAACATTATGTTATATGTGAATTTGTTTCTTTCAGCCCAATTCCTGACGTCGATTAGAGGAACGACTATCATCCAATACGGAAATCACAAGTTTTATAAAAATACAAGTTATGGTGAAAAAACACACTGGGTTTGTTCACAGCGCAAATTCACTCATTGCAAAGTTAGAATATCAACTATGGATAATGTAATTGTAAAAATTACTAATGCACACAATCACAATTGATATTTTATATAAAACAATATATCTATTTGTTTGAAACTATTGATGGTTTTATTTATTCTATTAAAAAAAAACTGTTCTAGCTCTTCGTAGCTATCGCCGAAAACATCTTTGTGTCTGGCAAACTTATTGAGAAGCTTGGATGGCTTGTGTAAGCGGATCGTTCACGAACGCTGACGTCTTGCCCGTCTTAGGCAAGGATAAGGGACCCAATCGCAACTGTTTATAGCATTAAACAGTACGCAGCTGAAACTGAGCATCAATGGATTGTCGACAGAACTAGGATACAAGTATTAGATTCTTTCTAACAACAAGGAATTAACTTTATTGCCATTCTAAGTGACAAATTAAAAAGAAACAAAGAGGAACAAGGAGATTATTCTGACAGCTCTTTAACCTAAAGTCAGGAATGAAGATTTGAACTTATCTAAACCGTTTTTCTTATGATTGAAAGAAGACGACCAGATTAAATAGCTTTATTGGAAGTTAAAAATTATTAATAGAAATATTCTTAGACCTAATGAAAGGTTTTTCCAACTGATCTATAAAATCATTACAATATTCAAGGTAATAACGGTGGCATAAAATAATGATCCCTTAAATCAAAATTTTGTTAGGGACAAACGGTCTTTCCTTTTGAGTATTTTAATAACCTCCCTTTAAACAAATTTTGGGTGTACCATACCGCACATGTGTTTCTTTTTCCATGAAAACATCGGTTGAACACACCGTAAATTTCGTAACGAAGAGCGGTAAGGGTTGCATCCGCGTTACAAAATATGTTCCCAATTGTCTTTATTTGTTTTATTTTATACATATTTTCTAAATAATCTGTATTGTTTTATTATTGAAAAATAACCTATTTTATTTTAGCTAAATTCGTACAATCGACTCGTGGCAATTCAATACTACTATACAGAGGACGTAAATTTTACAAACATAAAGTATGCAGCGAAAAAATACACTGGATTTGCTCGTTTTATAGTTCGATAAAATGCAAAATGTTTATACATACAGTCGGAAATGTTATTACTAAACTTGTTAACGCCCATAATCATAATTAATTTTAAAGAATAATAAATATATTATTTTATAACGGTCTTATTACTTGAATGTGATTAATTCATATTTATGAAATGTGGATATGAGTCATAATTTTAATTTATTTTTTATTTTTTTGTGTAATATTAATGAACATAATTATACGCATAAATTTTCTGATCCAAATATCAGTTGGAAATATTTTAAATATTAATTTAATATGTGTTTAGAAAAAATATACTGTTAATAATCTTCTATTTATTTTTTGAAAGAGTGTAATTTAAGTTTTACATAAAATAAAAATCGGTGAGTAATTCATTTAAAATAAACTTTATAGTTGGTGTTCATTAGTGATTTTTTTTAATAACTAGACAATTAGAGTTTTTAATGTAGTTATGTTGCTGATATTTTTTTCTCTTTAAATGATTTTAGCCCAATATTTGTTGACTCGGAGAGGAACAAGACTAGTCATTTACAGAGGATACAAATTTTACAAATTTCAAAAATTCAGTACTAAAACCCATTGGCGTTGCTCGTCCTATAAGTGGACTAAGTGCAGAGCAATTCTTCACACCATCAACGATACCATTATAAAATTAACCAAATTTCACAATCATTGAATAAAGTATTGAATTAATTTAAATTATTAATAATTCTCAGATCTTAAAATTATGTGTAAGAAAACTATTTATAAAATAAAGTTTAAATATATAATAATAATAATAAGTGTTATCATTGCATTATGTTTTATTTGCGAGTGATTAATTTCTTACCGGTCGACCCAGACTGCACTTTCCCACCGACCTAGTCAGCTGATATCCGCAAGCTATACATGTACATCTTTATTTCACCGATGTCTACTTCAGTCAAAATATATTATATTTAAATTTAGTAAAACGACATTTTTGCCCACTACAATAAATTATATAACAAATTAAAATTGGAATGTGATATTAGATGACACTGACAGTAATTAAATGCATAATTATACGATTTATGATGTTTATTTTTTTCATTTCTTCCATTATTGTTTTTTCATTATAATTAATAGGTTTTTATTAATATATTATAATAAAACATACTGCAGAAAAATTTTGATAATTTATATTATTTTTTAAATAGTTATTCATTGTAGGCTTACGCACTTTAAACAAATGACTCTCCTAGCACTCACAAAATCAAGAACATTCTTCTCGCGCGTGTCGCAATAAGAACATAGAGCACGTGCTCTTGTTCACAAACTAAATACAAGGTCATCTATTACATATGGGGAAAAAGTTTCGATTTGCTGATTTTGCTAAATTCACAAAATACAGTTGAAAAAATCTAACCTCAAATTTCGTATTTTGCCTAGTTTCCTATTACGTAGTATTCCTACAACGAAGTCCAAATCTCTACGCTATAGAGGGATTGACTGTACATTAATTATGTAAATTAGACTAAATTAAATGTGGATATAATAATTATTTATTAAAAATGACAGTTAACATGGCCTTAAAATATTAATGAATCAATGATAACAGTTCAGCAATGTCAACAACGTTAACCTATTTCATCAGTCAGCTGCGACATAAAATACTTCATGTCAGGTATATACTTAATTAATGGTCTTATGACAAATGTTTTTTTATCAATGTTGCTAATCCAAATATTTTCGCTATTTCAGCAAATTACGTGACGTCACGTCGAGGCACAAAACTAATCAAATACAGAGGATACACATACGGAAAGTCAAGTTCTCACAGTAATAAAATTCGTTGGCAGTGTTCGACTCATAAAAGCAAGAGATGTTATGCGCAACTATACACTTATGATAATATAATTATCAGCAGTGTTAATGAACACAATCATTAATTGTTAAATGTTAAAAATTGTTACATATTTTTATTTGTTTATTTATTAAAAGACTGGCAAGTGTAAAAGACGTACAAAAATACAAATAAATATATTTTTTATTCAGTAAGTTTTTTTAATAAAATAAATTACCTACTTTCTTAACAGAATTCGGTCTTAAGCTTCTTTTTTAATTTTTAAATTTCATTATTAAAATACGACATTTTTTTTTTTTGCTAAAAAATAAGTCAGTGAAGTTATTTAAGCTTATTTTTTTAACAAAAATGTATATAAGAGAATAATTTATTTCAAAATTTACTTCACCACAATATTAATTCGTATCTTACGAATTAATATTGCAATGGTCATATAATTAATATTGCAATGGTTAATATAAAATCCGAAGGTCAGAAAGTTTATACACCACCACCACATATATTCTATAAATTTGAATTTAATGCATAGTATTTTGTTTTATGTTTTGTGTCGCAATATGTTTAAAATATATTTATTAAAATATAGTTACATAAAACCTAATAAAAATAAAGTGTTTGTTTTAAATTTATTGCTGTTTCTTTAAGATTATTATTATCGTTTCTACCTAGTAATAAAATAGCAATTAAAAATTTCTGTATATTTTACTGAATTGTACAAAATAAATGATTTTTTTGTAGATCTAGTGCGCAGCCTTGATGATACTTTAAAAGAAAATAAGTTCTGTGAATTAGACAATTATATCTATACCTCTAAAACATCGTTACCTCTGCAAGACTTACGGCTAGACGGTATCGGTCATTTGCCTGTGTGGTGCAAACGTCTCAGATGCAAATATCCGTCGTGTAAATCACAGACATACGTATCGTGTGATAAATGCAATATATCACTGTGTTTTAACCAAGAGAGAAATTGTTTTAAAATGTTTCATGTAGATCATTAATTGTTCCAAAAATAACCATAGGTGATAAACATTGTTTAAAAAATTTACATGATGTATTTAATTTATTTTTTATTGTATTTATTTGTATTACTTTTATAAAACTAAAAAATAAATATTATTCTAGATTTATAAATTATAAATAAATATAATATTAATTTACTTTTAATTTGTTTTATTGTTAGCTTTTCAATTCATAACATCACAGAGAAGAAACATACTTATACGGTGAATACAAGTTTTATTTATATTTCAATGTATTGCCTACCCTTTTATATGTTTATTGCGAGCAGCTTAAATGAATTTTAAATGCGTTTATTTCAAACAATTGCCGTAATCCGAATTTTTGCTTCCTAATCAACAATACAAAAGTGTCGCTATTTAACTTTATCACTAGTTTTTATTTTCAGCTTTACAATGACAATAACATGTTAATATTTTATTATATGTAATTTTTCAAGTGGCTTTAAAATTCATAATTGTAATATAAAAACAGATTGGAATTAATTAAATATGTACTATCTAAATCTTTTGACTACTTTTAAAATTATTTGTATTTTTTTAATAATTTCAAAACCAAAAAAACAAATATGTGTTAATATATTCACATACTCATTAGTTAATAAAATATTGTCGATAGAGATATTTTACAGCTATTGCTAGACACGCATTACTAATTATTATATTTTAATTTCAGCTGAATATGTTTTATCGCGACAGAGAACGACATTGATAAAATATAAAGGATACACATATGGCAGATCAAATCGGTGTGGAAATAAATATCGTTGGCATTGTTCGACTCACAAAGGAAAAGGATGCAACGCACAGTTGTACACCATTGGCCACAGAATAATAACTCATCTAAATGTTCATAAACATTGATATTATTATTTCTACTGTACTGATCTCAAATAGGACGAAACGGGGTTATTAATTATGATTCTTTATTATGTATTACAGTAATAATATTTTAATAATAATACTTAAATCAGATGGGCCGAAGGCCAGAAAGTTTATACACCACCACCACATATATTTTAAAAATGTAAGATTTTATGCCGTATATATGTTTAAAATATACCTATTACAAAACAGTTACATTAAACCCATTAAGAAGTGTTTTTTTTTATTTATAGAAAATTATTTACATTGTTTCTACCTAATAATAAAATATTTATTAAAAATCTTTATACAAAATTAATTACTTTCTTTTTGTAGATCTTTTGCGCAGCCTTGAAGATCCTTTAGGACAAAATAAATTATGTGAATTAGACAATTATATCCATACCTCTAAAACATCCTTACCTCTGCAAGACTTACGGCTTGATGGTTTTGGTCATTTGCCAGTGTGGTGGTGCAAACGTGTCAGATGCAAATATCCTATGTGTAAATCAAAAACATATGTATCGTGTGAAAAATGCCAAAAAGCGCTGTGTTTTAACCAAGAGAGAAATTGTTTTAAAACTTTTCATGAAGACCATTAATAGTCACTGGTCTGTGATTAACTATAAATCTAATTATGTATATTTTTTTTAATTTGTAACTTTTTTTTGTACTACTTTGAAAAAATAAAAAATTAAATTATTTTTCTTGATTTTTAAATTATAAATTATATCAATGCTTGTTATTTGTAATATTTATTCACTTGCAATTTATTTTCATTTTAGATTTTCAATTCATAACATCGCAGAGAGGAAACCCACTCATAAAGTACGGTAAATACAAGTTTTATCTGTATAAAAAGTACGCCTTAAAAACTCGATGGGCTTGCTCTGCAAATAAGCCTATAAGGTGTAATGCTGTCATTCATACCATTGGTAAGAAAATCGTAAAAATTAATAATAATCATAGTCATTAATTCAACGTGACTAATTTATTTAAATTTATTTTTATATTTACATTTATATTATTTGCTTTTTTATTTTTTGCTCTTAAATTTACATTGTATGAAAATAATTTTAAACTTTTTAAATACAAAATATACAAAAAGTATCTCATTTACAATCATGTAGTTGACTACACAATTCCAATAGGCGCGTACGGTAAGATACGTTCCCTTTCGCTCGCTCGCGTATTAAGTGACGAGAGTGAGTGAGAAGAAATAGACGTACGGAACGCATTAACGTACGCCCTTATCTCTCACTCACTCTTGTCTTGTGAAAGGGAATGTATCTCACCGTACGCGCCTGAATTCCGCTATTATTGGGTACTTCTTAGTGGAATCCATTTGGAGCGGAAAATCATTAGATTACTCATATGGCTAATCAGCTCTTTAGTTCGTGGCTTTCAGTTTTTTTGCGAAAGATCACAATCTCGCTTTTGACGGAGGGGATTATTGTTAGTCCTTGTCGTAGAGCTGACTGTAAGGCTTAATTAAATGTCGGATTTCCTGGCTCTGTTGAGAGCGGATTCTCGGTATCAGCTGAGGAGGCGTTCTAGTGGTCCTAGTCGTGACAGTGAACCTTTTAAAACCAAAGAGAGTTTAGTTATATACTTGTTTTGAGGTTCAAACGACCATCGTCTGAGAAGCGCTGCCCCCTTTGACTATCGATGCGATGAAAGTCAATGATAGTACAATCACTTATATACCCTCTCAAAATGGAGGGGGTGAGCGCGAAATTCATCTGAGAGAGTTCCAACTTGAGGCAAAATTCTTATATTAGTGATAATCTGTTTATAATAATCTTTAATGAGTGATTTTTGCAAAGTCAATCATGTGATGTATTTTTTAACTGTAATGGTTTTTGTCAAATTGTGCAGATTTTTTTTAAATAACTATTTTTTTCTGCACAATCGAAAAATGCGTAAAAAAACGCAAAACAAAATGCGTAACGAGTATGATTTTGTTTTTCGTTCAATTCGTGCGGTACCCACTCGTATATATTTTTGATTTTTAAGTATTTTAAGATGAAATTTTTTTTGAAAAAAGTTGAAATTTAAATATTTTTCCAACAATATAATATATTAAGTTTAATAAATGAATTTTATATGTTGGCTTTATATTTTTTCTAATATGTTTGTAATATTGTTCAATAAATAAAATATTTTAATATTTGTAAATCTGAATTGTTTATTTTTATATGTAAAAATTATATATGTATCGTTATTTTTGCATTTTTTTTAATTCATGCTAATTTTTAATTTTAGCCCATTTTATATATAGTCGAGCTGGAAATGCGATAATTGTATACAAAGGATATCATTTTGGAAAACAGCGTACACGTGGACAGAAGGTCCGTTGGACCTGCACATCTCACAATAAAAAATGCAAGGCTGTTCTTCACACTGTAAATAATACTATTGTTCAAGCATATACTATTCACAACCATTGTTATATATACTGATTTTAAAAGTCACTTTAAATAATTTTATTTTATTTATGATTTTAAAATATGTTTTTATTATATTTTTATGTATGAAGTGTGATAGTTTAATTAATTTATTTATTTTTAAATATTGGTAATTAGATTCTCATTTATGACAGTGATTTTTTTAATGAGAGAAATAGTTCGGTGATTATTCCAGACTCGAATTTTGCGGACACCAAAATATTTTTAATATCTCATTAAAAACAATTAAGGTAAACATTTTCAAAAGAATTCAAGTCGATTGCTACTTTGAACTACTCTGTAGTTAAAAATTCAATAACCCAAATGTTTACCTTAATTTTTTTTATATAATTTTTAAAATATATTTTTGTTCGAAATAATCAATGTCCATAGAAATCCGAGCACCGAACTAAAAATATTATATAATATATCGAAGCAAAATATGTGGAATGCACTATCTGGTATAGTGCTCAGTTGGTAATTTTGTATTGGTCTCCTCTATAATTACAAATGTCCTTTTATCTGCTGGATCAGAAAAAAGGTGCAAGAGGCTATACCTTGGTAAAACGGTGGCTGCGGCATCACGACGCTGTCGTTTTTATCTAATATTCGTGAATTAGACGGTAAGGGTAAACTTGTGGGTCGTCATAATGCAAAATTGTTAAACTGCAATATATTAATCTCAATTGACCTTTTGCCGTAATAGTGAAACTTTTTTATGGACTCAATAAATAAAACTCGTTGCCTAGCGTTCCCTCTGCAACGGCTCCGACTAAATTTTATTGCTTTTGACGTGAATTTTTTACTTCTGAGAAGGGATAATTGTTTCTTATAAACAATATTACGAGTGAAAATCGAATAAAGCACATCTGAACCAAATTTTGCCCAATAGGAGAGCGCAAAAAACAATTATCCCTTCTCAGAAGTCAAAAATCCATGTCAAAAGCAATAAAATCGTGCCGTCGCCGTCGCAGTGGGAACACTCGTTACCGAGCGTTCTTACTACGATGGCTCTGATATTTTAAAAATATTTTCGGGATAGATTCGAGACTGTTTTTTCCAGATTCTTTTAGGAATAAGCTTATGAAACTGAATGTATTATTTATTTATTTTACCGTATTGAATCTAGTTGTCAAATTACCGATAATACAATTTATAAAAACATAAAATTAATACAATTCAGTTGGTGCTATTGTTGATTTTTTCTTATTTATTTTTTCCTTTATTTTCCTTATTTTCTTCCTTAGGTATTCGATCTGAAAATTCAGATCAATTATGAAAACTTATTGCTATTAATTTACATTATAGTTATGGTTACGAAAATTAATTACAATGGTTTTCAAGTCTTCATGGACTTCAAATTCTTGGGTGTTCCAAATTTTACGATTTTAAGATCTTTTATATTACCATATTGAAACTCTTCAATCATGACTGATTATTATTATCTGTTGTTTAGCACAAACACTTTAATTTTATTTATTTTAGTATAGACCAGTGGAGATTTTTACGCAAGTTTGTATTTAGATGTTTGTAAAAACACATGAGCCTTTTAAATTATGCTAATTATTAAAACAATAAAGTTATGATTTTTAATAATTTACATTAATAAATAATATGTAATGTGAGACATATTTTATCGAGCCTTCACAGGGCTGCAGCACAGGTTCTGGGTGGCGCAGGTTCTCTGTGAAAACGCATTTTATGAAGGCAGAGTGATGGATTCGGTGGTGGGTACATCGGATCTTCCATTGTCCATTGTTTTAATATTTATACTGGGGAGAAAGGGGGAACATTAAAAATCACCGTCCGTCGTTTTCCACATTTCAACAGATGTGATCTATTACAAACAATAAAAAATCAAATGTAATGATAATCATTTACAGCATTATGCCGAATTCCTTTTTTGTTTGTAATTACTTGCGCTTTTAGCGATAGTTGCATAGAAAATCACTTCAAGCATTATATGGTCATGGTTTTTGTTTTCTCAATTGCATCCGCTAGGCGTATCGTTTAAAATCCGTTATAAAATTTAAATAAAAATATTTTTATTCGCATATTAAATTATAAATAAATTATCATAAAAAGTCAAATATTAACTGTGATATATATTATATAATAAATTATAATATACCATAAATTCATAGGTCTGCTATAATATTGTACATATAACGAAGCATATCTTGATATTTATGTAATCATATTATTAAATAAATATATTTTTTGATTATTTTTCAGCTATTGTTTTATTATTATAAAAGCATCATTGAATGTAAATAAAATTATTTTGTGTTTTATTATTAATTAATTTGCTTGTTTTGCTTTTAGCTGATATAGTTACGACTAGTAGAGGTTATAAAATACTACTTCTGGATCGTTATAGGTTTTCTAAAAATGGAGAATTTCACAGTAAGACACATTGGCGATGTACAAGTAACATTAGTAAAAAGTGTAAAGCAAAAGTTCACACTATCGGCAATATAGTTGTAAAACGTCTGCACGAACATAACCATTGAATATGTAACTAAAAAAATATTCTTAGCATTAAAATAAAACCAAAGATTTAATTATAATATTTATTTACATAGTATTTTTATTTACTTTTTCGTAATAAATAGGAGTTAACTTTGTTTATTTATTCGTTGTTGTTTTCTTTGCTTTGTTTACTGTTACTTTCAATGCCAAAAAGATATTTGAATGTTGATGTTAAGTTTATGATAATAAATTATTTTAACATGATCGTGTTTCTTTATTTATTTATATTAAGCAGATTTTATATTAAAAAATGATTTTTTAATGCGCTAGCGTTTCGCCTGAAATGTTTCAAGCATTTTTGTGTGTGTTTTTTTAGAGTAGCAGTCTATTTATTATCGCACAAATTAGTTACATAAACACTTATCGGAAGTTAAAAAGTACGAGTATCGTACTGCTTTTTTCTAATCAGACTGCTTCACAAGCTTTACTTGTTGATTTAATCTAATGACTGGTTCGTAATATATGCAAGATGGTCCATTTTCTTAATTTTCCTTATTTAGCTGCAAATAATAAATATTTGTAATAGACTGTACAGAAATAATCGATAAAAACACCATGAAGAACTTGGATATTCAATTAAACTTGACGTGCTTTTTTTGGTATTGCTTCTTTATATCGCTTTCTGTTTTTTTATGTAATCAATATTTTATTCTAAAATTGTTCATTTTAGCTACGTACCTGGCGACCCGCATTGGAACAACAATTATTCGTTTAAACGGACAGACTTATTACAAACGCAGCTCTAGTGCTAGCAATAAATACCACTGGGGATGCTCAGCATGGAAAAAGACTAGATGCAAAGCTAGGATACATACCATGGACGATGTGATTATAAAAATAAGCGATAATCACAACCACTAGTATATTTATAATACTTAAATTTAGTACGTGCTATATAATATAGAAAAATACTTACGCATTCAATCTTGCTAATAGTTGATTTTATTTTTACAGCAAGATTTGAAACATCGCAAAAAGGAAAAACACTCATAATTTACAACGGATATAAGTTTCATCAATGTCAGACTAGCGGCAAAAAAACTTATTGGTCTTGCATTCACAGAAGATCGTATAACTGCAAAACTTTTATCCATACGAAAGGAAATGTTATTATAAAATTTACGCAGCCCCACAATCACTCGTAGGTCTAAGAGCCGCAATGACAGCAAGCCATTCATGTTATTACTCTGCATTATGTAATATTATTTGAATTTAAATAAATTATATAAATAATTTAGAATGTGTTTAATAATATATTATGTAAATAATAAATGTTTAAAATAATTGTAGTTTTACTTTAAATTGTGCAACACTTCCTCGCCCTCCTGCCTGCGTCGTAATAGTTTTGAATTGGATTGATATAATAAAAATCATCTAGATTGATTCGATGTAGCTTCATTCAGATGTGTCCAAGATAAACCCTTGTATATTTCAAGTCAGAAGCGAAATGAAAGTTCCGAATATACGCCATATACGCTCAGGATGATAAAAATTCTGCTGTTCTTTAACTTTTTAACCAATCTGAATTTTTAAGGATGACACTAGATTTTTTTTTTATTATTTAATGAATATATTACCAGGCTATTCTAGCATGTTTTTAATATAATATTTGACTGACTATTTTTGGGAAGAGTGTGTACGTAATATTTCAAGTGTCATATTATATTTAAAATGTCATATCCAGACGCATACGGTAATATACATTCCGCGGAACGCGTACGCACGCCCATGCCCTTATCTCTCACTCACTCTCGTCACTTAACACGCGAGCGAGCGAAACGAAATGTATCTCACCGTAAGCGCCTGGTCATATCATAGCATTCTTATTGTCATATATTGCGTATCTTATTGATTTGTAAGAGACACAAACCTATTTGTTGTTATTAATAATAAATTGCAGATTGGCGATTTATCTATGGAAAATAAGTATAAAATAATTCCAACTTTATTAATTTCTTATCACATGGTAGTAATCAATAATGTTAGAGTACTATTATTGCTAATTGATTATTAATTATTTATGTTTAATATTTGCAGCTGTATACGTACAATCCAGGTGTAGGACTACCTTGATCAAATTTAAAGGATATACTTTTGGAGTGAACAGTAGAAATGGCTCTACTGTTCGATGGCAATGTTCTACTCATACCAAAAGGGGGTGCAGAGCAAAGCTACACACAATGGACAATGTCATATTGAAAGTCCTTAATAATCACAATCATTGATTTATATTGCGTGTGTCAATAAGTATTATTTTATCATATTTAAAGCTTTGTTCTAATTTTTGATTGGAGTATAAGATGTTTCAATATTATTTTTTCTTTTAAATAATAAATTATACTTTAATCTCAACTTACTATATCGTTTTGCTTTGGTCCTTGTACTTGATCACATATCTAAGTACTTCAT
This sequence comes from Plectrocnemia conspersa, assembly GCF_051122295.1. Classification (NCBI taxonomy): domain Eukaryota; kingdom Metazoa; phylum Arthropoda; class Insecta; order Trichoptera; family Polycentropodidae; genus Plectrocnemia; species Plectrocnemia conspersa. The sequence continues at coordinate 7,924,358 of NW_028277169.1, forward strand.
TGTTTTCTTCATGAAGATCTTAAATATTAGTATGCTTGATTAATCAAGCTCAAATTAGAAAGAAAAAACATCTTGCAATAAAATAATGAGGATCGTTAAATCTAGCAATAATAGATTTAACCTTTGGCGATTAAATTCATTATCCAAATTTTATTAAGCAGAGATTTTCTTATGCACCAATCTAAGAAATTTATTCAACAATTTTGTGCGTTATTTATAATACTAGAAAATTTATTTTCCTTACTTAATTTTAAAATAACGATAAATCCGTTTTACGAATTTAAAAAAATATGTTTTAACCATTTTGGAACCCCTAGCTAAGAGGCGAGCAAAACTTTAACAATTTAAACTTTTTAAGAAATAAATTTTACGTAACAATGTCAGATGATCGGCTACTATATACATAAAATTAGATATAGAAAAGATAATTTTCTCTTTTACTTAAATCAAGGCCTAAAAATATATTACTTACCTGATTATATTTAATAAAATTTAATTCTTAAAGTGATGTTAAACTTTATTTTTATTGACTGTTTTTAGTGGATTCGTCACAACTAGAAATTATATTTTGTATTTCGCAATTTTATATTTATATAAATAAAAAATAAATTATACATTGTATGTTTCATTTTAACCTAATAAGTATTTTTTATTGTTTCTTTATAATGACGCATATTGGCTTTTGTAATATCAATATAACAAGTCGGCGATTGTCAATATAAATTTGTCTAGACTATTGTTTTGTTGTAATGATGCAATTCTAACATTTAACTATATTTTTATAGATCAAAGACGTTTTGCTGTCTGTGACTGTGCTTATTTTAATAAATCCAAATTTTATTTTTAGCTGAATACGTCATGTCCAGGAAAAATACTACCCTGATCAAATACAAAGGCTACACTTATGGAAAATACCACACTAATGGCTCAAAAATTATATGGCAATGTTCAACACGTCACAATAGAGGATGCCTAGCCAAATTATGTACAATCGATGACACCATTGTTAGGATAGCCAATTCACATATTCATTGAAAAGTTTACAAATTTTTTTTATACTAAATATTATATCTGTACAACAATCTCACATTTTAAAATACAAAAATATGATTTTTATAAAAAAAATGTGACACAAAGTTTGCGTATGATTGAAATGTCAACATCAACATGATTTTAGGAAAATTAAATTTTCAATCAATTTATTGTTATTTTAATTTCGCTGTGCAAAACTAACTAAAAAATTCGCGCGAAATTACCTTTTGATAAGGCCGCTCGGTTTAACAAGTGTGCATTCCTCGGCAAATTTAATTGACAATCGCCCACAAAAACCACAACAATTTTAAATTGCGTAATCATTTTTTTTAAAGTCAGTTACTTTAGCATAAATGATCAGTATTTTTAACCTATTTTTTAAATATATATATTTATTTGCGATGTTTTTTATTTTATTTTTTCAGAGCCGTTTATTTTATTTTAAATCTTACCATTATGACTTTGATCGAATGTGTCATCATAGCCAACGATAATTAACATTTTTTTTATATATTAAAAAACAATTTTAATGCACACCTAAAATATATATTCGCCAAAAACATCCTTGTTTCTGAAACTGGATGGCTCGTACAAGAGGAGCGTTCTCAAGCGCTGACGTCCTGGCCGCAACGTTTAGGAATAAGGAACGCGATCGCGACTCTCGCGGGTTGTTATAAAAAACTTGGTTTTTGATAAATGAAGCTCATACAATAATATTTAATAATTAAATATTTTTTATTAAATATTTTGTAAAAAATAATCAACAAATGTCGCACGGTTGAGTTGCTGGCGTTTAAGTGGATAAGCAACTTTCAAAAGTGATTCATTGAATAGACGTTATGCCAAGAATGCAATGAAGTGTATGTCAAATAAAAATATAAAAACTAATAACTGTATTAATAATGATTTGACTACTTTCAAGTATCTTTTTACTACTTTATTAAATATATTTGTGGCAAGTATAATCATAACTAATAAATTCATATATATATATATAACTATGTAAAAAATAAAATCGACTGTATCAAAAAAATGAACGATTTTATTAATAAAAAAATCACTTTTATTACTGTATATAATTTTGAGCTTTAAGCTCAGCTTTAAAACAATCAAACATATATTAAAATTCAGTAACCAGTCAAAGCAAAAGTTTTGTAAAACAAATTATTGAATTTAAAAAACCGAAACTTATTTTATTTTTAAAATAGTTTTAAAACTGATATTGAATCATTCCTTTTTTATGTTGATTTATATGTTGAATTAATTATAAGTTTCCATTTTGCAAATTAAATTAAATAGTTCGACTATCCTAAAGTTGAGTTTTTAGGCTTTATTTTATATAAAATAGTAGAAGTGAGTTTTTCATTCTTAACTACATAATATATTTAGCAAAATTCTTGTTGTATATTTTGTTAATTTGCTTCAGCTGCTGTTGATGCCTAATAAATGTTCTATTTACTTTAACATTCAGATTGTATCAAATTTAGAGCGAATAAAAAAATACAATCAGTGAAAAGTTCCTACGTTAAGAAATCTTTTTTAATAATAAAACATATTTAGATATCTACAATAGCACTTAACCTTTTTCTTCCTATCGTTTTAACTACGTAGTGTAGTCCCGGACTTACAGATATTAAAAAAATATAATTTTAAAGGTTTTGATTTACATAATAATTAAATTGTATAACGCATGAAGTTAATGAAATAATTAATATTACATAATTGTTTTAATAAATTATTAATTTTTTTATAATGTAGTGTGACATCAGTACAAAAATATTTTTACAATTATTACATAACAATTTTTATGTTACAGCTTATTATGTAAAATCGAGACAAAATACGATTATGATTAAATATAAAGGATACACTTTTGGAAAAACCAGTGAACAAGGCGACAAAATAAGATGGAATTGTTGTTCGAGAAAAAAACACAAATGCAATGCAAAAATACAAACATTCAAAGGCATCATCGTCCACTTAATTGACTCTCATAGCCATTGAAAACAAATTGTATTTTCTATATTAAATTGTTGAGTGTAAAGTTTAAAATATATATTTAATTATAAAAAAAATAATATTCTCCTTTTCTTAATGTTTTATACAAAAAGAGCTTGTTTAAAGAACTGTGAATAAAAGCACACATTCATAAACAAAAAATCTGCAGTTTCTTAAACAAGCTTCCATTATTTTTACCTTAATTTTCAGTTTTTTTAATAAATGCTTATATAGGCGATGAAAAGTTATATACAGCTTTTTAGCAAATATAGTACGTATTTTTTTTCACATTTTTATTTGATTTTTTAATATAGCTTACTTAGAAATTTTACATTTTATTTTGCAGTGGAATATATCGCTTCTAGGCGAGGCAGCAGATTGATTAAACTGGACGGTTACACATTTGGGAAACACAAGAGCATAGGACAAAAAACGTACTGGCAGTGTTCCACACACACGAATAGAGGATGTCACGCTATTTTGCACACAATCGGAGATTATCTTGTCAAAATACATAATATACACAACCACAAATGTATATTCTGGAATTGAAATTTAATAAAATAATAATTTATTTTTCATTTTAAATATGTACTTATATTTATTACGCCTTATCATTATCCTTCTTAGAGGTCTTTTTACCTTCAAAAGGATCATAAAACTCACATAAAAAAATAATTTCAATACAACCGTTGGACCTTACTTTTACAAAAATGGGTCGGTGAATAGATACATAATACCTAAATTGCACATTTTACAAAATATAAACGTTTTTTAAATTATTGTCGTACAGGAGTCTGGTAATATCTGTAGTAGACAAAAACAAAGAGTCTGATTCCACCCTGAGTCTAATATAATATGTTTCAATTTTTACCTATGTCGTTGAAAACAAATAGCTTTAGTTTCAAACATCACTATGATTCTGTATCAAAATACATTTTAAATTTAAATAAATGTGGAAAATTTGCAACGATACTATATTTAGGTTTTGAGATTTTCATAGTGATAATTTCTTTATAAAGCGGTCGATTATCTCAACGGAAACAGAAACAAATAGGTTTAATTGCGCAGCATAGGAAATTTTAGAATTAAATCGCTAGCTTAACAACGCTAAAATATGATCTTTTTAACAAAATTAGGATTTAATATGAAGTGGTGCAAGCGTGAAGACATTGGTTTATCAAAATAGATTTATCATGATATATGTCAACGGCTAAGACCTGGATTCGAAACATCAAAGAAAGACACAAAAGCTTATCTCATATGAGCTCTAGTATTTATAAATTTCTATCGAATCTATGAGATTAAAATTAATAACTATTATATTGATCATCACAGATTATGTTTTCTAGATGTTGCTGATCTCACGTGATACATATATTTTTAACGCTCGATCTAAAACACCATTGTCCATTGTATTAGATCAAAAACATGAGCATTAGCTTTCTTAAGCTTTTCAATTTAAAGCTAACAAATCCAATGCTCAATATGTATACAAATGACGGTAAAAAGGGAACTGAGAACCTAAACTTCCGATTATGGGATGATGAAATTTTAATCGATGAGTCACTCCTTTTCTCATGGTTCCTGTTGTGTCTTTTTATACAAGCCTTCCTATGTTTTTTATATTAGAACGATGATTATATTTGTATCTTCTTCTTTCAGCGGATTATGTTCGGTCTAAATATGGAACAATATTGATAAAATACGGAGGATATACTTTTGGAAGATATAGAAAGGCAGGACGAAAATTTCATTGGAAATGCTCAACGCATAGAGGAAGAGGATGTAATGCATTACTGCACACAGTGGAAGATACGATTGTGAAAATAACAAACGTGCACAATCATCCCGTACCTGACATTCGTAATACTTAGATTTATTATAAAAAGCCAAAAATTTTTGTATAAGTATATGTACTCTAAGAATTTTAAATAAATGACTCTAAATTAAATTATGCTAATAAAAATTTTAGATAATTATATTTTTGACAAGTCAGCGTTTTGATAAATATAATTTTGCACTTTAGACAATATGTTTAATTTATATAATTACACACAAATTCATAAACACGTTTTATAGTTTGCTAATAATATTAAAATTGCAAGATAGGCGTTTATTTATGAGTCACCCCTTATCTCGCCGTGTCTGAAATTTCGTTTTTTTATATTAAAAATTTCGTTGTCCTCGCTCTAGTATTTTGTAATCGCCTCATAAGAGTTTACCATTTTGTTATGAATAACTATTTACTATATTATATTTTGTTATAATTCAAATAAATTCCTTAAAAAATCTCTGTATTATTTAAAAAATCTAATTTAATATTATTCCCTAGATCCTACAATCACAGTAAATGTAACTATTAATAACTGCCATTCTAACCATCTTTACTGTAATTTCAGTCGAGTTCGTGCTATCTAGCAGGTTGACAAAATTGATAAAATTCAATAATCACAATTTTTTCAAACAAAGAGTTAACCGCACTGGAGTTCGTTGGTGCTGTTGTTCTAGCAAAACCAGGTGTAATGCTTCTTTATACACAGTAGATAACATTATTGTGAAAATTGTTGGATTTCATAATCATTAATGTTTTACAAAGCTTTATATGTAATGTTATGATAATAAATGATTTAGTACTTAAGGAGAATTTGTGTTTTATTTGTATATCAAAATAGGAGTTGCACAGCTAAAGCATATTTCCTTGTTTGTTAATAATCTGTCAGCAGCTTCTTAAAGATATGGGTAAATAGAAACAGATGAGAATATCGACATCATTATCTTCATCGTTCAGGTAATTGTATTATTAGATAGGCAAAGTTTAACCGACGGTCTTTAAATCTATTTTTGATTATTAATTTATTTTTTCAGCTCCAAGATTTGAAACATCACTCAGGGGAAATCCTATTATAACCATTGGAAAGTATAGATTTGCCAAACACACGAACTCAACTAACGGACTAGTTAGATGGCAATGCATCAAAACCAGAAATAACTGCAGAGCAAATCTAGCGACATTGAACAAAACTATAGTGAGATGTAACAACATACATAATCATGACTAAATAAAAGTTTAAAAAATATATAATTTAGATGTGTGCTTCTTCTTGGTATAATTTAGTTTCTAAACTTTCTTATGTATTGTAGTAGATTAGAGTCGCATTTGTGGAGTAAAACCGACTATATATAACAGTTCAATGATTAAAGCAGTAGTGTAATTTTTTCCTACAGCTATCTAGCCACTCAATCTTTTTCTCACTCATTTTAATAAAATCAATAATGATTTTTTAAACAGTGATAATATTTATATAAGTACACTTTACTTAATAATTGATAATATTTATTTTGTATAACAATCTAATGTTATTTTATTAAAAATATTTTTCTATATATTTTTTACTAGCCATGGTTTGAATAACTACATATAATAAATAAGTTATAGTTATGCTATGAATAATATTTTTTAGTGTTTATTTTGTATGTAAGTATTTTATAATGTGATTAATAAAAATATGAAAAAACTACAAATCAATTTATTAAAACATACTTTAGAGCGGTATTTTTCTGATGTTTTAATTTATTTTTATGTAAATTTTAGCATAACATAGATTACTTTCCAAAGGTCAGCATAAATATTTTATAATCAAATAATAATATTATAAAATATTTATTAAAAAAAGACAATTGATTTAACATTGGGATTGCATGCTACGCAAAGAGTGATCCTAGATCAACGTTTTTTTAATTGTTTCATGGAATCAGCCATGCTTTCCTTGTATTTGTGGGGTGAAAATGGTAATGTAAAAATGATTGCCAGATTGAATAATTTAATATGCGATCTGCCCTCAAATAACAGATGATAATATCTTCATCGTTGAAGATGAATCAAAAAATAAATGCTGTGATATGTAAAGGTGTATTTTTTGCATTTACTTCTTGTGGGGAAAGAAACAAAGCATTAGATAATTTTGTAGCTAAATCAGCGCCAAAACTGATTAATATGATATTTACATAAAATAAAATTAATAAAAGTAGAAAATTGCATTTATATTGTTTTATTATGAACCATAATAATCTCAATTATGTGTAGTATATCAGGAAAATCCGCAGTAGTTCCCATAAATATTTTTATTCGATGCATACTAAATTTCGATTAACACCGATACATTCTCAGAATTTAAATAGTAACGTACGCCCCCGCTATGTGAGCCGGCGCTGTATTGTCTACACCACGTTGTCTCGTTCCTTTAAAATAAATTAATCATACAAACAATTTCTTTTATCATGTGCTCTTAATAGTACGATTCATATTTTGAATGTTATAGCTATTATAAAATCACACATTCAACTGAATTAAATATGTTTATTTCAGTAATTATAGTGCTATTGTATGATGTAAATTATTTGTAATAAATTTTTGTTTTTTAAAGTCATTGTTATGTACTTACGTCTTTGTTTTTTAGGTATAGCTACATATGCATTATCTTCGAGGGGCAGAAAAGTGCTGATTTACAGGGGCTTATATTATTACAAGGGGCAAAGTGGATCGGAGAAAATACATTGGAGATGTTACAGGAACAGATATGGGTGTACAGCTAAAATACACACATTAGGCGATATTATAGTCAAAATTGTGGATATCCATAACCATGATATTACAACAAAAAATTTTAGTATTTTAAAATAATCAAATCTAAAAAATCATACTAATTATATTAATGTGAAACTGTTATTTAATAATGTATAGTGCTCCGCAACCTTTGCTTTTTAAGTAAATTGTATATTGTTTTATATCACTCATAAATGTGCTATATATAATATAAGTAGCATTGATTCCTTGCTGTGCAAGATCTGTTTATTTTTATTAGTAAATAGTCTTTAAATTATATTTTTAAAACACAACTGCTTAGTATAATTTGTGCAATAATAAATATTTGTACCTGCCTGTTCTTGCCTTAATTATATGTCACCTAGTTTAAGTAGTCGTATTGAAGAACGGGTTAAACTCTTGGAAATTCGTATGACTGTTTAACCCTTTGAGGAGTATCGCCGTATATGTACGGCGGTCGATTTTTTACTGTTTTGAGGTATCTCAGAAAGTTATATATTTACATATATAACCGAAGAAATAATAAATGAAAAATATTATAAATATATAATATTTTTTTAAATTGAATTATTGTGAATGATTTGTATAGAAAACAATATCAATAAATTAAAGAATACATAATATATTAACATAACACAATATATTTTATAAAAAATATTGTCTTCGTATTGATATAAAAAAACTTTGACAGTAGTCGAATAATATTATGTATAATATTATAATAAATATGTCAAATAAATTATTAAAACATATTCTTATAAAAAAGTAATAAAATAAATTATAACAATAAAACGCTGAGAATCACTATTTTATTTTATAGTGTACTATAAATGCAATATAAAATAATAATATATATTTGACAACCGAAATTATTAGGGAAATACGTAAAATAAACTCACTAACAAATTAACAAATGTGTATAATTTAACCCACTAAACAAAGGGTTAAACAGTCGAATTGAAAATGAAGTGTTTTTCAAGCTTTTGAGGATTGTTTTGTCGATTTGCCGTAGTCCGACTGTACTCACGTTCATTCCAAGTCGAAAGAGAAGTGATTTGAAATATTAATATGAAAGCTCCTTACTAAAATTTTAGTACGACAGTGTTTTGGCTTATAAACCTTTGAGAATTTTGGAAAGTCTGATCTCGCTTTTACAGTGTGATTATTTGGGGATTAGAATTAGACTATTTGGTATATTATTATCTATTCAGCTGTAGGCAATCAGTAAAAAAACTAAATGACAATTTCATCATTCTATAGAATATGAAATTGTCAATATGAAATACTCTTTTAGTGCATATTTTTAAGTATTTTTTTGGGAGTGCTTTGAAATTGTTCATGGATACCGTTTAATGGTGTTCCTCTCATATACGCAATATCGTTTTTTTAATACCGTTTCTTAAAAGATCCAAGGGATACAAATCAACTAATTAGTTTTAAAAGATTCTTAGGGAGTCATTTAAGAAATATTTCGTCGTAACGATTACAGGCAGTTCTAACAGAAAACAATTTTTTTTTCGTTTCTTTTTGGTTTGGAATCGCATATAATAGCACAGTAGCACTTATTCTTTCTTGTCAGCGCTCAAAAACGCTCCTCTTACAAGTGCCATCTAGTTTCTCAACGACGCTTGCCAAACACTAGGATGTTTTCGGCGAAAGTTACGAGGAGCTAGGAAAATTTTATGTGAAGTAGTGCTCATTTATTTTATAGTGGCCATCATGACGCGTTGGGGAAACCTGTTAGTTCACAATAGTAAAATTTATAATAATAATAAATAAAAAAATAGTCAAAAAAATATATTTTGTTTGCTATAGAATTGTTTTTAGCTTCAGAAATTTAAATGAATTACGATCTGATTATTTTAATATTTATTATTATTTATACAATGGTTATTTTGACGCATAGGGAAAACCTGTCGATTCACAATAGTCAGATTTAAAAAAAAATATATAAAATATTGGGTAAAAACATATATTTTGCCGTGAAGTTGTTTTTAGCTTCAGAAATTTATTTTCAAATACATTTTCAATAAAATACATTTTCATCACTAAGTTCAGGGTAATAGTAACTAAACTAATTTTTAAATGATGTAAATTTAGTTTTTTTAATTTATTTATCAGCAACAATAATTGATGACGTTCCTCAAACTTTGCAATATTTTTTATCTTAACCTTTATCTTCCAATTCTCGAGCTTCCTTATAAAATCTTTTAAGACATCTGTGATTTTTTTATGTTTGCATTTATTTATCTAAAAAATCATTTTACTGCTTTGTTAAGAAATGTCAAATGTATCAGCCATATCCATTCTTTCCTCTTTATCTTTAATCTTATATTGAATTTAGAAAAAAAATTGCGCTAATCGTTTAGCTCAAATTATTATTTATTATAGAGTTTTAAGAGCAAAATGTATTATCTAGATTACTAAAACAATTATTAATATACTAAAGAAGTTATTTATGCCAAAGAAAAAAATAAATGTAATATTAAAGTTATTAGTATTAAAGCAAAATAAAAATTATGGCACTTAAAAGAATAATGATACAATGAAATAGAATACTCTTATTTCTAAAAATATGAAATAGAATAACAGTGTGTTAAATATTGTAAATATAATACACATTGACAGATTACTAAACAACAATTTTTCAAAAGCTGTATAAAAAATTGTAGAGATTCCTATGTATAAATTTAAAAATAAATTTGATAAAAAAAATATGAAATGCTACTAAATATATAGTAAGAATTTGTATTTGTATTGGCACCGGTTGTATCCTTTGTTACGTCCAATTGCAAAGTGCTTTCTGGTCCGCTTAAATTTGCAATCGCCACGCGTGCTTATATCATGTCCTTGAAAATTGGAGAAAGTCCGACGTCGTTTACAGTATTGCGTCCAATGACCAATTCTATGATTTTGGGTGGAATCAGACTCTTTGATATTATGTAATACAAATCTTATTAGACTAACACTGCATAACGGTATATTTACAACGGGGAAAAATCACAACATCGCTATTCCATGGAATGTGTAAACTGCTTTGAAACTGTAAATCAGATACGCAATATGGTTTTTATAATGCCGACGAAAATAATGTCGTTTTTTAGAAGATTCATGGGACACAAATAACCAATTTATTTTATAATAATCTTTTGAAACTTCATTTGAAATTCGTCCCAATGATTATAGGTGGTTCCTACAGAATCCAGAAGTACTGAACAAGTTCCTCTCTTAAATACATAGTAATTCGGCGTTTGTAGCAAAATCTTATTCTAGTCTTCCTTATATTTATTTTTTGAACGCATGGCAAACCAGTAGCGGAGCTCTAGTCTAGATGTTTTATTGTTAAATTATAATTAAATGAATTTAAAAATACATATCTGATTTAGAAATCATTATAAATATAATGTTAATAAAATAAATCATTTTAAAATCAATTCAACTGAAATATTTTTTAATTGGAAAAGCAGTTTTATTTTATATAATAATATAATTATGTTTTATAGTTATTCTAATTTATTGTTATTTTTTTATATTTTTAGCTACTTATGGGATATCTTCAAGAGGGCAAAAAATGCTTATTTACAGGGGTATAAATTATTACAAGGTTCAAATTGCATCGGAAAAAACACACTGGAGATGTCATATGTTCAGGCGTGGATGTAAATCAAAAATACACACGAGAAACGATCACATAGTAATGATTATGGATATCCATAACCATGCTAATTAATCGCAAATATTATATTTTAAATATTTTTATCAAATATTTTTTTTAAAGCATACAATAAATTTATATTTATAAAACATTTTTTTTGTTATTTATGATTGAACTGTAAAATAATAAAATTAACAAATTAATTTAATTAATGTTTTATTATTATAAAAAAATAATCTGTATTTTTTTAATATAAACTGAAGAATGTTTTTCTTATTATTTTAGCCACTTACGCATTATCTTCAAGGGGTCAAAAAATGCTGATTTACAAAGGTATATATTATTACAAAGGCCAAATATCATCGGAGAAAATCCATTGGAGATGTTTCATGTACAGAAACGGCTGTAAATCAAAAATACACACAATAGGCGATCATATAGTTAAGGTTATGGAATTCCATAACCACGAAGTCGATACAAAATAATTTGTATAGTGAAAAATGTTATGTTTTAAATCCTAAATAAATTGTTAAAGTAACGCAGAAATTTAATAAACATTAACGCAGCTAGAATATGTAACTTTTTGCACATATTTTTACTGATAATAATCATATGATTTAAATTATAATTCGTAAAATTATTATGCTTTATGTTTAAATAAGTATATTTATTTTTATGAAATACACATTATTATTACAATACTCAAATAAGATCAAGGAAATAAAATTAATTATAAAATTTACAGAAATCTGTAAAATAACATTAAATTATTATATGTAATATTTTAGCAATAAATAAATATAATAAAAGCAATAATATGCTTTACGGTAACATATTTCATCATTAATTATTTAAATAATTGTTTTATTTAATATATAATTTATACAATATATTATAAATAAAAATCAATTCACAAAAACATAAACCAGTGTATAATTTTACATTATATTGCTTATATTTTTTAATTATATCTACTTTACAGATGGACTATCCTTATATGTGGCTTAAGAAAATAAACCGTTATGAATCAAAGAAATGCATCCTTTGGGGTTGAAGTCAAAGGGGTGTGACTTTGCATCTAAAATAAACGTTTGCAGCTTATTTTAAAAACAAGTATAAATTACTAAATATATAGAAAAATAAAGATGCCACTATCGGTCTTGAAAGTCGAAGAGTCTTCGCTGGATTGTTGAGTCGTATTATTGTCAACTGTGATTCAGTGAAGCAGCTGGAATCTTTGATGCTGGATAATCTAAAATTAAAATCGGTCCAGATGGTCACTTTGGTAAATAGTATCACGCGCATGGTAAAATATTATTATTTAGCACGCATCCTTTCCGAACAAAGAGTAGTTTTTAACGGTACTTACGAGTGATTAACGTGTCTGTAAAATATTTTCAAATAATAACGCAATTTTTTGGTCACAATTTCTCTCTTTTATTCATAAAAATACTGTGTAGTTTTACTTTCGAGGCGTATTTTTATTCGTTCGAAATTGTTGTTAGAATTGCCTCTAAATTGTTGAATGACGCTCTCTAATGAGAGTTATAATAAATTTACATGGGTCGGGTGAGCAAAAGATGCAGTTTAAAATATCTTCCAGCTACTGTGTCAAATTATCTGTTTTTTTTTTATTTTTCTAGCTGTTTTAAACGAATTATTACTGATGGATTACTAACGTCTAACTCTTAAGTAAATACAAGTGCATAGTTTTGATTTAACTAACGCATCTAATTAGTCGTTATCAACTTAAGAAGGACTTCCACGACCTTCTTCAAATGAATTTTAATGAAATTATTCTATGGAGATATTTAAATAATAAGATGTACACTCAGTGTACATCACAGTAAAAAATGTTCATATACTATTTTTTTCATTTTTTGATAATGTGCTAGTTATTGTTAGTTATTTAAAGTATTGCAGCTGTTAATTTTTTCGTTTATCTGATGTTTTCGATCGTGTAACTACTACATGGCATACCCTCTGGGGTACGCGTACCCCACTTTTGAGACCACTTGTCTAAATTACAAATTACTATTGCTAAATCAGTAGATACTGCAATAAGATTTAAAGTATACCATGATTGTGAATAATTTTTGCAAGAATAAAGAGATGATGAAAAGTCAAGATATCTTGACTCTCGCATATTATCTTACCTTTTCTCTTACTAACAAACATTGTCAATAAAAACCTAGTACTTACTGTACATCATTACTAGACAGTTATACAAGTGACGTATGTTTTATATTACACAAATAATCTAGAATTGAAATTTTAACTCAAATACTCTTCATCTGCTTAATGTCATATGTTTTTTGTAAGCTTTACTAATAGCTTATAAATATTAAAATGTAAGTCACTGAATTTAGTCTTGTGTCTTATAATACATTTTGCTTACGCTTATAATAGAAAACTTAAAAACGTGTATAAGCTTAATTTATATCATATTTTATATATTGTTTTTTTTTAATTTTCAGCTGACTACATCAAGTCAAAATATGGAAGCATTCTTATAAAATATCAAGGACACGTTTTTGAAAAATATAAAATAGTAGGCAAAAAATCATATTGGCACTGTTTTACACACAACAAAACCGGATGCAAATCAATGTTGCGTACGACGGATGATTATATCGTTAAAGTGAACAATGTACACAATCACTAAGTTTATAAAAAAAATCAATAAGTATATATATCTGGCGCATATGGTGAGATACTTTCTCTTACGTTCGCTCGCGTGTTAGGTAATAAGAGTGAGTGAGAGATAAGGGCGTGCGGAACCCACGTTCCGCGTGCCCTTATATCTCACTTACTCTCGTCACTTAACACGCGAGCGAGCGAAAAGGAAAATATGTCACGGTACGCGCCTGATATATATACCATATTTTATATACGTCATTATAAAAAATGATATTCGAATAATCTTGTTAGCAAGCTTGCTATAACAACAAAATGGCAAATTGCATCATTACTCAAGCTTATCAAGAATGATGACCTTTTCGAAACTAATGGATATCTTATTAATTTTATAATTTGTTTTATTTGTATATTATTATTCATTTAATGAAAAAAAATATGTATTTTATATCTGGCTTTTTGTGTGTTATACTTTTTTATTAGTGAATACCATTTTTTTATCACTTATTTTGCTCGTTTATTAAATAAAATTTTACTGGTATATAAATATATTTTCCACTATTATCCAAATTTATCCTTGACTTTTCTTAAGTTTCTATTTATTTAACATTGTTTTTTTAAAAAAAAACATTAATTTAGTCATGTTTTTTGTCTTGATGTGCAACTGAGCCTCGAGTCCGTATTGGTAAAACAATGGTATTCATTTATTCGTATTAGAATCCATTACTATTCGCCTCTCATGCCTTCTTTTTTTTTAAATAATAAAAATCTGCGTATACATTTGTTTTTTTAATTTTTAATAGATTTATTTATTAGTTGAAAATAAATTAATACCATCCTGCAGATGGTTAAAAAGTCGGATAGCTGTGCTTATTTGGGAGCTGTAAATACTTGCATGCGGTACTTCAAACAATCAAGCGCTTGTTTTTAAGTGGCATGCAAATTCAAAATCTCTATATTGTGTATATTTCCTACCAGCAGTACCTTCTCAAGTACACTTGTCATCGCAACTTAAGGGATTCATACCTCAGCATACCTTGTATAAAAATAGATCATATTTTTTTGTATGAAGGAATATGAATAAGTGATTATACAAGGAACACAATGCCCTTGCACTCTTAAGTTGATTTTATAATACGATATTTTATTGCATATATTTTCTATATGCCGATGGAATCTGTAGTCTGCATGATGACACCCAAATTAGTTACCATTTGTGTGTGATTAAGCACGTTGTTAAAATAAATGCTGGTCCTGTTTTAAAATAGGCCATGGCACACAAAGATTTTCAACATTAAATTGTATGTTTTGTACAATCGCTAATGTGATATATTTAAATGAATACTTTAAGATTATCAGCGAAAAATTTAAAATTATGAATATTTTTATAATCGTTAATAAACAAAAGTAGCATTATTACAATTATGCATCAACAAAGAAAGTCAGTGTAAAGTGGCTGGTACCTAGACGTAGACACCTAAACCCCATTTAAGTGACACGTTTATAGCAATGCCAAATCTTAACTGTCTGTTTCCGCCCGAATCATTGCATTGACTATATTGATAGAACTATGCTCTATTCTATATCAGAGAGGGGAAATATAAGAGCAAATAAGTACTACACTCACTTCCTTTAAGAACTTCACGGTATACTACGACCACTTCGCTTCCAACTTGGAACTCGCACCAAGCGGAGCTTCGCTGAGTATCGACCGAGATAACCTGTAAAATACGGAGAATATCAGCCGCTTTTAACTTCACAAACTTGCAACAAAAACAAATTTTCATTAGAAATAAATGTATGTGCATAAAATAAATTATTAAAACGCATCAGATTCAATTGACAAATTTTAAACAAAATACTACAATTTTAATTTGATCACTAATTATAGTTATTAGACATACTTAAGTATATTGGTTAGCTCTTATTTTAATCCTATATATTGTTCATAATCTAACCACCTAATTTGTTTCAGCCGAGTTTGTGTTGTCTTCTAAGCTATCGACTTTGATAAAATACAAAGATTATAAATTCTTTAAACAACGTGTTACGAGCAGAAATAGAATACGCTGGGGCTGCTGTTCCAGTAAAACTAGATGTAACGCTTCTTTATACACAATAAATAATATAATCATCAAAGTTGTAGGAACACATAATCACTAGTTATTAAACTCCTTAAACTGTATAATGTATAGCTAATAAATAAATGTGAAGAATTTAAAAATATGTTTTCAATCCTGATTTTATTATTTTGATGTAATAAAATTATTTAATTTATTTTTGGCTTTATATATTCTGCTCGTTTATAATAAAAATATAATTTTTGTTTATTTTTTTTATTTTAGCTAAATACTCCATATCTAATAAAGGAAATATACTTTTACAATATATGGGATATGGCTACGCAAAATGGCGAACTTGCGGTCCTAAAGTTCATTGGCAATGTTCTACTCACAGAGCCAAGGGTTGCAAAGCACTACTGCACACTATAGGTGATGTGATAGTTAGATTTACAAATCCACACAATCACTAAGTTGCAAATAATCAAGATAATTTTTGCTGCGTACTTCAATTTTACTAGAATATGTATAAATAACCAGTAACCAATACAAATACTCATAATGTGCTTATTCGAGAACTAATAAAAATATATTCTAAGTCGAGCGGATTGATCCGAGGCATTTTCGTAAAAAAAACAGTCCTCTTACACATAATGAACTGCAAATTAAATTTAATTTAATTATAAAAGCTATTAAATGTATTGTTTCAAAAATGAATTACGTTGAACCCTTAAATAAATGCTTTTTTTAAATGTGAAATTAAACCAAATAAAATGACGAAAGTATTTTTACATTTTGTTTGGGCATTTTATACCTGTTTTTCTATGTAACATAAAAATGTCTATTATTATTTTTCTTACTTATTTAAGTAGAACATAATGGAGGAGCTCTCATATTTTTTTAATATCAAACCTCCATTCAACAAAACGTTTTAGGACATGGGTCATTAAGTGGTCGATATGACATTATTGTGGGTCGATTGGATGTCGATTAAAAAATACACTTATTGCATCATAATATTTAAACATTTTAAAATCAATGTTTATATATTTAATGTATTTATTAAAAATATATTTATTTTTTAATATTTTAATAAATATTTGTATTTTATTTTTATATTTTTTTATGTATTTTAACTACTGTGTGAAAAATATCTACAATAAAAAATCTCACTCACTTTGAAAATAGAATAAAATCGACCAATAAAAAAGTTTAAAATAAGGTATTGCATCTTATTTAATATATGGAGACTCTTAATTCCCAAAGAACAATAAGAAGTAATAAGTCACATAAAGAATTGCCCTTTTCCAACTAAATTTTTACACATAATAAGAATTGATTAGCAATATAGATGATATGGTATAAGTTATTAACTAACATGTGCTATAAGTGTGTATACTAAATTTTAATTTATTCTTCTAATATCTTGTATTTTGTTAATTATATTTTTAAAAATACTGTCTTGTGCTAGGGTATATGGGGCTGATGTTATTGAGGGGCGCTTTCGTGACGTAGACTTTGTGGCGCAGTCTCCGTTACGCAACTCTAGGGGTTGCAGTCTCTGGGGGGAAGCCTCTAGTCTGGAGAAGTCTCGACAATAGCCTTTCTGTAAAGTTGTTGCTTCTGTGGGCTCTACAGTGGTTCTTTGGAACACCGGCCAATATCGAAGTCTTCAAAATTTAAATATTTCCGACACTAAAATTTATATTTTGTCAGGGGTTACAGTCAAGTTTAATGACATCGGAATTTTAATAGATTTAATATATGTCACGCATTGTTACTCCGGATTATTTTCTGTTTGTGTGACACATGTTGGCCTTTCTTTCATATGTGTACCTTAGAACAGATAATCTATTTTTTTATGCTACGTATGTATTTATAGGTTTTGCACCAACACAAGCAATCTGGTATTAATATTTAAAATAATACGTTTTTTACTACTAATTAATAATATTATTTATTTATTTATTTTTCTATGAGAGAGTTTATACTACTTTTATTCGATTTCTTTACTATATTTGCTTTTAATTAAATATCATATATTAACAAAAGATTAGCATATAAACAAAGTCTCGTCCTTATCTCCCGCTTTTAACTGATAAGCGATGTGAAACAAAGATTCTTTTCATTCCCACGTTTGGTAAGATAAATATGTTCCTTACGTATCAATTTATCACATTAGAGTCAAAGCATCGAGTATCGTGTTTCGTACATTTTACTTTATCAACTCTGAGGTTTATCTTTATTTATAATCTCAGATTTCAATATTAAGTTTATTAACTTAAGTCTGAGTAGGTCGCAATGTATATATGTTATTGTGTATACAAAAGATGAGCTAGTGGGTGGAACATTTGTTTCGGGTTTGTGGCCGAAAAAGTGTGACTTTGTACCCAAAGAAAAAGCTGGTAACTAAATACAATTTACTACAGAACAAATCGGGTTGAATTCCGTATTACGAAACTGAGTAAGAATTAATGTCCTCTGGACGATTCGCTGTTGGTTGATCGTCTGCTAAAGTGTCACATATATTTATGATTTGAAACGTCTTTGGTGTATCATAGATGCGGATGTTGGTGGGCCAGTTGCATCGGTTGATTATTTATAAATATAAATATGTTCACGCTTTGAAATGTAGTGCGTCGTTAAGATTGGCATCCACACTTTTGAAACTGTTTTATTTTTCTAACACCTTTCTACATATAATATTTATATTTTTAGCTGCATATGGAATATCAAAGTTTGGAAAGCCTTTGATTTTATTGAACGGACATACATTCAGAAAGATGAAGACTGTCGGTCTTAAGACCTACTGGTACTGCGCATCGCACAGTTATAGAGGTTGCAGAGCTGTTATTCATACTGCCAATAATGCTATAATTCTGCTGAAAGACAAGCACACTCACGAACCGAGCTTCCAGAAGAAAAGAAAGAAATTTTGAAAAAACTATTTTTAAAATATAAGATTTTTTACTCTATTTCTATATTGTTATATCTGTCGTTTAACCTTAAAGGTAGCAGATTGATAAAACAAGTTTTATGATGTATGAATTTTAATTTTAATATCATATAATAACATAAAAAAAATGTTTAGTAGATTAGATGAAAATAAATATATTTTATCCTTTATTTTATAGTTCCTATATATCTACATATGTGTCATGTAATGAATAAATATTTATTAGAAATAAATCGTGTTTCTGAAACGCCTATGCTTCTAGTCTTGCTATAATTTATATAATATTTGTGCCATATGTATGTATATAAAATTGTTTTCTTTGCATTTTAAATTTATATTTTTAGTCTGTAATGTAGCAGATATCTTCATGTGTCAGTCAAATGATTCATCGTTTCGTGGATTCATTTGATCGAAACCTGAAGATATCCTTCTCATTACGGACGAAAGCT